>NC_056524.1:266883161-266981124 GCF_019175285.1 Sceloporus undulatus
TGGGGTTGTTTTGTAGGGTTTTAATTGTTTTTAATTGTTAATTGTTGTATTTTTATGATATGATGTATGTTTTATTTGCTGTTGTACACCGCTGTGATCCCTGGAATAGCGGTATAGAAATAAATTAAATTATTATTATTATCTTAAAGACAAACTGCATACTGTCCGAGATTTCACAGATGAAAAATGGAACAGGTAGAACCAAGCAATTTCAGAATGTGGTCAAGGTGGCAAAATTTACTTAGGAGGAGGAACAGACAAGCGGAGGGGCTGCAAAAGTTTGCATTTGCTTGAGCTGACTGGGAAGGGAAAGATTTGGCCTTTTCCTCTTCTCCCCATCCCTGGATGAATTAATGGAATACAAAATACTTTTGGACTTTGAACTCAGTTTGTGGCAACTGAAATAAGATGGGACAAAGAGGGAGGTGGGAGAAGGAGAGAGAAACCGGGAGATTTCCAAAACAGCTGAAAATGTGGGAGGACAGAGGATTAATCAGGACTGTTCTTGCCAGTTCTGGATAGTTGGAATGTATGGTTTATACTTGAGGAATTCTATGTATGCAACTGTGAATTGAATATGGAGTTTGGAGATTATCAGATGGGGAAAAGGACACGAATGCAAAAAGATTTTCATACGATGTCGCACTTATCCTGTCAGTGTCCCGTCACTGAACTGCGATTGACTGTGATCGCATGAAAGATTTTCATACAATGTCACACTTATCGTGTCATTGAAGTGGAATTGTCCTGTCATTTTGTATTTAACGGGAGTTTGCATTAAAAATATTCCACCTCAATGACAGGATAATGATAGGATAAATGTGATGTCTATGAAACGCTTTTGCACAATCAGGATAAGGATGGGAGATCAATCCCGTCCCCGTCCCATCCCTGTCTGATGATCCCTATTGTGCTGTGGCCATAAAGCTTAACTGCACACCTAATGGATCTTAATGTGTGCATAAAACACAGACAGGATACCAGCTGAGATAAAAAGACAGACAGGCAGATATCTGCCACATCCAAAAGCCCAGAGTCCCGAAGAGTTCCTACCACCAGCTTCTTTCCCTGTCGGAGGAGCACTGTGTGGTTGTAGACGGTGATCTTCAGCTCCTTAAGGAAAGTGATCCTGCTGTCTTTTGCAAGCGCCTTGTTCTCTCCCTCAATGCTGAAGGGCTCAAGGCGCTGAGGAACATCCGGCTCGCTCTGGGATACCACGTAGGTGTGCGTCCCTTGGAAGTGGTGCAGCAAGCCATCGAAGGAGAGGTAGTGGGGGTCCCCTGTGATCAGGCACTTCCCAAAACCTGTGGGGAGGGAAAAATGCCAGAAAAAGCCATCAGAGGAACTGACAGAAAGGTGGGTAAGTTTTATTAAATATATTTCTATGTGGAAAATTTTCACCCAATTTCTCTGCAGCTCCTTTCCACTTATAAGTGCTACTAGCTGATAATGCAGATTTATCTTTTGTAAATTGCAAGAAAGGACTTTCTGAATAAATGTTAAGATGAACGTTTTTACTGTAAGATCTGTTCAATAGTGGAATGGACTGTCTCATAGCCAGTGGTGGATTTTCCATCTTTGGAGGCTTTCAGACACAGTTTGGATGGCCTTCACACAAGAAATTGTGGATTTCATGCAGTGGAAAAGGACTGAAGCAGATGGCCCTTGGGGTGGAATGAATTCACTTGGAAGGTGATGGACTCTCAAATACAGGCTGGATCTCCACCTCTCATGGCTGCATTAGATGTGGGTTCCTGACCTAGCAGGGGGTTGTACTAGATGGCCCTTAGGGTCCCTCCCAACTCTACGATTCTATGAAACACAACTCATGAATGCTGTGAATCCATTTCCCACTAGACAGATACCGGAATATCCAAGAGCCCAGGCCTTTTCATTTCTTCCTGAATCAGACCCTAGACTGAACTTATTCCAGATTTCTCCCAGGAATGACTGCAAAGGGAATGGTGCTGCCACTCCCTTTCCCTGCTTCTCTGAAGCCATGCTCCTGTTGCAGTCCTTTCTAGCTAAAAGAGGCAGGGAGCTTAGCTGGGGGACATGGGAGATGTATCCCACACCGGATGACATCTCAGAGAGGGTGTGTGTCTGCCTTCTGGTGTGTACCTCCCCATGGGTAAACCAAGATTCCTAAAGACTGGAGATTCTGGGAAAGACCTAGTCCAGAGGTGGCAAGGAGGCCAGGATGCTGTTGGCACACGAAAGCAAACTCCCGGAGGCCTCTCCCATTACTGAATGGTGCCAAGTTTCCTCCAGGACTTGTGAACAAGGCAGGTGAACCAGAAAAACCTGGGGCATGGACAGTCCCTTTGGATGCTCTGGTTGACCAGTCATCAGTGGCACGTAGACTGGAGACTTTCTCTTCCATAGCAGTCTGATCTACCCCTTGGCCTGGTGGCTCTGTGCTTGGAGGTGACAGCATGAGTTACCAACCCTAGTGATGCCACTAAATCTTAATCTTCCCCTTCAGTTGGGCTTGCTCTCATCTAGAACAAGTGAAGTAATTACACTCACTCCATCGACAGGCATCTGTACCTGTTGGTTTGCAGCCATACTTTCCATTGTTCTTGAGCTGGCAGATCTCCCCAACCTCACAACCAAAGCTCTGGCACTTGATGACACCACCTGAGCGACAGCGGCATTTCTGGCTGCAGTGCCGGGTCACCCAGCTCTCTCCAACCTGCCAGAAGATGACAGAGTTATTATGTGATCAGAGAAGAGAGGGAGGAATGCAGGTGAATGGGGCAGAAGAAGTCCCACTGATGGGGTGAACAAAGGGGTCCCTTCCCCTGGCCACAATCCATTCACCAATCCTTTCCCCACTGTGATGGGCTCACTATGAGGAACTGTGAAGACATGATCATTTGGTGCTGAATGTTGTGCACCTTCAAGTCATTTCCAACTTATGCCAAACCCAGGGCAAGCCTATTGCAGAGTTTTCTTGGCAAGATTTGTTCAAATTTTACACTGCTAGAGTGTACAAAGTGGTCCCTTTCCCTGGCCACATATCATACACCAAACCTTTTCCCATTGTGACAGGCTCACTATGAGGAACTGTGAAGAATGGTTTTCTTGGCAAGCTTTTTCAAAGGGAGGTCTCCTCTGCCTCTCTCTGAGAGGCAATTACAAATGTCTATGACTCACCCATGGTCAGCCAGTAGGTCTCCATGGCTGAGTAGAGATTCTAATTTGGTCTCCCAGTATATTAGTCTAATGCTCAAAACACTACACCAAGTGGCTCTGAGTGGATTTTTTGGGCATTAGGTCAGATAAGGTAGAGCTATGCTTCCAGAACTCATGCTCAGTCATGTTGAAAATATTGTAAGTTGCAAAGCCATGTGTGCTTTTGGGAATTAATAGAAAAGCACATTAAACACTCACAGGGTTCCCAACCCATGTTCATAGATTCCTACTGATTAGCATACCAGTTTGAAATAAATAGAATTAAGTTCAGTTTACATAGTTTTAGTTAATGTTTTCTTATAAGTGGGGTTAGTGGGTTTAATAGTTTTTGCCACTGGCTGTGTGCTGTGGGGTAGTGGTTGAAACGCTGGACCACGACTTCGGAGACCAGGGTTCGATTCCCTGCTCGAGCATAAAAACCGCTGGGTGACCATGGGTGTCACTCTCTCTCAGCCTCAGAGGATGGCAATGGCACCCTCTGAACAAATTTTGCCAAGAAAACGCTAAGATGGATTCACCTTGGGATTGCTATAAGTCAAAAATGACTTGGAGACACACAACAATATGGAAGGTGAAGTGTACATTTAAGAACTGCAGTGTTTATTTATAACACTCTTTCCACAAAATTTAATTCTTGGCCATACATGTTCATACATGAGCCAAGCCAGTGTGGCATAATGGTTTGAGTGTTGGACCACAACTCTGGAGACCATGGTTCGATTCCCAGCTCAGCCATGAAACCCATTGGGTGACCTTGGGCAAGTCTCATTCGCTAAGCCTCAGGGGAAGGTGATAGCAAACCTCCTCTGAATAACTCTTGCCAAGAAAACCCCAGGAGACGTTTGCCTTAGGGTGACTTTCAAGCACACAACAACAACAACAACAAATTCAACGAATATAATTCCTGGCCAGGTATATTCGGCTTGTAAGCAGGCATTCTATGCCTTTAAAATAAACTAAATAACATAAATATTAAACATGATAATAGAATTATTATATATTCATTATATAATAATTATATTATTATAATTGTTTATATTTATTGTAATCACACACACAAACACACACACACACACACACAAAATAAAAACAGAGATGTCTCATCCACTCTGAAGAGTTAGAACCCAGAACTGGCAGCAATGCCATTCCCCTTCTGGAAGGAGCCGAGGTAAAGCCAAGAGTGGATTCGCTGCCCCTCAGATGACCAGCACCCTGCCCCATGATCCCATCCCCATGAGTGCTCACTTTGTGATAGTTGTCATCCTGGTCACGGCAGCCACACTCGCTCAGTGGCACGCACTGGTCATCGCTGAGGACGTGGTCCTGGCTGCACACGCACCCTTCCAGGCACTCCCTGGGTGGCTTCTCACAGAGGTCCTCGGAGTAAATGTTGGTGCACGTTGGGGGACAGGGGGAGGCACAGTCGGTGTAGTAGCTGTTCGGGGGGCACGGAAGGGCTGGGGTGGAGAGAAAGAAGGGAATGGTGGCAGTCACAACAAGTGGTTGTGCAACACACACAGGGAGCCAGCTGGTCAGAAGGGAGACAGCAGTTAGCTCTGGCACAGGGAGAGACATCAGTCCCTTGTCTGGCTGGCACTGTGGTCCACTGTGGCTTCTGTTTGGTGCTCCTGATTTATCACTTCCTGAACATCTGCCTCTTGAGCAGTGATCTCGCTACATTCACTGGGGTTAGGGGTGAAAGACCCTTAGGAATGAGGGAGGGGGTGTTAATCTTTTTATCTAAGGTAAGGTAACATCTCTCTAGGAATCTCCAGATCCTTCAGTGCAACTCTGTCCAACATCTTCCAGTGGTTGATCGTAGAATCATGTTGGAAGACTTACAAATGTCTAGAGAAGTATTTTCTCTAGGAACTTATAGGTTCTCCATCACAACTCTATGATCAACTTCTGGCAGAGTTGCACTAGACAACCTAGAGATTCCTAGAGACAACATATTAATCAAAAACACAAATAATCAAATCCACAAAAGTCAAAGCTGCAGATGTGGAGAGTCAACTGTACTTCTCTTCCTACTTTTGTATCAATCAGTTAAGCACTATGCTTTTGGATGTGGGGGGCAAAAAAACTACCTGAAATGACTATTTCCCTGTAACAGGCTTCCATGATCTTTCTTGGGGCGGACTTCAGAAATCTAGCCATGTTAGTCTGGAATATCAGTATGCAAAGGGATTTTGTAGCACCTTTGAGACTAATTGTGTAGAAGAAGTTGTAGCATAAGCTTTTGGAGACTTGATCCAAGGAAGTAGACCAAGTCTACAAAAGCTTATGCTACTATTTTGTCTACACAGCTGGTCTCCAAGGTACTACAAGATCCCTTTGCCTGATGATCTCCCTTGTTGTGTCTTTGGGTACTGAGGACACCTGATGAACAGCTGAAGGCTCCCTTTGGTTCTAACATGGTAAGAATTTTTCAGGGGTGCTTTAGTTGGGTCTTCTTGCATAGTCCCTTCCAATTCTAGGATCCTATCATTCTAACTACTGGCTCTTACCACATGAGGGAGCTCTAATGCCATATTTTAAGTACATTCCTTGCGCTGTCTGTAATACTATCATCTAATTATAAACTCCAAGAGTTCTTGCACAGAAGGGGCCACCTTTACATCACCAAGAAGCAGAGATGCAAATCTTTACTTAATTCTTTCTTACATGTAAGAGTGATTAATTTTAGATGTTTACTTCCACACTGGGTGAGATTATCGGGGTGTGGCTGTGGGTATTTGCATGCACACACACACACTTTCCCCCCAGTAATTTTAACATTCTGGACCTTTTCCCTGATTCCCTCCTGCCAACAAAAACATTGGATTTTGTGGTGGTGGTAAAAATCTTTTCTAGCAAAACATGGGTGTTTGGGTGTTGTTTGCAAAATAAAATTAAATTTAAAAAATCATTGTTAAAATGGCTCTGTGTGTGTGTGTGCATGTGTGCAAAACCCATTATTTTTATGCAAATAATATTTTTGCAAAATGTCCGGGGATTGACCCACCTCTTTTGTTGGACAGGATGTCTCTCAGCACATTCAGACCTGCTTTCTTATCAAAGGCGAGATAATCTGCAAGAGCTCTTTACATCTGTAGTAGCAACCACTGTCTGCCCTGTTTGTTGCAGTGATGAAAACCTGCCATTGCCGCATTCTCACATGCAAAAATGAATAATTTTGGGCCGTTTCCCTCCCCACTGGCTGAAACTACAAACAATTTTGTTCACTTTTTAACAGTTTGTCACACTGTGAAAAATTTATTCATGCAGGCTCAGAAAAAAATCTGTACTATTACATCTGTTTTCCTCTTTGTCAACTAATCCGTATATTCCACCTCAAATGGTTGAACTTCATCTCCTCTTAATAACAATTCAATAAATACATAAAAACCAGTATACAGAGAAGTTCCAGTATCACAAGACACAGACCTGTACCCTTGTGGCAACCGGTTTGTAATTCCACATTTTATAATGATAAGTGTCTAGAAATTAAGACCTATCAATTTTTGCTTCCAGCAGTTTATTTACTTTACTTTACCAGCAGTTTATTACTGGAACTCAGTCTTCCTCAGTTGTTTTTAGATATTTATTATTCATCAAAGAGGTAAGTTTGCCTAAGTCTAACATATCAATAAGCTTTGTCAGCCATTTGTCTGTTGTAGGTACTTTGACAAAAGGATAATAATGATAATAACAGATTAAGCTATCAGAGAGTTAATGATAAACTAGGAGAAAGTTGAAGTTACTACAGACTTTCAATATTGGAAGAACTGTTGTTGCTATTTTTAAAAAATTACCAAGAAAAAGGAAATTATGTGCATAATGTGATATTAATGTAGATAGTGGGTTTTTTAAAAAAATAAAGTATATATATCTAAACACACGCACACACACTGCACAAAAAAGTGTATGTTGTGCAAAACAGAAAGTTTTCTAGTTAATTTTTTTGCACAAAGAATTATTTTGCAAACAAAACAAAACACCCTCCCCAAATGTGCAAAATCTTCTCATGGCTCTCCGTTTTCTCAGTGGGGTGTCTTGATCTTTCTACAACTCCTTTCTCACCAAGGAGAAGAAAGCTGGCTTCTCTGCCTCTTCCTTTCCAGATATGTTTCCCTATTCCTGCTTGACACCAATTTGTGATCTGCACCCTTGTAAAGCATGGTCCCAGGGAGTGCATCATCACTGCACTGCCTTGCCAGGTCAGCTCCCTCTTGCAGCTTCCTGGCTCAGCAGTCAGCAGGGACCCCGCTCAAGCAACTCCAGGGCTTTCCTACTGTACCTCTTCCTTCCCGGTTCCCTATTTACCTTCCCTTTACCTCTCGCCAGCCCTCTTCCCTTCCCACCCATCCCACCTGCCATGAATACTCACGGCAGAAGGTGCTGTTCCTCCACTTGATGACAACTCCTTCAGCCTTGCAGGCATCTGCATAGGCTTGCACAATGGAGCACAGGGTGGAGAGCATCCCATCATATTTGCACATGTCGTACACGCAGGTCTGAATGAAGAGCTCTGGCCGAACCAGGCGGTGGCATGGGGTGAAGGGGCTGGACTGCAGGACGTGGCATTGCTCCTCTACAAATGGCCTCACCTGGGCAGTGCAGGGAGGGTCCAGATCCTGTCGTGTGTCTGGCAAGCAGCTGCAACAGGATGTCAGGAATACTTAGCTGTGGATTTCCTCCACTGGCAGGAGGTTGGATTAGCCTGGCCCTTGGGAGTGCCTTCCAACTCCAGGATCCTGATAGCCTACAAAGACCAGGAGCGGATGCTCCTCTGCTGAGCAGGAGGGCCAAGGAGATTGTTTAGCACCTTTGATCAGTGAGGTGGGGTGGGGGTATCCCCTTCAAAATTAGGAGGGAGGAGAGAGGACACGCAGCCCAGTATGCCTGTGAGAGCCATGGGGCACGGCCTTTACCTGGCATCGCTGTCGCCATCCACCTTCCAGCTGTTTCCAAACTGGGTGACATTTTTGGCCTGGTCTCCATTAGGCATCAGTAGCTCATCTTCTTGCAAGCCATTGTAGTTCCCACAAAGGCCACAGACCTGTAAGCCAAGACAGTGGGCATTAGAATGGTTCCCACATGCTGAAGGAACATGGATTATCTATCGAATTCCCCCCAAATTCCTCCATGCCATGGCTATATCCCTAGGGGTTGTCTCCTGTGATGGAATCCTTTCCTTGCCTTCTGTATCCACATGGCAGCCAGGGTGGCTCTCACGTGGGGCAGAAAACCTGCTCTGGGTTCTAGTCTGAACTTTATTTTATTGTTGTTGCTGTTATTATTGACATTAAAATCTAGACAATACTACTTTCTAAAAAACATATCACAAGAAACAATGTCTTTATATGTTTGTTGGAATGTAGTATTGCCTAGATTTTAATATGTCAATAAAAATCAGATCATATATTAGAATAGCGTAGCGCTATAACTTCCCTTGATCTACACACTATACTTGTATTGACGTAGGTCAATGCTAGCTGCCCACAGACTCACCTGGGAGAAGTAAGTGCCTGGCAGGCTGATCTCCAAATGCTGGTTTCCATCATATTTCACCACCAGCCCGAAGTTGGTCTCCACCACCAAGTAGATGCCCACATTACCGACAGTCACGCTGTTACCCCGAGAGTGCCTCTCTGTAGGCACATAGGTTCTCTCATTGTTGAACTGGGGGGAACAAGAGATATCCGTCAGGGGTGGAAAGGGGCACTTTCCTAGGCAGGATTCACCCTTCTGCACATGTTCACGCTTACAGCCATCACACACACACACACACACACACACACACAGAGGGAACCTGTGGGGTGTCTTATGTATGAAGTGCATTCCCCTATAGAAGTGGTGGGACATTTTTGTCTGATGAGGAATGGCCACATTCAGTTCAAAGTCTGCAAGGTGGAATTGTGAATGCATGTGTTTTACATATATTGTGTTTTAAATTATATTTAAACTGTTTTAACTATTTTTATTGTACAGGTTGAGTCTCCTTATCCAAAATGCTTGGGACCAGAAGTGTTTTAGATTCTGGGTGGTTTTCTTTTTTTGGATTTTGGAATATTTTTTGCACCTTGGAGATAGGACCCAATTCTAAACATGAGATTCATTTGTGCTTCATATATACCTTATACACAAGAGACTGAAGGTAATTTTATACACAATATTTTAAATAATTTTATGCATGAAATAATGCTTGTGCACACTGAACCAACAGAAAGCAAAGGTGTCACTATCTCAGCCACCCATGTGGACAATTTTGGATTTGGGGGATTTTGGAATTTGGGATAAGAGAGACTCAGACTGTATTGCTGTTTGTTTTTTAAAATTGTAATGTACAGTAGGCCCTCCATATCTATGGACTATTCATCCATGGATTCAACTATCCACGGCTTGAAAATATTATAAAAAGATATAAATTCCAAAAAGCAAACCTTGATTTTGCTATTTTAAACAAGAAACACCATTTTACTATGCCATTGTATTTAATGGGACTTGAACATCCACGGATGTCGTTATCCACAGGGGGTCCTGGAACCAAACCCTAGAGGATACCTAGGGTCCACTGTAATATTTTAGCCTATATGTATTTTAAGTTTCATAAGCCGCCTTGAATACCCTGGTAGGAGAAAGGCCAGGTATAAACTGAATAAACGGACAGACAAGCAAATACATGTACTGTACACTAAAATCCACACTGCACATTATGCATTGATGAGGATTGCAAGGGGACGTTAATTGTGCATGGATGCACACATGCATTTACTTGCCCATTTCATTACCCATCTGATGTTCTGGTTCTCTTATGCCATGTTGCCATTCAATGCAAGGATCACATAGCTAAATTAATGTACAGTCGGCCCTTCTTATACACAGATTTTTTTATGCACGGATTCAAGCATACACAGTTTGAAAATGTTCAAAAAAGTATAAATTTCAAATAGCAAACCTTAATTTTGCATTTTTTAAATGAGGGACACCATTTTGCTATGTCATTATATTTAATGGGACTTGAGTTATACAAAATGGAGCCCTGGTGGCGCAGCGGTTAAATGCCTGTACTGCAGCCATTCATTCAAAACCACAAGGTTGCGAGTTCAAGACCAGCAAAAGGGCCCAAGCTCGACTCAGGCTTGCATCCTTCCGAGGTCGCTAAAATGAATACCCAGACTGTTGGGGGCAAATTAGCTTACTTGCTAATTAGCTTACTTGCTGTTCACTGCTATGATCTTTGGAATAGCGGTATATAAATAAACAACAACAAAAAAAATTACACAGGGTATCTTGGAACCAAACCCTAGCGTATAACAAGGGTCCACTGTATACCTCCATGAATGGATATTTAAGCTGTGCAGTGTAGCATCTCAGCTAAAGAGTGAGAGGTGTCATAAAATGGAAGCATCAATTAAAACTGGTTCCCAAGCAAACATGGGGTGGTTCCCATTGTGAAAAGCTCAGTTGAACTGCACTTTTCTAGACTGGGATAGAGGAAGACTTCATTTCAGGAGCTTTTTTAAAGAATTATAATATTCCAGCATTGTTCCACACATCTGATCACTAGTGTTTGATGGCTTCCCAGTCAAATGGGTGCTGAATCTGTTCCAGGGTTTAGTCTGAACTTTAAAGGAGCTATCCAGGTACTAACACTTGCCTCCTTGTAGGTTCAGCACCTTGGAGAGATCATTCAAAGATTCCTTCCATTGGGGAACTCACGCAGGACACCAAGAGGATAGCAGGAGTCACGGTCTTACTTGGACAGAGTCCTTGGGACTGGCTTGGCTACACAGATACCTAGGCTGCATCTGCACTGCAGAATTAATTCAGTTTGAAACTGCTTTAACTGCCATGGCTCCATCCTATGGAATCGTAGTTTGGTGGGGCACCAGAGTTCTCTGACAGAGACCAAACATATTTGAAGAAGTCTGCTTCCTCAGATACATGGAGTGGAGTGAAATTGGTATCATGAGCTTTCGTACACTTGAGTTTACAAAAGCTCATGCTACCAAGTTCCATCTTTCAGTTAGTATCAAAGGTGCTGCACACTGATTTTCTAGACTAACACAACTATGTCTTTCAATTCTGACAGAGAAGATTAAATATCTCACAAAATCACAAATCCCAGAATCCCATAGCATTGAGCCACAGCAGTTAAAGAGGCGTCGAACTGCATTAATTCTGAAGTACAGATGCAGCACAAGTTACAAGCATATTGGCACAAATACAACCGCCAGCTGCTCTTCCATACCAGGATCCTCTTGTTTTTTTGGAGGGTGACCCGGGTGCCATACACGTCGACGTAAACCTCTCGAAGATAGGTGGCTCCTCGCTGACCTCGGTCTTCATTCCTACCACTGATGGTGACAGGGGTGATGCTGCTGTTGCTGCAGACGGTGACAAGGGTGTAGGTGCAGGTGCCCATGAAGGTGTGCATCACTTTGTCAAAGGTGTAGTAATGTGGATCGCCCACCACGTGGCAGGATGCGCGGCCTGGGGAGGGAGGCCATGGAGATCTTTGTGAGCTCAAAGGAGGACGCTCAGAGCAGCTCTGTCCCCATTTTAAAGGCACGAGATTGACACCAAGAGCAACTAGGGCACTCAGGGCCATCCAGAATCACCAGGACTGAGAAAAGTTGAGTGCTCTGGTCCTGTTCCCCTACCATACCTGAAAGTATCTCAGCACCACAGCTGAAGTCACCCAATCTTGTCTAACTCAGAGGTTAGGATGGCTGGGAGATAGCTATCACTTGGCTGAGAGACCACCAGGAAGGAGTAACCATGATTTTCAGGTCTGCCAGGAATCCTTTGAAGGTGAAGACTGTCAGTCAGAGCTGGCAATACTTGCTGGGATGGGTGCCCAAGCTTCTGGCTGCCTGCCTGGCTTTGTGACAATAGGACCCCACCTAAGCCTAGCTGGTGTGTCCAGTTTAGGAAGCTAAGCAAGGTCAATCTGGAGCAGGATTTGGATGGGAAAACACCAGGGAACATCAGGGCTGCACTCACACTGCAGAAATAATCCAGGTTGGTACCACTGCCATGGCTCAATGCTATGGAATCATGGAAATTTTAGTTTTGCGAGACATTTAGCCATCAGAGAGCTCTGATACCACAACAAACTCCAAATCCCAGGGTTCCAATACATTGAGCCAAAGTGATTAAAGTGGTTTCAACCTGGATTATTTCTGCAGTGCAGATGCAGCCCCAGATTCTTCTTCAGGTAAAACAGGAATGAATCCTTGAGCAGCTAGAGAGGGAGAGAAGTCAAAGATGGAGGTCCTAGATAGGACAAAGATGTAATTCAGCTGCCTATTAGCTGTTACTATGGTATTGAAATATTTTTTTCCTGCCCTTTTATCCTAAGATCCCAGGGCAGATAATATACATAACACACACACACACACACACACACCATGCCAGAAGCAATTCCAGATTAAATTCAATGAATAATTTAAATAGGATAAAACATACTAAACAACTCAATAAATTAAAACAGCTTGAAAAGAATAAAAATGTTTTTAAAAAACACACTCAAAGGTAAATTTGTTTGTATCATTTTAAATGTTGTACACTGCTTGATTGTTTTAATAAAAAGCAGGATATAAATAAAAGTTTTATTTATTATTATTTATTAAATTTGTCCCCAAAGAGTCCAATAAAAATCATTTTTAATGCCACAGAGAAGCTGGCATTGGTGCCAATCAGGCCTCTAAGGGGAGGATATTCCATAAATGGGGAGTGGGGTGCCACAGCAGAGAAGGCCCTGCATCCATATAACTCCATGGTGTACTGCCTGCACTTATGGGACAAAGAGGAAGGCTCCTCTGGCAGATCTCAGTATTCAGGCAAAACAATATAGGGAGAGGCCCCTCTTCAGATCTGGAGGCAGGGATTCCTCCAGGCAGGGGAATCACTAGGGGTTGTGGGGGGTATGGACTGCACCAGGTGACACCTCAGATGGGGATGTCTGCTCTCTGGTGTGAACTCCCAAAGACTGATGGTCCTGGAAAAATCCTGGTCCACCTGCATGTAGGTGGCAAAGAGGCCAGCCAGGACACTGTTGGCATGCCATGGCAAACTCCTGGGTGCCTTTCCCATTGCTGAATGATGCCTGGGCAAACAAGGCCAGTAGACCAGAAAATCAAGGGACATGGACAGTCTCTTTGGATGCCCTGGTTTACCAGCCACTGGCAGCAAGTAGTTCAGAGCCTTTCTCTTCCATGGTGACCCAGTCTACTCCTAGGTGTAGACCCAGTCTACTTGGCCTGGTGGCTCTGAGCCTGAGGGTGACAGCATGAGAAACCACACTGGAGTGGCACAAACGCTAATGACAGTACTGATTCCAGGCCATTTAGGGATTTGAATGTCACCCACCAGCTCCATGAATCCACACTGGGGACCTCTTTCTTCCACTTGTTGGGCAGGAGCTTCACCCTGTCCAATGGAATCTTTTCAAGCCTACAATGTAAGTTTTATATGCTTTTGTGTGGAGCATTGGGCTCCCACCTTTTTCTCTCCTTTAAAGGCCAGGATTGCACAGTTCCGCTGTCATGCCTTCTGCCTTTCCATCCTCCTCATTTCAGGAGATCTCCTGCCCCTCCCAACCTTCCAGCCCCAAACTCACTGCTGGTGTGGCAGCCAAGCATGCCATCTTGGACACTGCATTTCTCCAGCACGCCACATTCCCACGGCGTGCACTCAATGGTGCCACCATGCTCACAGGTGCAACGCTCACTGCACATCTCATCGGAGAACCAGCTTTCACCGAGCTGCCACAGAAAGAAGAGGGGAGAACTGTCACATGTGGGGAGATATCTGAGGAGGTTGGAGCTTCTTCCTCTCTCACTTCGCCCTCCTTGGAACCTCAGATCATAGGGAAGCAAAATGTGGCTGTTTTTGCAGACTTCGGCCCCTCCAGGCTCCCCAAATCCCAATGATTTTGCCATCTCATACAGCAGAGTCTCGATTATCCGACTCTCAGTAATCTGACATTCTGGATTATCCGACATCGGATAGGTCAGTGGGCGTGGCTTGGAGCCCTTGCCACGCCCCCAGCTGGAAAGGGCTCCAAGCGCAGCGAGCGAGCAGCAGCCAACACCACCAAGCAAGTGCGGAGGCTTTTCATAGTGATTGCTAAGCTTTTCATAGTGATTCAAGGCTTTTCATAGTGATTGCTAGGCTTTTCCTATGACCCTCCGGATTATCCAACATTTTCGGCTATCCAACCCATGGGACCGCCAGTTTACGTCGGATAATCGAGACTCTACTGTATTGTTGTTGTGTGCCTTTCAGTCATTTCTGACTTATGGCAACCCTAAGGCAACCATATCATTGAGTTTTCTTAGCAAGATTTGTTTGGGTGTGTGTGTACCATTGCCATTATCTGAGGCTGAGAGAGTGTGACTTGCTCAAGATCACCCAGTGAGTTCCAATGGCTGAGCTAGATTTGAACTGTGGTCTTTAGAATCCTAGTCCAGTGCTCTCACCATTTTATATAAGGGGCACCAATTTACTAGACCACTGTATACAATGAGACTTTAGCATCCACAGGTTTTGGTATCCATGGGGGGAAGGGGGTTGTCCTGGAACCAAACCCCAGTGGATACCAAGGATCCACTGTACTTTTTTTTTGCACATAAGCTGACTTTGGGGTACAAAGGCCATTTTTGATGCCAAAAGAGGTGCCCCCCCCCGGCAAAACCATTGATTTATGAAACATGAAGGCTGAGCTTTTTCTCCATGGGGTGTCCCACTGTGTCAGGAGATGCCATTTTCTGTGAAAGAAAAGAAACTTGTGGACATTCTTTACACCATCTCATCTGTCAACCCCAATTGACCAAGTGAAGAACCTGCCTGGTAGTACTGTCCCTGGAGGGTGATGCAGCCGCAGCTGCTCTCCAGGACGCATCTGTCTCCACTCAGGACAAATCCTTCATCACAGAAGCAGCCCCCCACAGGCAAGGAGCTGCAGGAGCTGAGCATTGAGGGGGTGACACAACTGGAGGTGCAACGGTGCCCACAGCTTTCATAGTGGCTCCCTGCAGGGCAGGAGATGGCTGGGAGGAAGGAAAGAGGAGGGGGAAAGTCACTCAATAAGCCTTCTACAGGAGCCTCTTGGCCAGAGAACACCATTCTGAGCAAGATCCTACATTGTGCTTACAGGGTGCATTTACACTGTAGAATAATGCAGTTTGACCAGGGTGACCAGATGTCCTAACCATAAAGGAGGATAAGGCACTGTAAAATGTAAGGCATGACCAAATAAACGCTCAAAACACTAATATAAAAATGAATTCATGCCTCTTAGTCATGCTCTGCATGGACGAGGTTTTGCAATTCCTCCTGGACAGAATGTTGAAATGTAAGACACGTCTGGTCACCCTGAGTTTGACACCACTTTAACTGCATCCATCCATCCTACAGAATCCTGGGATCTGCAGTTTGGTGAGGCCCCAGCACGCTTGGGTAGACAAGGCTAAAACCTTGCAAAACTACGAATCCCAGGATTTCCATAGGATGGAGTTACAGCACTTCAAGTGATGTCAAACTTCATTGTAGATGCACCCATAGTTACATAGTGCCTGTGATACACCTCTTACACAGTGGCTTGTACTGCATCAAAAGTGCAACCGAATGCCCAACCAGCACGTAATGTTCATGCATGCCCAATGCTCAATGTGCACGTGCAGGCAGAACAACACCAGCTCTACCTCTGCAACCTAGAACTGAATGTAGATATTCTGTACTTGACAAAAATGCCCAGCCGCTTCTGTATGGCAGCTTACACAAGTATAAGACATCAACCGGATCCCAGCTGCAGCCTCTTTGCTTTCTAACTGCCCACCCATGACGTCTCCTGCCAGATCCTTGTTCAAAGAATATTTCCTTTGGGAGGAATCCCATAATCCTGCAAAATGGAGCACAGCTCTCTTGGCTGTGGGATTCTGGACCTACAGTCTAAAAACAGAACTTGTCCAAGACTTAATCTAGCAATACCAAGGCTTCTCTTCCTCAGTCCTAGCTTTGTCAGTGTGCCTCTTTCTGCCTAGTAAATGCCTAGTACCATGGAAGCAGCTGAGTGGCATGACTCACGGCACAAGGTGGCGTTCCTCCATTCCAAACACAGTCCCGCGTTGGAGCATGCCTCCGCATAAGCCTGCAGTCCATTGCAGAGGGAGGTTTGTTGCCCATTGGTGAAGCAGCTGTCCAGAACACAGTTCTCAAAGAAATTTGCTGGGTCTATAATGGGATGGCAATCCTTGAAGATGCCTGTGCAAAAGGGGGAAAGAAGATCTTAGAATTCCAGAATCTTAGAGATGGAAGGTAACCCCAAGGGCCATCTAATCCAACCTCCTGCAATGCAGAAATACACCACCAAGGCATTTCTGAAAGATGCTCATCCAAACTCAGTTTAAAGGTCTCCAAATATGGAGAGTCTAAAATGTCAATACAGTACAACACAAACAGGTCCAGATCCCTCCTTGGCTGGGGATCCCACACTGAAGGGGAGGAAAGTGTGGGGCAGGGACGTAGCCAAGGGGGGATTCTTGGGGTCCGGACCCCCCCTTCCATTAGAAAAATGAATGGTGTGTGCTGCTGCGCCGCTGCACCCAAGCCCCATTATAATGGTGGCACTTAGTCTGGCCCCCCCCCCCCCTTCCTAAAATCCTAGCTACGTCCCTGTGTGGGGCTTGCTTCTTCACATCCTGACTCTCTCAGTGTTTCTGTTATAGCTCAAACATGTGCCCAAAGGGGGACTCTCTTTTGGGATATGCTTCAAGGCCATCCACCTTCATCTGGCTTTGGCAGCAAGTTTTGCTGTTGTGACAGCCACAGGAAGCCAGACAGATGGCATCCTTTGTTGGGTGGACTCATCTCGGGAAAGCCAGCAAGTTCCTTGTTTTTTTGTTTGGCAGGTGGCTATAAGGACTGAGGACCCAACCTCAGTCTCCACAGCAAGAGTCTCTCAGATTGAGGGCACCCCCAGACCTGTGACCTGGATCTTTTCAAAGGAGGAGGAAGGGAATGCTAACAATTGCATCCAGAAGCTGATGCACTAAGAGGCATTGACTCTCTGATCCCTGAATAGCTCTGCCACCAGGAGGGCTGAGTGTGAATGTAACAGGCTAATGGATCTTTCCAAAGTTCACACAGTTCTGGAGCATTCAGTGACCAAGCCCAGCTCTGTAGCCATTCCTGTTTCTATCCAATTGACAGTTTCCATTCCTTCGTCATTTCTGGAAGTAGAGAGGCAATTTCCTGAGAGGTACAACTTCTGGGGTTCAAAATATCTACCTGCTGGATCTGTGATCATTGTACAAGCAGAATCTTTCCGGATTTCATCCTCCAGCTCTGGTTTGCAAAGAGGTGAGGGGTTGGAACATCTGCACAATGCAAGGAAGAAAGCAATGACTTTGCAGCAGCTTCATCCAGTGCCTATCAGGTACCATTTGATGGTGACTCTTGCCAGTGGCATCACTAGGGTTGGTGTCACCTGGAACAGTAACTCATGGTGTCACTCCACCTTCTCCATTGACCTTCTCC
This sequence comes from Sceloporus undulatus, assembly GCF_019175285.1. NCBI lineage: Eukaryota > Metazoa > Chordata > Lepidosauria > Squamata > Phrynosomatidae > Sceloporus > Sceloporus undulatus. Next base: position 266,900,892 of record NC_056524.1, read on the forward strand.
CATACCAAACCATAGAGAATCCTTAGTAAATTTTTTCGTACTAATATTACCAATAAATCATAATTCCTAAGTATCACTGAGTGTAATGATAATAGAATCATAAAATCATAGAGTTGGAAGAGACCACAAGGGCCATCCAGTCCAACCCCCTGCCATGCAGGAAATCACAATCAAAGCATCCCAGACAGATGGCCATTCAGCCTCTGTTTAAAGAAAGAGAGCCCACCACACTCCGTGGTCACAATAGTTGTGACATAAACAACTTGCAAAATTAAAATTATAACTTTAAATTACAATATCATATGCACAGCCTAAATGTATTTCTATATATATATAGTTTCATGTGGTTAAAATGAAAATTTGGTAAAATGTGATCTTTTTAAAGAAATATTTTAAAAGAAAAATTTTAATTATTTTTTAATTTTTTTAAATTAAATTTTTAAAATTAATTTTAAAAAGAAACTTGGGGCCTCTCCTTTCTCCTGACCCCACTCACACCATCTCTTCAGTGTTTTAAAGAGGCACAGGAGAATGCCACAGTCCATGCCCAAAAAGCAGGTGTTTGAGGAGAAGTGGTGTCACCCTCCTTAGAGTGACACCTAGTGCGGTTCACACACCCTGAATCCTGCTAGTGATGCCACTGACTCTTGGCTCCCACCTCAGGGTGGGGATGGGGATAGGGGAGAATCTACACTGTGTCCTCTCAGGGGGTCCAGGTCTTGTCCAGAGTGGACAGCAACCCTAACCCCAGTGGCATCCTCTTCCAGGAATGGGCCTGAGGCAGAGAACATCCATGGCACCACCTACCCAGTGAGGTTTTCTGGGACCAGCCAGCTGTCTCCCAGGAGGTTGGAACTGCCTGCAGGTTGTCCGTCTGGCTTTAGGTTGTCATCTTGTGGATTGCCATTGTAATTACCTTTGTGGGGCAAGAATCAGAAGAAAAGTTGTAAGGTTCCTGGCCAGGATCAGGCTCTGCTTTATAAAATACAATTAACTGGGGCTGGTGAAGGTGTTAATGAGCAGTTACTGCCCCGTGCTAGTCACATAGAATCATAGAGTTGGAAGAAACCATTAGGGCCATTCAGTCCAATCCCCTGCCGTGCAGGAACACTGTATCAAAACATCCCTGACAGATGGCCATCCAGCCTCTGTTTAAAGACCTCCAAAGAAGGAGACTCTACCACATTTCAAGGCAGCAGTGTCTTCCATTGTCAAACAGCTCTTATTGTCAGGAACTTCTTCCTAACGTTGAAGTGGAATTGTTAAATGCCAGAGGAGCTCAGTTCTGCTAGCACACTACTGGTTTGTCTGCTCATGGTTTCTCCTTGGTGCATCTACATTAGAGAAATAATGCAGCTTGGCACCACCTTAACTGCCATGGCTCCATACTATGGATATTGGGATCTGTAGTTTTGTGAGCTATTTAGTCTTCCCTGTCAGAGAGCTCTGGTGCCCCACCAAACTACAAAACCCAGAATTCTATAGCATTGAGCTATAAGGTTGTTACAAACTGCATTATTTCTGCAGTGCAGCAGCAGCCCTTGTCTCCTTGTTCTCTCCCCAAATTCACCCTCTTTTTTCCATACAGCAAACTGGGGAAAGAGCGATGGGGCAGGGGAAAAGTCAGGAGGATTAGGAATATAGGCGTCTGCTCTTCACCTTACACTCTCTGGCATAAATCCTCTTGCTAGTAGAGTCATTGCATCCATGGGATTTTCCTATGTACTGATTCACCATTCAATTTTTTCTCTCTCTCTCTGGCAGGAGTCCAGCTCTTCCTATTTTATTTGTCTAAAATATCAGTCCTAGAACTGTTCAATCCATGTTCAAAATGGAGAATGTAACATGCACAAAAAATACATGATGCAAGCTTTTGAAGCTCCACTGGCTTCTTCATCAGGCAAAAGTGTTAAAAATCATACTGTTTTATGGATCTGGGATGCTATTGTGCTTTGCAAAATGGCTACACTTGGATATAATAATAATAATAATAATAATAATAATAATAATAATAATTTATATTTCTAGCCTCTCCCTGTGGATTGTGGCAGAATTACATCTATAAAATAATACAATATAGTATAAAAATATAGTCAATAAAATACTAACATTAGTACAATAAAATAGCTAGGCCATCATCAATAATCCAATAATCATACAATCATAATCCGAAGTGGAGCATTTCATTTTAATAATCTCCTATATAAGATCGCGTGGGTAAGCCTGCTGGAAGAGATCCGTCTTAAGTGCCTTCTTAAAGGCATCTAAGGTGGTAATAAGATGGATCTCCTCCAGTTTTGTGTAATTCTATAATTCATGGAATAGGTGGCAAGGTGGGAACCAAAGGTAAGGGGGCTCCAAAGTGTGTTGCCCCCCTTCCTAGCCCACAGGTTTTGGGTGAACATCCAAGACTCACCACATAGTCCGCAGAGCTGGCCCTTGTACGACGGTGGCACAGAGACCTCCACATAATGGTTTCCATCAAACCTGACACCCAGGCTGAAGTCTGTTTCCAAGAAGACGTAGCTACCACTTCTCTGCACCACAATCTTGTTGTTACTGATGAAAATGGGCAGGTTTCTTCTCCTGTTATTGACCTACAAATACCACAACAACACAAGACAACTCAGGCCTTGTATTGGTCCTTGGAAAGCCCAGCTCCGACCCACATCCCACTGCCATGATTTATCAGAACCCCCCCCACTTGGTTGCCCCCTCTTTTTGCCCACTATGGCTAGGAACAGGCCCTCAGACTGAGCCATTGGCCCCAAAGATCCATTTTGTCCATGGATGACAGCAATGGCCCTGAATAAGAATGCTGCCCACCCCAATGAAATTTCCCCTTGGCCTGCAGTTTTCTAGCATGGCAGTAACTTAAGGCTTCAGTTGAACATTTAGAAGTAGAGTTTAGGCATCCAAAGAAAATGGCAAAAGGCAAAGTGAATACAATAAGTAGCAGGGTTTCAAGATTGAGATTATTTTTTTTGCCTCATTTTCTGCACTGCTAGAAATTTCAGGACCAAAAGAAAATTTCATTAGGGCTCAGAATTTTTAGTTGGAGAGCAAAGTCCTCATTTGCCCTTCCCTATGGTTACACCCTTGATTTTGCACCCATGGAACTCCATGCTCCAAGGAGCTAAAAAACATCTGCCTAGGATGCAGTAAGGATTTTTTTCACCCCCATGGAGAACCTGTGATTGCCAAGGACAGGTTCTGAAGGATAGAAAGTTCTCAGTTGGAAGGAAATTCTGACTAAGCATTAGAAAAACCTTCCTGATGATCGGAGCTAAAGACAGGGTGCCCTCAGATGATGTTAGACTCTCCTTTACTAGAGGTTTTTAAAGATGGGTTAGGTGATCCAATAAAGGTGTTGCTCTCGTGGACATTTTTTAGCTGGCGATTGTTACATAGGCAGTAGACTAGACAGCCCTGCCTGCAAACTTTCAGGGCTGTACATCTTTTAGAATCACTATGAAGCCAGGATAGACATCGGTTTCCTTACCTCAACATTCCAGTTCTTCAGCAGAGAAATCCGCTCGCCATAGACCTCCACATGAACTGATTTGACATAAGACACGGCTGTATTGGAACCCCGGTGCTCGTTGGTGGTGGAAACATGGAAAGTGCCTGACACGCTGCTGGAGTTGGTGCAGACCTGAGACAGGGTGTAGGTGCAGTTGCCCATGAAATGGTGGACCTGGCCATCGAATGTGGTGTAATGAGGGTCCCCTGAGGCACTGCAGGTGGTACGACCTGCAAAGGGCAGAAGAAGAAGGCATGAGTAATGACAGTCCACAGGCATAAACAGAGTTGCCACCAAAGCTGCCAAGAAAGTGCATGGAGCCTGATGCTTAAGGAAAACAGAAATCAGAAACCAAAGACATGAAAAGGGCCCTTCCACCAGGTTTAGCCATTCAGTCCCTGGATTTATACATAAGCTAAGGAAGATAAAGGTTAGAACCACTGGAAAGGCACACACTCACTACAGTTTATATCAAATATATCATCATGTTTGAAATCTTTTATACTCATGAAGTTTTTACTAACTGCCAAAACAAAAATATAACTCCATTTGAAATGTTCAGATAATTCACATTTTTGGTACAGCTTGACTCTCCCTTATCCAGAATTTTGAAATCTGAAATATTCCAAAAAAAACCAAAACTTTTTTCATAATGATACCTTTGCTTTCTGATGGTCCAATGTACACAAAGTTTCATAGACAAAATTATTTAAAATAATGTATAAAATTATCTTCAGGCTATGTGTATGAGGTATACATGAAACATAAATGAATTTCATGTTTAGAATTGAGTCTCTCTCTCTCTCTCTATATATATATATATATATACACACACACACACACACACACACACACACATATATATATATATATATAAATGAAGAGATTCAAAAATAAATTAAAAATCCAAAATGCAAAGCATCTCTGTCCTAAGCATTTTAGATAAGGGAGACTCAACCTGTAATACCATGGGACCACTTAAACTTGGCATAGGTTAGTGACTCAGCATGTTCTAATCTGACCTTCTGGATATTTCATTCTACAACTTGACCCCAATACATACTTGCCAGAATCATGTAAGTCTCTTACATGACAGGGGAAGTGTGATCCTGCTGGTGCTCTTGGACATCTCAGTGGCATTTGATACCATAGACCATAGTATCCTTCTGGAATGCCTGAGGGAGTTAGGTATTGGGGGCACTGCGCTCCAGTGGTTCCATTCCTACCTCTCGGGCAGATTCCAGATGGTGATGCTGGGGGACAGCTGCTCTTCCAAGAGAGAGCTGACATCTGGCATCCCTCAGGGTGCCATTCTGTCCCCCATGCTGTTTAACATTTACATGAAACCACTGGGAAAGATCATCCTGAGACATGTGGGGCATGGTGTCATCAGTACGCTGATGACACCCAAATCTATTTCTCTATGTCTCCAACTGCTTCAGTGACTAAGGATGGCATCTCTTCTCTGGATGCCTGTCTTGAGTCAGTATTGGGCTGGATGAGGGAAAACAAACTCAGACTGAATTTAGAGAAAATGGAGGTACTCGCGATAGGTACCCCAAGTCCAGGGATGGAGTTTTGTCACCCAGTCTTGGATCGGGTCACACTTCCCCTAAAGGACGAGGTTCGCAGTTTGGGAATATTCCTGGATCCATCCTTACAATTGACATCCCAAATAGATGCGACAGCCAGGAGTGCTTGGTATCAGCTTCGGTTGATATGCCAACTGCGTCCCTACCTGGACCGAAAGGACTTTGAAGCAGTAGTACTTGCACTGGTAATCTCTCGGTTAGATTTCTGCAATGCGCTCTACTTGGGGCTACCCATGTACCAAATTCAGAAGCTTCAATTGGTTCAAAATGCAGCAGCCAGATTGGTCACTGGAACATCTAGGTTTGAGCATATAATGCCAATACTGAAATCTTTTCACTGGCTGCCAATTAGCTTCTGGGTGCAATACAAGGTGTTGGCTATACCTCAAAAAGCCCTACTGGCTCGGGCCCCAGTTACTTGCAGGAGCGCTTCCCTCCCATAATTCTGCCCCCACACTTTAGAAACATCTGGGAAGTTCTTACTAGATATTATGATACCAGGTTAATGACAACTTCACATAAGGCATTCACTGCCGCAGCCAAGATTATGGAATGACCTACCAGAAGAGATCTGTCTCATTATACCTTAGAGGCCTTTAAGAAGACACACAAACGGATCTCTTCTGGGGGTTATCACTGAATTCCATATAAAAAGGTTATGATGACTGCTTCAAAACGAGTTGAAAACCACCTATTCCGAGAAGCCTTCCCGGCATCGCATAATGTCGCCTACTATCTGATGTTCTGTTGTTGGCTGTTTATCGATCCATTTCCTGTACTGCTATGTACTGTATATGTATTATCCTAATTGTGAGTATGTATTTTCCCTGGATAATGTTTAACCTTCCATTTTGAAGCCAAGCCCTCCTCCGGTCCATCTGCCTTGCTCAGGCCTCGGAGGGTAGAGAGGAACTGCTGGACCTCTTACCCTTTCCTGTCACCACTCCTTCTCCTTCTGTGTTCATGTCCTTTTAGTGTAAGCCTGAGGGCAGGAACCGTTACACTAAAAAGATTGCATGTACAGCGCTGTGTAAATTTACAGCGCTTCATAAATAAAGGTAATATAATAATAATTAATAATAATATGCTCTTCTTGACTCGATTGTTGGTTACATGGATGAATTGTAATTTTTAGAGAACTAATAGGAATTCTTGGTAATCAGTGTAGTTTTTTTGTTGTATTGATTGTAAATGTACTAAGTGTCTTTAAAGGTTGCTGCAATCTTGCCGAATCCGTGGGGAGATGAGAGGTATAAATAAAACTGTATTATTATTATTATTATTATTATTATTATTATATTATTATTATTAATCAGGCTAATATCAGGCATGAGTTTCCCTATGAAAGGTGGTTGGACAATTTTTGTCTGATGTTGAACATCCATATTCACTTTAAGGTCACAGAAGCAATCATAATATAATAATAATAATAATAATAATAATAATAATAATAATAATAATTTTATTTCTATCTTCCTGCCTCTCCCAATGGATAAAAGCGGGATCACATTAACGTTAAAAATTACAAGTGTGTATGGAGCAGCACATTCTTGGCCAATGTTTATCACTTGTCTCTGCTGAAAATTGGTGGTAGTACACCTTCAGCTGTGCATTTTTTATTCATCAAGGTGTTCACACTCAGTTGCAAATTCAGTGGCCAATGTTGCAATTCAACATAAGGTGTTTATTCATAACTGATGCACACTTCTATATGAGATGTTTTCATACTAATGCTAATGTAGGATCTTGCCCATTGCCTCTGCTTGGAGATGAAAGGCCACAGTAGAGTGAATGCTTGCTGGTCTTACAGTCTCTTTTTCGGGGGTGCAGGTAGAAAGTGGTACGTAAATACAGTGAATGAAGAATAAGGAATCGAACTTGTTTAAAATCAAATGCTTTTGCTGGAAAACTGCAACAAAATTCTGCACTTAGTTAACATGGGGTTATGTGAGGCACTATATAGCACACTGTACACATTGGTACATTTTCCAGCAATCTTGAAACACTTCTTGACCACTCAACTGCCCTGGCCCATGATTACTCTTGCCATTGCTGTCTTCTACACCCTGAGGACTTTCACACAACACTTGTGCAAATCACTTCAAACAGGAACCACAACATTCTTATTCTCTGCGCTTTGCATCTGCCTATTACAGGAGAAAGCTGTAAGCAGTGGAAATTGTGTCCAGCCAAAGCATCTCACTGTGGTGGTGGAAGAGCCTGATTGTGGTTGGAGGCCTGGATTGCGTTACTGAAGGCAATGAACTGGTGGGCCGGGGCACTGGAGAAGTTGCAGTTGGTGGTCATTTAAAGGAGGTGAGCCTTGGAAAGGAAAACAGTACAACACTAAATAGCTACTCTGAGACCTCTTGCTCCTTAACAATACTGGGCACACCCACCATCCTTATTTCCATCAGGAACCTGGGTATTCTGCAATTTATTAGTGCAATTGTTATCCCAGTTCCTAGCACCACACTACTATCTTTTGGACCAGATAACACAGGGGGGCATTTTGACCATTTAAACTCTGGAACAACTGGTGTCAGTGCAGTAGCATTATTAGGTGGTGTCACCTCAGGTGGTAAACTCATGCTGTCACTTTCGGGCTGTCTAGCACCACCCTCCAGCCAATAGTCCCACATAGGTACAATCAGGGTCACTGTGGAAGAAAGCGAAAGGCCGGTTTCCTGCCACCTATGGCTGGTGGATCAGAAACACCCGATGGGACTTCGTTTATGTCCCGGCTGTGTCTTGTCTACCTGCCTTGTTCACATGATTCACACAATGCCCAAAGGGGTCCAGGTGCCATTAGGTGATGGGAGAGGCCTCCAGGAGTTCCCCTATAGTGGTGCCATCAGTGTCCCAGCTGGTCTCCCTTGCGTGCGTCTGGGGCAGATGGACCAGATCCATCCCAGAACCTTTAGTTTTCTGGGAAGTTTCAATCTACCAATGGAAAGGCGTGGCAGTACACTCCATACCAGAAGGCAGGCCCTTTCCCCCAGTGCACTGGGTGTTGTTCCCCTCTGAGTGTCAACTGGTGCGGTCTGTGTAACCCCCCCCCCCACACACCCCACCCCCTACTGGACATCCCTGAATCAGGCAAGTGGCCTAATCTCAGCATGTTGGTGGAGAATTCCACTCATGATTATGCACTCTCTCTACTCCCATCTTCATCCAAGCCTCTGCATGATTTTGGGTGGAAAGCCCTATTACAACATTAAGCATGCTGTGCTTACTGGAAGGAGCGGCTTCTAAAGAAGGAGAGGTTCCATGGGAAGCAGTTGATTTTGGCTCTGAAGAGGTCCTTGACCACCGTCACACAGCCTGAGAGACAGAGGGAGACAGAGAAGAAGAGGAAGAGAAATCTGGTGGAGAAATTCTGTGTGCTAAAAGCAGAGTCTAATTATCACATCCATTACTTGTAAGAACCAGGCTCTGGACAATATGTATTTGATCCGAACTCTTAGCCAAGCTATGAAGCAAAAAATGAGAAACACCCAATAAAATTGAACAGAAGAAACTAGGAAAATGTCTCAGGTTCTCAACTGACAGATGGTTTTTGTCAGTACAAAATCCAGTGTACTTCAGCCAATATGTGTTCCTCTCCAAGGCCCTTTTGCAGCAGCTATTTGAAATTTAACTTCAGAGGTTTCTGGGCTGAAAGTCTCACTCTCAAACCATTTAGTGGCTAAAAAGGGCCAGGAAATTTTTGCAGGGTTTCTCTCTGTTCACTGCTAAAGTTGAATTTCAAACAGTCTCGGAAGAAGGTCTTGTTGAGCATATGCATGGCAAAATGTGTGGACTTTTTAGTGCTTAAAATATATATCCTTCAGTTGAGCACTTACAACTGTATAGTCATTGGAAGGTGGACCTGGAGGAAAGAACAGTACAGGCCCATCAGGAGATATTTTGGGATCTTTGTCTCCTTTTCATGCTAGAACCCTTGCATTTCCCCCAACCAAGGCATTCGGTAAGTTTAATTACTGAATTACTCGTGTAAAGTATAGAAAATTTAGTTGAAAAAATGATCCCAAATACCTGTCCTGCCTGGGCAGAGCACATTGAGAAACATAAGTGCAGCAATGATAACATGGTTTTGCATTCTGCCTCATAGAATTAATGTAGTTTGATACAGCTCGCGACATATACCACATCCTAGGATTTCAAGGATGAACCATGGCAGGTAAAGTGGGTCAAACTGCTTTAATCCTGCAGTGCAGGATGCAGACATAAGTGTTACAAAAGAAGACAGTGTTTTATAGCGGGGGAAGCAAGCACCATGAGGTTGGGATTCTCTATGGGTTCCCCTCCTCTCCTGCTGAGCTGGATGGGACCCCTTGAGACCACTCTTTTATCTGAAGAACTCGCTTTCCACCACCCATGATTATTTTATCCCACCTTAGCAATGCATTGGGACAATGCTAGGGAATTTTACTGGTATTTCACTTGCCAACCTAGGGAAGATGGGCCAAGGCAAGGCACATAAGAAAGAGATGCAGAGAAAGGCAGAGTACCTTAAAGAAAATCTTTATTCTAAGTAAAGCGTTTATGAAAAAGGATATACCGTATCTACTGAAGGACCAATGGCCTCCAGGCACAAACAAAGTAAAGTTACGGAACCAAATTCATTCAGTTAATCAATTTTATTCAGCCAAACAAGGAAACTAAGGGCAGAGAAAAGTCACGAATCCTGAAATTGATGTATGTGCCCCTAGTTCCCACTGGGAAAGGGATCCCAATCCCTTGTGATCGATTGCAGTGGAAAAAACACGGGGCAAATGCCAAAAGACCAGGTATTTGGTAACCAATTTTGGTGGTTCTTTTGGCAAAAATCGATTCTGACAGGATTTCTAACAGTGGGAACGCCAGATCAAATAAATTTTTTAAAAGGGGAGGGACAAATGGCATGGGTGGGTGGTCATCCATCCCCAAAGGTCACACACACCGCCAGGCCACTTTTGGGGCCTTTAAAAAAATAAATAAACTAAGCGCAAAAGTGATAGATTGTACAAAGCACCTACTTGTAGAAACAAGTAGCTGGCTAAGTCATTCTAGCGATTTTGTGATTAGTTTTTTTAAAAAACAGTCCTCTCCCTGATCCTCCTCCTCCCCCCTCCCACTCCATTCCTGGTGTCTGTGCTCCTCACACCCGGCCTTGCCTCCTCCCTGCCTCCTCCTCCTCTCCTTAGTGGTGAGTCAGGTGAGGGATGGATGGAGGGAGGTCTGGGAGAGCCGGTGGTGTGGTGCCATCTCTGCCCTCCAGGGTGCCTCCTCCTCCTCCTCAGCCACCCATCTCCCTTGGCAAGCCACATTCTCTCAGCCTCAGACCCAACCGGGGAATGAGCCAACGGCAAGCATGGAGGGGCCATGGGCAGGACAGGGGAGGGAGTGTAAGGCCAGGGAGGGGCCAAGGCCAGACCGGGGGAGCAGGTGCCAACAAATGGGATGAAGGTCTATGCCAAAAAACAGTGATTCACAAAGGTCCCATTCATATGCGGATGAGCGATCTTTTGGAATCGATTTGGCATCGCGGCACAGAGCCGGATCAGATTCTAATCTTTTCAGTAAGTGGGGAATGAGGGGCCTTTGTCCCTTACTAGTACATTTTCCTAATCTTACTCATACATCAGATGGGTTGTGTCCTGTGGTCTAATCTCCTCATGATCTACCAGTCAGAACTGGTGAGAAAGGCAGACAGGCGAAAGGCCTGTTGTTCTTTAGCTCTTGATAAATGGAGGGACTGCCCCCTTTTATCCACCAGACCCACCAACCCGCCAAAAGGAGCATGTCTGTCCTAACCCACCTACATAATGGCCTCCCGTCCTTTGTCCACTTTTGTTAGTCTGCCCAGTACTTTACCTAGCAAACTCAAATACGTGCCGCCTCTTTCTCAACGTGACATTTTATTACTATACTCCGCTTTACTCGTCACTCAACGACCCCCTACTACCCCGTACTCACTGCTACACGGGTCACCAAGAAAGGAACAACGAGCACGCCCAACACAAATCTCTGTTGACACAGTGGCCGACGGCAGCGCGCGGCCCGCGCCGGGTCGCGCGCAACACAATGCTGGGATTACAAATCCCCTTGAATACATAAATACCTAAATAACATAGTTTTTGTGATTTTTGGGCTATGTTGCCACCCCCAAATGTTCTAGACGAGTTCTTCCTGATGTTTCACCCGCATACTGTGGACCGCCCCACAGAGAGACACCTCGACACACAGACGCCCACGAAAGAGAGAAACACCCCCTACCACTTAGCCAGACCCCAGCCCACAGACACCCACATGGCCAGATAGCCAAAAAACCACAAACAACTCGGATACCAGCCCATGAAAGTCTTTGACTTCACATAATAAAAAATAAATTCCACACCCATCCAGCACTCTGTGCCCTTGTGGCACCAAATGCCTTCTTCCAACACGCAAAAGACGCCTGCAAACGACCCGTGCCCCCCACCCCCCCCCCTACCACCCAGACCCCCCCCAGCCCCGCCGTACCTCCAGCCGCACAGGTGTTGGCCGCCCAATTGCAACGCCCAAAGGACCCGAGCCGCCGCGGACCGCCAGGCGTGCAAATCATGTCACTAAGGCCTCCTGGTGCCTGAAACGCAGAAAACTGCAGCAGAAGGACTTATTGCATGAAGCATTCATGTAATCATGCAAGATTGAGGCCATGATGGGGCTTTTCCCGGTCAAGAAATGAAAGGTGCACTATATTTATTTATTTGTTTTAATTCATTATATTGCCGGGCCTTTCTCCCTCGGAGGGACCTTAAGTGGCTCACAAAACATTAAAATCTCATTAAAAAATGCTATCATTGCAATAAGTTACTGGCCAAGATAATTTTATCCTGTTTGCAATTCTGCTTTTATAGCTCATGTGATCAAAAGTCCTCTGCTTATACTTACTTGAGTAGCTAGCTCAGTGGGATCATCTGTTTCAGGGAAGAGTTGACGTGGTCTAAGCGGAAGCCCCTTGACAGTGTGGCTTAGTGGATAGTTGATACAGAGAGAACGATAAGAGAGAAGAGTCCATATCCCAAAACAGATACTTAGGAGAGATTATTTGCCATGTTTTACTTAGAAGCTCCAGTTAGGACAGCATAAACTTCAAAGTCCAAATATTGTTTGGACTTTGCCAAACACAAGAAGGCTGGCCCGCTGCCTTTTGACACATTTTGGGGTGGTTTGTTGCTTTAAAAAGTATCTTCTGATCTCGGATGTGGACACGGATAGATGTGATCCTTTTGAACCTTTTGATTCAACTCAGCAAACCAAAGTTTGTAAGCGAGCTCAACATTACCACAACCAAAGGGATTCACGTGAAAAGGAGGATCAGCCACTGCTGAGGATGTTGGCTCTGAAGGCAAGGAATGGTTGAAGCCTGGGGCATTGGAGAAGACTTAGATGTGCCATCGGGTTGGGAGGATTGGGGGCCTGGGGGACAGAGCAGTTATAATAATAATACTAATATTTATTTGTATACCGCCCTCTGGCAAACAACTCCGGGCGGTTAACAACAGTAAATATAAAATATTGACAATTAACAAACACTTTATCCCTCCCCCCATCAGACAGATTTTTCAATAGATAACCTATTCAAAAATACAAATATCAAGGATAAAAACAGCAAAGATTCGCAATCTTTTATATCTTATATATTGAGACTTTGTATATCTCAGTTTCATCACCCCCTTGACAGGGCCCAAAGCAATTTTTCTTGAGAAGGACGTGAGCCTTCCCATAAGTTAATAGCATGACAGTTTCACCTCTCAGTCGCCAGCTCTCTCTCTTATATGTCCACCCTTTGCCACTGAACGTGTGGTATGTGGAACCTGTTTCTGGTCCATGGCCCATTTGAGTGCTGGTCTGCAGCACATTTCCACGGAAGACAGGACACCTTGAATGCTAGTGTGATTGCAGGGGAAATGATTGATGAGAAAACAGGAATTCCTCATTCCCAAGAGTGACTTCAGGTGCCTCTTACACAAAAAATAATGTGTTTGACACTACTTTAACTGCTGTAGCTCATCCTATGGAATCCTGGGATTTTTAGTTTTATTAAGGCCTTAGCCGTTCTTACGCTTCACCAAACTACCAATCCCAGGATTCTGTAGGACTGGCCCAGGCAGTTTTAAAGTGGTACAAACCGATTTTGACCAGCTGTCCCAACCCAGTCTGAGAGACAGAGGGAGACAAAGAAGAAGAGGACAAATCTGGTGAGAAGGAACTCTATGCTAAAAAGCAGCGTCTATTTTACACATCCATCACTTGTGAGAAACCAGGGGCTGCTGGACAATATAGATTTGATCCGAACTCTAGGATCTGCTCTGACCCAGCCAAAAGCTATGGAAGCAAAAAGTAGGAACACCCAATTAAAAACCCACAAAAGAAACTAGTAAAATGTCTCAGGCTTCTCAACTGACGAAAGGAATTGTCAGTACAAAAATTCAGGTACTTCAGCCCAGTCTGTGTTCCTCTCCACGCCTTTGCAGCAGCTATTTGAAATTCTGGCGCTGAAAATGAAAGTTCCACTCTCAACCTATTTAGTGGCTAAAAAGGAGCCAGTAATTTTTCAAGAGTTTCTCTCTGTTCCACTAAGTGGTTTGCGATTTTTGGGCGCTGAAAGCCACTTACAGAATTAATGCAGTTTATACACCATTTTAACTGCCACAGCTCCCTCCCACGGATTGTAGTTTGATGGTTACCAGAGCTCTCGCCAGAAAAGGCTCTTAAATATCTCGCAAATTATGAATCTCAGGAATTCACTAACATTGGAGCCATGGCAGTTGAAGTGTGTCCAGTCTGCCACTGCGAACGCTAAAGCTGAATTTCAAATAGGCCTCTGAAGAAGGCCTTGGGCGCATATGATGCACAATGTGTTGGGCTTTTAGTGCTTAAAATATATAGCCTTCAATTAGGCACTTTGAGACCAGACATCTTCTGGTTTCATTCTGCCAGTCAACGCTATGAGCTTTACCTCACCATGGCCAACGAACATGACTCACCTATGAATGGAGTTGTTGTTGTTAGAGGTGTGGCTGTCCACCTCTGCAAGTTAATTGAACTGGTGAAAAATGGCATTGGCATGGTTAGCGGACCCAAAAACTGTATCGTCATTGAAGGTGGACCTGGAGTACAAGAACAGTACAGCCATCAGGAGATACTTGGGACCTCTGTCTCCTTTCATTGCTAGACGCCAGGCATTCTTAAGTTAATTACTGAAAATACACTCATGTATAGTCAAGAAAGAAAATTTAGTTTGAAAAATTGATCCAAATCCTGTCCTGCCTGGGGCAGAGACCAATGAGAACAAAGGCAGCAATGATCATATGGTTTTGCATCTGCGCCATCGAATTAAGGTAGTTATACGCTCCAACATCCAACATATCGTGGATTCCAAAGGATGAAACATAGGCAGGAAAGTGGTGTCAAAAACTGCATTAATGCCTGCAGTGCAGATGCAGACCTAAGTGTTAACACAAGACGACCAGTGGTTTTATAGCGGAGGAAAAGCAAGAACCTATGAGGCTTCTCTATGGGTTCCCCTCCTCTCTGCGGCTGGCGTGGGACCCCTTGAGGACAGCCTTTTATCTGAGAACCTCGCTTCCACCACCCAATGGGATTATTTTATCCCACCTTAGGCACTGCATTAGGGGACAATGCTAGGGAATTTTATGGTATTTCACTTGCCAACCTAGGGGAAGACACTGGGCCCCAAGGGCCAAGGCACCATACGAAAGAGATGGGCAGAGAAGGCAGGTACTTAAAGGAAAATCTTTATGTCTAAAGTTAAAAGCGATTTTATAGAAAAAGGATGATACAGCCTCCATGAAGGACCAAACTTGGCCTGCCAGGCACAAACCGACGTAATAAACAATAACAAAACAAACAACAACAACAACAATAATAAAGTTTAATTTATTTATATCCCGCCTCCTTTTTTTTTTGGTCGAGGCAGGTTAAAAATGTTACGGAACTATAAGTTATGGAACCAAGTTCAATTTGGAATTAAATGGAAGTTAATTTCAGCCGAACCAAGAATCTAAGTCCACAACCTGATGTCCCGATTGGTACATTTTTCCTAATTGCTTACTTCATACATCAGGATGGGTTGTGTATGTCCTGCTGGTCATAAAAACCCCTCTGATGTTACTAGGCCCGAGCTGGTGCGTGAGACAGGTCAAGGGCCTTGTTGTGCTTCTTTATAGCCACCTTTCTCCCCGCAGGGACCGTAAGGTGGCTCACAGACAACAATGATTTAAATCTCAGTAAAAAACCATGATTATCTGCAATAAGTACTGGCGCCAAAGATAATTTGTATCCTGTTGAACTTCTGCTTTTATAGCCATCATGTGATGAGAAGTCCTCTGTTATACCGTCCTTGAAGGTAGCTAGCTCAGTGGGATATCTGTTTCAGGGAGCTGAGTGACTGTGGCCTCTGGGGGGAAGAAGCCCCTTGACCAGTAGGTGGTAGTCGTCTGATACAGAGAGGAAAGATAAGAGAGAAGAGTTCCATATCGTCAAACAGATACTTAGGAGAGCTTATTTGCTATGTTTTTACTTCGAGAAGCTCCTGCTTAGACAGTCATAAAACCTTCAGGAGTCCAAATATTGTTGTGGACTGTTGCCAAACAAGAAGGGCTGGCCCGCTGGCTTTAGACACATTTGGGGGTTGCTTAAAAGTATCTTCTGCATGGTTAGGAGTGGCACAATGATCGATTGTGTGATCCTGCAACCTTTTGATTTCCACTCCAGCCAAACCAAAGTGTGTAGCTAGCTCAACATACACGACGACCAAAGGGATTCACTTCTGTGAACGGAGGATAGCCCACTGCTGAGGATGTTTGGCTCTGAAGGGCAAGGAACTGTTGTTTGAAGCCTGTGGTGCATTGGGAGAACGGACTTAGAGGTGCCATCGGTCGGGAGGATGCGGGCTGGGGGACAGGAGCCGTTGCAAAGTCAGCACCTATGACTTTTAATATTTTCATTCATCACCCCCTTGTAGCCTAAAGCATTTTCCTGAGAAGGAACCTGGGCACTCCATAAGTTAATTATGCATGACAGTTTCACCTTCAGTCCCCAGCTCTCTCTCTCTCTCTCTCTCTCTCTCTCTCTCTCTCTTATATTTTCACCCTGTGACACTGAAAGTGGTGGTCTGTGGACCTGTTCTGGTCCATGGCCTATTGAATGCTGGTCCTTTTTCATGGAAGAAAGAAACCTTTTCAGCCAATGGGTACAAAAGTGGTGCCTGTCCCTGGCATATTGGGGGGAGGGAAGCTTGGCAGTCCCACAAATGAGACAGTTTAAGAAGCACTGCTGTAAATTTTATTGGAATTAACACTTGAATGCTAGCTGTGATTGCATGGGAAATGATTGATTGGGAAAACAGGAATTCCTCATTCCCAAGAGTGACTTCAGGTGCACCTACACTGTAGAAATAATGCTGTTTGATACTACTTCAAGTGCTGTATCTCCATCCTATGGAATCCTTGGATTTGTAGTTTTATAAGGCCTTTAGCATTCTTTGCCTCACCAAACTACAAATCCCAGGATTCTGTAGGATGGAGCCCTGGCAGTTAAAATGGTTCCAAACAGAATTATATCTACACTGTAGATACACGCTAATAGAGAGTAATAGAGAGAGGGAAAGGGCAGCATCAATGCCAAAGCAAAATACTTAGAGAGGTTCTTTGCCACATTTTAATTGTTTAAAAGCTCAATGTTTAGACAGCATGTGCTTGCCAAGTGTATCAGAAACAAAACCCAACACATATAATTTCCATTGCTACACTAATAATTATGTCACATGAAGCCTAGCTATGGCCCTGTACAGATGGGCCCTTTGTGGGCGTGTCCACAATGTGCTAGGGTTGCGTCAGGGTGGCGCATGCACATGCCCTGCAACCCTAGCACGTTGTGGACGTGTCGCCGTTACACAGCACCATACTGACGGTGTGCCTAACGATGACATCGTAGCTGCACTGCCTCCAAATGGCGCTGCTCAGCTGCGACATAACCGTGCCATCTGTGGTGCTTTGCGGTACCGCAAAAAGGAGCCACTTTTTGGAGCTCCTTTTTTGCTGCACAGCAATGCCGCACAATTTGAATGCTGCAGTGGTCCTGCGCAGCAAAGAGAGGCACCGAGGAGGCGCCTCTTTTTGTCGGTCTGTACCCCGTACCCTGTTTCAGAAGCAGAAATAGTGCATATTTCCTGATAGTGATGACAGAATATCTTATGTGAAACTTTGGCCCGATTTAAATGGGCCTTTGTGCCGCCCCCATCACATGCTAGGGGTTGGCTGAGGACGTAGCGTCCATATCGGCCTCACCCCTAGCACATGACGGGTGTCAAAATGGCGGCGCCCTGTACACACGTGCGCCGCCATTTTGACGTGACGGACGCATAGCGCCCACACGTCCTGGCACCTTTGTGAAGCCACAGGTGCACCATTGGCACCTTGCGGCATCAGATAGGTGTCACAAGAAGAACCTGCTTTTTGCGGGTTCTTTTTGTTCCACGATGGAGCCGCGTGGTTTGTCTGCTGCAGCTCCCTTGCGGCACAAACCAGGGCGATGGGAGACCCCCCTTTTTGGGCGGTCTGTATCCTGCCCATGTTGAATAAAACCCACGTCTTTGCTTACGCAGCATTACCTGAGGTTGTGGGCTCCTCAGGTGTAGGGGTCTCCCCTGATGAAAGAAAAGACAAATTCAGTTAGAAAAGTCACACATGAGAAGGCCAAGAGCATAGCTGGAATTTTGTATAATCCTACTGCTTCCTCAATCCCCCTTTTAATTGATGCAAAGAGACTTCCAGTTGTTTTGTTGCCATGTTCCTTCAAGTTATTTCCAACGTAATGCAACCCTAAGGTGAACCTTTCATGGGGTTTTCCTGGCAAGATTTCTCAGATGAGGTATGCTAATACTGCCTTCCTCTGAGGGTGAGATAGTGTGACTTGCCTGAGATTACCCAGTGGATTACCACAGCTGAGCAGAGATCCAAACACTGGTTTCCCAGAGTTGTAGTCTAGTGCTCAAACCACAACACTATGCAGGCTCTCCCCATGGGCATAGATGGCTCCAAAAAAATAAGTTTAAATAAACTCTGCTTCCACTTCCAAGAACCCCTTGAGTCTGCTTAGTTCCTCCAGCAGTACTCCTGCTGGCCCTTATTATTGTTACAGGGGCTGGAAAAGGAAAACCAGCCAAGGTCTCCTGGATGAGTCCAAAACTCAAACCACTACACCACATGGCTTACCAAGGCAGCAACCGGGGTTAAGGGAGACATCATCCACTGCCAGGTTTGCATGATGGCCTGCACTGGTCACACCTTCCAGGATGATCTGCCAGAAAGCAAGAATCCATGATGACATCAACAAAGGGTGCCTACACTGTAGAAATAATGAAGTTTGATACTGACCTATGTTGACCCTATCAAAGGGTTTTCTTGGCCAGATTTATTCAGAGGTGGCTTGCCTTTGTCTTCCCCTGAAATGCAGGCTTTAGCACCTGGGATTTCCTGGCAGTCTCCCTTCCAAACTCTAACCAGTCCTCACCCAGTTTAGCATCCAAAATCAGATGGGATCTGGTGCCTTTATAGGTTTTAGACTGATGTTGTTATTGTTGAAATAATCATGATAATGAAAATAGGGATTAAACAAATTAAATTGTTTTTACTTGTACACTGAGCTGAGATCCTACAATATAATGTAGGATAGAGGGGTATATCTCGTCCGACAGGCCTAGGTAGTTGATTTTAAACTATGACTTTTCAGTCGTCCTATTTTAATCTGGGTGATTTTAATGTGCAATTGTCATTTTAATCCTATGTTCGTGGGGCTTCACCTATATGTTTAATTGTCAGTTATATATTGTATTTTAATCTGTATTGTAACCTACCTTGAGCATTGGGGAAATGCAGGTAAAATAATAATATTAATAATAATAATAGGATAGAAATCTTTTAATTAAAATTGAATATAACCACTTGCCAGCTTGACACACACACTCAAAAAGCAAACCTTGATTTTTGCCATTTAATGTAAGGGACACCATTTTACCACACCACTGTTTATAATGGGACTTGAGCATCTATGGATTTTGGTATCCAAAGGGGGTCCTGACCCAAGCCCCAGTGAAGACCAGTGGATTTAAAAAAATCCTCCTATTTTGACTGTAGGTATCCCACCAGGAAGTTGCATCTCCATCTTCCTGGTCTTTTACCTGGAACCTGCCAGAGATGTGTAGATCCAACTCTGCTTGGAGCCATGTCCCTCCCTTGCTGCCAGCTGTAAGCCAAACCAGGAGGGGTTCGCGTTCTTCTTCCTGAACCAAGTAGACCCTCAGAGACTCCTCCTTGGAAGCTCTCTCCATGCGGTACCAGAAATGGAAACAAGATGGTCCAGGCGCTGTGCATTCTGGGCTAACCAGCTGACCCATCTCTCCCATGTGAGTGAAGGTGCTATCAGCATAGATATAATAATTTCCTGGGAATGGAATGGAATGGATGAGAAAGGATCAAGTAAGGCAGGTAGCAGAGCAGGAGGGCTGCCACCCTCAATACAACTGGAATGGAAGGTGCCAAGGAGCTGGGGAGTCCACCTAAAAGCTCCCAGCCCCATGAAGATTAATCCAGTGGATAATGGTGTTCATTTTATTTTATTTTACCAAAGAAATAACAGCCTTTTCTTTTTACTCATGTAAATTTTTTTCAAAAAACATGTAGGATGATAAAAATGGTTGCATCCCACTAGGAATACAAATAACTGCTTGATTAATTTTTGCATGCAAAAATAATAATCTGTGCATTCAAAAGATTTTTGTGCAGAAAACAGTAGGCTTTCTTTGAGCAAAATATCTTGTTTTCTGCACTAATTGTTTTTGCATAGGAACAACAAGTGCTTCCTATTATTAGACTGAACTTGAGTAGCCTTGTCGAATCAATGAAATCCTTGTCATTCAAGCAGTTGGTTCAATGAGTCTACTCTAGTTAGAACAAACCAGCAGGTTACAAGCCAATGTTTTTGACCAAACAATGTATCTGGAAAAAGTCCCAGACTGCAGATGGTGATGGTGTAAGGAAGTAATAGCGCCACTATATTCTGCACTGGTCAGGCCTCATCTGGAGTCCTGGATTCAGTTTTGGGTTTGGGCATCTTTTTAAGGATAGAGATAAGTTGGAATGGGTTTAGAGAAGGGCAACAAGGATGATAAAAAGTATAGAGAACAAAACACATGAGAAAAGTTTGAGCAAGTTGGCATGTTTAGTCTGATGACGAGGAGACTGGGGTAACATGGTTGGCCTATTTAAATAGCTCAAATACCTTAAAATACAGTTGAATACCTCAAGAGCTGCCCCAGAGAGGAGGGTGCAGGCATGTTCTCTGCTGCCCAGAAGAGAGGACCAGGTTTCAGGGTGCCCTCCTTTCTCATCCAGGTTGAGAACATTTATAAATACTTTCTGAATCTCTTGACCAAACACAGAGTGAGGCACTGAGTGGTCAAGTCAGTTTCAAGCTGTCTCCTCTGAGAATTGCTGGGGAGCCCAGTTCCTTTGTGACCCAAGCAAGGTATGTTGAATATGGTCTACCCAAAACATACCCGAGGAGTTGCAGGGACTCTTGATATCATCTGAACCATTCTGGGCACAATGCTCCATGTGACTCCAGTCAAAGTCGTCCTCCGTGGACTGCTGCCATTCGCAAAAGTCTTTGTCAAAGGTGCAGTTGAAGAAGCAGAATCCTGGAAAGAAATCTGTAGATTAATATGGTCACAAAGAAACCAATTCATTTGTTGGACACAAATCCTTTTCTTTGTGTGCAAGACCTGATGTTACTTGCATGTAAGTCTTGCTTTGAACAGGGTACAAGAGGCTATTCAATAGCCCCTTTATTCTCCATCTCAAACTTCTCCCCAGCAGCTACAATGTCCTGTAGGGGGCACTGCTGTGGTCATTCAATGGGCAGAGGAGGGAGGGAGAGAGGGCAGATGACCAAGCAGCTGTGACTGTCTCCTGTCCCCACTTCAGTTCTCTAGAGACAGAGGAAGAGAAACAACAACCATCTCCCTCATCCCTCTGTTTTGAAAACGGCAACAGGTATGGCAGATAATCATGTTTAACAGCCAAAGTACATTGGGCCCTTGGAATCTGCTGAGGTTTGGTTCCAGGATGTCCCCATGGATACTGAAATCCATGGAAGCTCAAGTCCCATTATACACTGTGGGGCAGTAAAACAGCATTACATATCTAAAATGGCAAAGTCAAGTTTTCTTTTTGGAATTTATTTCCACAAATATTTTTAAACTGTGGATGGTTGAATATGTGGATGCAGAATCTATGGATAAGGAGTGCCAACTGTAGCTCCCCATGGATTTTGGCAGCAGCTGGGGAAAGAGGTGTGCACAGCTATGCACATGCACATTTTACACACTGCAGAAAGCCAGTGTGGCATAGTGAGCATTGGACTATGACTCTGGAGACCAGGGTTTGAATGCCAGCTTAGCCATGTAAACCCACTGGGTGACCCTGGGCAAGTCACACTCCCTCAGCCTCAGAGGATGGCAATGGTAAACCCCCTCTGAAGAAACTTGCCAAGAAATCTCCATGATAAGTTTGTCTTGGAGTCACCATAAGTAGAAAATGGCTTGAAGGCACTCAGCAACAACAACAAACTTGTGCTACAGGATCTTGCCCAGGTGTGCATTATGGCTGTTATTTGTCATCAAGTTTACTTTGACTCATGGTGATATTCTGAATGAGAGACCTTCAAGAACCTGCACATGTCTCACAAATTCAAGGCCATGCTTTCCTTATGGGCCTTATATGCCACAAGAAATCATGCCTGGCTTCCTGTTAGTTACAATGTTATAAGATGGACTTATGACCTTGCAACTGCTTTGTATTCACATTTGCCATCATCATAAATATCTCCTGAAACCCACTTTAAAACCTAGCCTGTTTTCTTGAGTGACAGACTTTTGCAATGCTGGTGATGGATGATGGGAGCAGCCTGCTCCTGCCAGTGAGCAATAGTGTGAGGAGCAAAAGAAAGGATCCTTGCAGGGTCCTTGTCACAACTCGTTGTCACTCACTGTTGGGAGTGGGCTGATCATGTCATCCACCAGTGCTCCTCTCACCAGCAGAACACCCCCCACCCCCCAGGATGGCTGACTGGCTTTTAAGGTGGCTTTCAGGGGTTGAGATCAGGGTGAGACAGGAGATGGAGCATAGCTACAGCTCTTGGCCGATGAGCTGACTGGGATGTCATGAAACCTGTGGTTTTATTTATTTGCAATATGTCTAGGCTACCTTTTTAGGAGCAAAAACCCTTCCATGGTTTGGACTTGGATATGGGACTGGCATCTTTCAGTTCTCTCAAATGTTATTGATTTATTTATAGACCAGACATATGCAGGCAGCTTGGCAGGCCCTGTGATATTTTGGGATGTTCCTTCCCTGACTCCCTCACTTTATCCTGTGGCCTCTGACTCTGTGCAGGAAATTTGGCTAAGAGGAAGCAGGAAGTGAGAGCTCTCTCAGTATCTTCTGCCTAGTTCCTTTTCAGATTGAAAGGAGTGTAATAGAGGCATTTAGAGCAATGATTTATGGAAAACTGTTATGGACTAACCGCAGCCGACCTCCGCTTCCCAGTCCCCCAGGACTATTCCAGTTGACTGACAAGCAGCCGCATAAGACCGCAGCACATTGCAGAACTGGGCAGAGTTTCCTCCGGTGGTACAAAGGTCATAGGTGCAGCTGTCGAAATATGGCTGAGGAGGGACGGCAAAATGGCATGGCGAGAACGGACCGTCTCCAGCTAAGAGGGCTTGGCATTGTGCTGCAGCCGCTTGCTGCTCAGATGGAGGGCAAGGCACAGGAACAACAATTGTGGAGTTGCATCTAAGAAACACCCAGGGAAATCAAGGTCAACATGCTGAACAGCAACTGTGAAAAAAACAAAAGGTGCAGGCTGGAAGACGGACCACTGAAGAGGAGAAGCCCAAAAGAACTGTAGGGAGCCCATCAGAATCAGCTGTCTTGTGGGAAAAGCTGAAATTGCTTTCCAGAAAAGCAAAACCCTGTTATCCATGCATGATAGACAGGTGATGATGCCCTGGTCCTGGGCTTCTGCCACAGTGCCCGTCACAAGTTCACAACTGACCCAGTGAGCCAATGCCTGCTATCAGCATTACCACCCCCTCATTGTTCCACTGTGGCAGATACAAGGGTATTGGTATTACTCTACCAGTTGCAGGATTGTGATTCTTCCAGTCTACCTTTGTCATCAGTGAAAATGCCAGACCTGCAAAATACTACTCATTTCCTACATGCACATGTGAATGGAAATCTTCAAATGTTTTCACTCCACAAGCAAAACTTCAAGTGTTTCTGTACATTTTTCAGTAGTCTAACTAGCTACCTACCTAGCTACCTTCCCTACCTTCCTTCCTGGTTTTTGCAAACATTTAATTCTTTGCAAAAACCATTGGCCTAAATCAGTGGTTCCCAAACTTTGGTCCTCCATATGTTTTGGACTTTGGCTCCCAGAATTCCTAACTGTTGGCCAAGCTCACTGGTGCTTTGGGGAGTCAAAGTCCAAAACATCTGGAACACCAGAGTTGGGAACCCCTGGGCTAAATCCTATTTGCAGTCTCAGCTAAAGGAAACACATTTAACCTGTAGGGTCTGTCTATGTATCTACTTCAGTTGACACTAAACTAACAGGACTCTGAACTTTGCATTGTGCATAAAAATACTGCAGTTTGAGGGAAAATACCATTTTGTGTAAAAACATTGGATTGTGTACAAAATATGATTTTGAGCAAAACGTAATGAAAAAAAGAAAAAAGGCAGTGGTTCCCAACTTTCTGACAGGTTGCCTTGATATATCAAGACACAGTTTCTTGTTAGTTGAGAAATTGTGTTAATATTGTGAACTTGTGAATTCTTTACACCTTTACAGGATGCCCACGGCAAATTTGTTAAAAATTTACCCTTGCAAGACTTGGACAAAAGTCACATCTCTGTCACAATATTGTGGTCACATTGGTAACACACACTGGCTTGGGTACTTCTGGCCCTTTTACTCACTTCCACTGGTCATCTGAGACTCTCCAGCTGTTTCCAAAGACATTGACGTCCTCCACAATCACACCAGCAGGGGTGGAAAAATCATCCTGTGGGTCACCAGTGTAAGTCCCACACAGCCCACAGACCTTGCCTTGGTGGTTCTCCATAACATCAATCAGGAGGTCCTGGTCTCCATCAAACTGAATTTGTACCCCCACATTTGTCATGACATGCACATAAGACCCAATATATTCAATGGTGGCATCTGGGAGACGGGTTGTCACAGGCTTGGTCAAAACACCATTGATCTGAATGAAAAGAAAACAGTGATATATCTCTCCTCAGCACTTGGCTGATATCTGGTAAAACAACAACGTTTTCTTACTGCATCCTCTCAAAGGCTTGAGGAGGGATACAATATGTGCAAAATTTAAGGTGCTACATCTCACAATTTTAGCATTCATCACAATGTTTAGTATATGTTAAAGAAAAGGCTTTCCAACCCTCAAATAGGGGACATTCCCTTATAATAAGGGAGATCTGCCAGTCTTTTAAAGGACAAGATTTCCAGCTCTCAAATAAGGGACATCCTTCTAACCAGCCAGTTCTTAAAGGCCTGTTGGAATAAAAGCCATCCATGGGAGAAGAGGAAGGAGGGAAAATCCCAAGAAAGGAAATTCCAGAACTTGGGAACAATTACCAAGAAGACCACATCTCATGTCCCCACCAGATCTGCCAATGAAGATTGTGGGATCAAAGGAAGCATTTTCAAGGTGCCCCTTCAAGGATGCATCACAGAGGATGCAAAGAAAGACTAAGGTTACAGAACCGTGAAGCCAAACTGGATTCTTACATAGACGGCCTTGCCCTTCCGCAGAGCAATGTGTAAACCCTTCAGGGTGATGGCGATGGAGTTAAGGGCTGTCCAGGTGGGGCTGCCTCGGTGTTCGTTCCGGGCAGTGATGCTGAATGGGGAGGCGCTGTGGTTGTTGCAGGTTTGGACCAAAGTATAATTGCAGGATCCTTGGAAGTGGTGCAGCCGTCCATCAAAGGTGTAGTAGTGGGGGTCCCCATAGATGTGGCAGGTAGCTCTGGAGGCTGGGTAGCAGCCCCTCAAGCCATTCTGGACCTTGCAGACCTCCTCAGGGCTACAGGATATGGCCATGCACATCATGTTGCTATTCCCTTGGCACACACAATGCTTTGTGCAGTCCTCAGTTACAAAGCTCTCTCCCTCCTGCAGAGGAAAAGAAGCACATGCTAGGAGGGAAAATGCACCACAGGCTGTCACCCTTATCTGAAATGCTTGGGCCCTAAGTGGTTTTTTATTTTGTATTTTTTTTAATTATTATTATTTTGGATTACCTGTAGTTGCACATATGTGCATAATGAGTTATCTTGGAAATGGGACCCATGTTTCTTATACTCCTACATAGTCTGAAGGTAATTTTATACAATATTTTTTAATAAGTGAGTGCATGAAAAAAAAGTCTCTGTACACTTAAACATTAGAAAGCAAATGTGGCATTGTCTCAGCCAACCATGAAAAAAGCTTTGGTTTTGGGAATGCTTTGGATTTTGGAATTCCGGATAAAGGAGACTCAACCTGGACTCACCAAGTCCTCCTTTGGAGACGAGATAGAATAATAGAATCATAGAGCTGGAAGAAACACAAAGGCCATCCAGTCCAACTCCCAGGGAAAGGAAGGTACAAGCCAAGGAAAACATGACCCCCCTGGAACAAATGTGGTTGTTCCCCAAGGCCACCAGGAGACCCCTCAAATCTCCCCAGTCCTTACAATTACAAAAACAATTGGGTAGAACATTGCCCCCCAGTCACAACAAAATACAGCACATTGGGTATGTATGTATCCTCCACAGCCCCCATTTTCATTAGATGATTTTCAGCCAGAAAGTAAAGCTGGAAGTAACATTATGTCACTTTCAGGTCAGCTGAAATGCAGCTCTGAGCCACACTGGGTGAAAATTGACCCATAGCTCTTTGTAGCCAGTTCATTAAAATGGGTTGAAAAGTTGTTCTTCAAACACTCATGCTGAATATTAAATAGAGTGGTTGGTGGAAATTTGTGTCCATCCCCAAAGAATCCTCACCCTACAAAGCCCAAACCAAAATCGGAAAAGATGTCTAGGTCTTCTAGGTCAGCTGAAATCTATCTATGCAACTTGTTGAAGGTGGAGGTGTCTTGGGGTGAAAATCCCCCCCCCCCAATTCTAGTTGCAACCCCTGAAGTAATTCATAACCAGATAGAAAATAAAGGCATGGAGGAATGGTAACTCTTTTGTACGTAATAAAAGAAGACTAGCCTTGTTTGCTGTTGTGTGTCTTCAAGTCATTTTGGATTTATGGCAACCCTAAGGTGAACTTACCACAAGGTTTTCTTGGCAAGATTTGTTCAGAGGTTTGTAATTGCCTTCCCCTGAGGCTGAAAGTATATAACTTTCCCAAGGTCACCCAGTGGGTTACATGGCCAAGCAGGGAATCAAACCCTAGTCTCCAGAGTCATATCCAATGTTCAAAACCACTATACCATGCTGGGTCAACTAGCATAGTATATATCAACAAAATAAAAGATATGATGGTATGCTTTTCTACATGTCTCTTCCACCCAGGATTCCTGGTGCTGAGATGGGGAGAGCCATCACTAACATTGCCAAAGAGTCTCCATTGTTTACTCACACTGTAGTACTGGCCGGCGTACATGCAACCACATCTCGATACAGGCACACAGTCTCCACCGCTAAGCACCAACCCAGAGTTGCAAACGCAACCTTCCACGCAGGGCTGAGTGCAGTTCTCAGGGACCCATTGTTTGAAGCATGTGGCAGGGCAGCCAGTGGAACATGGGTCATAGTGCATGTCAGGAGGGCAGGCGAGTGCTGCAAAAAAGGAGGTTAAAGGCATGGAGTCAATATCTAGAAAGAACAACATGGAAGTACTTGAGGAAAGTCTGGAAGCCTGGCTGGAGTTTCAAAGTTTTCCAGGCACTTCTGTACATATTTAAAGGCATGCCTATTTTGCAGAACTAATATTCTCTCCATCACGTAGTACTTAGTAAGGTTTAAAGGCATGTTGAAGTCATGTTTTTAAAGAAATTACAAGACCTTCTTCTTCACACCAGCACAAAGTTGGAAACAGTTTGCAATTGGCATTTCTTATTCTGACACTACAGACTGTAGCATTTCAACTGCTGGGAAGGGATCTATGGGCTATCTCTGAAAAATGATTGCATGTCTTCTCCCTTAGGAGTTATTCTGGACTTCTACTCACGGCAGAAAGTGGCATTTCTCCAGCTGGGGAGGTCCACGCTGGCTCTTTGGCAGGTGTCTGCGTAGGCCTCCAGTGCACTGCAGAGCAGTTGCTGGCTTCCACCCAAGGCACACAGGTCAAAGACACAGCTCTCAAAGAAGCTCCCAGGGTTGATCACGGACAAGCAGGCTGCCAAAGGTCCCTGGCTGCTAGTCAGAAGCCCACAGAAGGCCTCTGAGCTGTAAAGATCCTCTTCTTCTGGAGGGCAATGGGAGACATTTGGATTTGGAGCACCGCAAGATGGGCGGTCATATTCTGCATTTGGAACCTGCCAGCTATTTCCCAGTTCAGTGGAACTCCTGGCTTGCTCTCCATTGGGCATCATGTGGTCATCCTCCTTGTGATCATTGAAGTTCCCACACATACCACAGGTCTGGTTGAAATAGCTGGTGGGCACCCAGATTTCTACTGAGTGGTCAGCGTCATAGGAGACAGACAGGCGGAAATCCGTCTCCAGCCGTATGTATCTCCCATTCCTTTCCACACTGATGGAACCATTCAGCCTGTGCACTGGAAGTGTTGTTAGGACTTTGTTCACCTAAAGTGGAGTCAAAGAGAAATCCAGAAAGAAGAAACATCCTAGCAGTGAATTTATTGCTGTTTGTTGTTGTGTGTCTTCAACTCATTTCTGAATTACGGAGATCCTAAGGGAAACCTATCACGGAGTTTCTTAGGAAGATTTGTTCACAGGAGGTTTGCCATTGGCTTCCCCTGAGGCTGAGAGAGTGTGACTTGCCCAAGGTCACCTAGTAGGTTTCATGGCCAAGTTGAGAACCACACCCTGATCTCCAGAGTCCCAGTCCAGCACTCAAACCACTATGCCACACTGGTACAAGTAGTGTAATATATCCCTTTATATTGTTTTTGCAAGGCTGGATAGTGATACAATGCTGGAGAGATGTGAGGATCTGTGAAATGGTGGGAGGAGTGAATTCACACCAAGCACTATGCTTGGATTCCCTCCATTTCACAGACCCTCCTATCTTTTTCAGCTGCATCTCTCACCAGCTCAAAAATGCAATTCAGGTATTAGTACGTTACTTGTATTCCCAAAAATGAAAAATACCCCAACTCTGACATGCTGGCTCTCAAGGAGTAAATACCACTCCGTTATGACTATTAATGGGTACCTACAAACTGCACAAACTTCTCTTGGTCCCATGGCTTGCTTGGTGAGGATGTGAGAGAGAGAGCCTTTTCATGATTTTATATTGTTCTTTAACACGTTATTTTGGAGTGATATTTTAAAATTTAAAAGTGTTTTAAAATTGTATTGTTTTTAGCAACATTAGGAGGAGCTTCCTGACAGTAAGGGCTGTTTGACAATGGAACAAACTCCCTCGGAGTGTAGTGGAGTCTCCTTCCTTAGAGGTCTTCAAACAGAGGCTGGATGGCCATCTGTTGGGGATGCTTTGATTGTGAGTTCCTGCATGGCAGGGGGTTGGACTGGATGGCCCTAGTAGTCTCTTCCAACTCTACGATTCTATGATTCTATGAAATCAGATTATTTCTGCAAACAAACAAACAAACAAGGTTCATTTATATACTGCTTCATACTGCCTACTGATTCTATGATTGTCGCATGAGAAAAAAAAAGCTAAAATAGATTGGAAGAGCAGCAGCTTTTTCTGAGCCTCTCCACATGCTGACAAAACGCTTCCGTTCTCT
Organism: Sceloporus undulatus; assembly: GCF_019175285.1. Taxonomy (NCBI): domain Eukaryota; kingdom Metazoa; phylum Chordata; class Lepidosauria; order Squamata; family Phrynosomatidae; genus Sceloporus; species Sceloporus undulatus. Next base: position 266,930,082 of record NC_056524.1, read on the forward strand.
TCCCTGCGAGACAGTAATAAAAGCATATCTTTTGTCACACTGGAAAAACAGTTTGGCCAAAGGTATGCTTTTCCAACCATCTCCCTTTGGAAGGAGAACAGAAGTGCTACGACAGCATGCAGAGAGGCAAGGAGAAAGTCACGGCTCTCCTGATCTGTTTTGGCTTTCTCAATAAGGCTCTTATGCTTTGTCTTGGGTCCTAATCCAGGGGAAAGGTGGCATATGAATAAATGGAATAAATGAAATAAGTAAACTAAATAAATAAGCAACATTTCCTGGCCTGACCCTTTCCCCTTACAACCCACCTTGAGAGCCAGTGGCCACAGCAGGTAAAGGAGGTCTGTTCAGGTGCTAATCAGAGTGCAACTACTCTTGCCAGTGAACAAACCTGCAACAATAAAATGCAACAGAACGTTTGCTTCTCATTGTTGCAGCTTTCCTCATTGTCACGAATGGGCTGTAAACACCCTTCTCCTTGCACCCTGATCAGCAGCTGAACAGACCTCTTTCATTTGACATGGCTGTTGGTTGTTAAGGTGGGATTTGTAGTATTTACGATCCTGGCAAGAGTGCCTTGATTGTGACTTAGTATTACTGAATATGAGCAGTTATGAATTCCTAATTCTAGATTATGAATCTGTGACTGTAAATGGCAGTTATCATCATCATCAACAATAACATCACTTCATTTAACCTTGCACTCATGGAGCTATGTGACAATTTTGCATTCATGTGCAACTAAATGTGAGAGTACATGTGATATACCTGATGGTAGTGCATTTGTGGTATGCCAGAGGACAAGAATGTCTGATCACTTACCAGCACATGGCTATGGTCATTTTTTACTATTTCGATCTGCTGCCCATAAACCTCTACCAGGACTCTCTGAACATAGGAGACAGATGGGTTCCCACCACGGTGCTCATTCTTTGTTTCAATGTTGAAGAAAGGCAACCCTGCAGTGTTGGTGCACAACCTGGCCAGCGTGTAGGTGCAGTTGCCCATGAAGTGATGGGTGGCTTTGTCAAAGGTGTTGTAATGGGGGTCATTGTGGACTCGGCAGACCCCATAGGTGTGAGGGTAGCAGCCTGGCATCCCATTTTGAACTCCGCAGAAATAGTCCTTCGGGCAGTGTGCACTGGGGCACTCTAGCCGCCCTCCTCGCCTGGGGCACACACATTTGGAAGAGCAGGTGTTGTCTGTCCAAAACTCAGTGCCCACAGGGTAGTGCTTGCCCTTCTCCCAGCATCCACACTGATGGCTGGGCACACAGGTGCCACTGTGGAGGAGGAACCCACTGTCACAGACACAGGCCTCTGTACATGGAAGGCTGCAGGTGCCAGGAGCTGTCGGATCCACACAGGTACCAGGACAGGCATTGGCACATGGCTCGTAGTGGCTATTGGGTGCACAGGAGATGGCTGCAGAAAGCAATTAGGGGAGGGCTCTGTAAGTAAGTAATCAAAGTTCCCCCTCCCCCCTCCCCCCTCCATTTATGAATACTTGTTTTTAACTTCCAAAGTGACAAAAGAGCAATGCCTTTGCTGGGCAACCAATATGCACAAAACACATCATGCAAGCTTTTGAAACTCCACAGGCAAAATATGTTAAAAATCATACATGAGAATTAAAAATACAGGTTGAGTCTCCTTTATATGGAATTCTGAAAACTGAAATACTTCAAAAACCAGAACTTCTTTCATGGGTGGCTGTGACAGTGCCACCTTTGCTTTCTGATGGTTCAATATATACAAACCTGGTTTCATGTACAACATTATTAAAATATTGTATACAAAATCATGTATACATGAAACACAAATATATTTTGTGTTCAGATTTGGTTCCCATCTCACTATGTGCAAATATTCCCAAATATGGAGAAAATATTAAATCCAAAACACGTCTGATCTCAGGCATTTTGGATAAGGGAGATTCAGCCCATACTACTAAGACAGAAGACACTGAAAATCACCGAGAGGCAGCCCTCCTCTCACTGGAGGGAACAAATGTCCCTTCATCATATTTTATCTCTTTCAATATTTCTCCATCTTCTGAGGTATTTCTCTGCCCCCCCCTCCCTCCACCGGGGAAGGTGTAGGAACTATCAGTCCCCAGACTTACGGCAGAAGGTGGCATTCCTCCAGAGTTCGACATGAATGCCGTGGGACTTGCAGGCATCTGCATAAGATTGTAGGTTCCTGCAAAGGGATCCAGGATCCTGGGGCAGAGCACACTGATCATAAACACAGCTAGTGAAATGTCCTGTTGGGTCCAAAGTGCCATAGCAATGCCTGAATGGCCCCGTGGCATCTGTAATGAGTCCACAGAAACGGCTGCTCTGAGCTGCTTCCATCACAGATTCTGAGCAGACAGGATCGAGCCCTGAAGAACAACTGAAAAGCAAAAGCAACACCTTTATTTGGTTCATGGCAGCATTTGGGGGTGGGATCATAGCTCTATCATGCAAGTGACCTACTTGGTGAGGTTGGAGACCAGCCAGCTGTTCCCCAGGCTGGTGGAATCTGGCTCTTGTTCTCCACGGGGATTGTGGAAATCATCGGCGGGGTTGTCATTGTAGTTGCCACATAAACCGCACACTTTGCCCTTGTAGGTGCTTGGGAGAGTCACTTCCACTTGATGGTCTCCATCAAATTTGACTCTCAACCCAAAGTCGGTTGAAACCACTGTGTAGAAGCCACTGGGCCAGATGTACACACCGGGTGTTGGTGTGGAGGGGACATCGGCTTCCTTTCCATTGACCTAGAGAGAGATTCAGGCATGGACATTGGAGGCTGAGGATGATGGAGAAGGAAAGATTACGGTAGAACCCCTCCTGAGAAGACACATCAGCAGGAGGGATACTATTTAGATGCACTGCTTATTCAAGGTACATTGGTCACCCTTCCACATCCGCCATATACCTTCACAGTTCCCCCCTTTCTCCAGTGTGACCCGGATGCCGTGGACATCAGCGTCCACGCTTCTAACATAGGACACCTGGGTGTTGCCCCATCTGTGTTCATTTGTCGCTTCCACATTGAAATAGGGCAGGAGGGAGATGTTGGAGTCACACAGCTGGGAGAGGGTGTAGGTGCAGTTGCCCATGAAGTGGTGGGTTTGCTTGTCGAAGGTGTAGTAATGGGGGTCGCCTGACACCACACAGGACTCTGCAAGGAAGAGAAAGGAGTCAGAAGTAGATTTGGAAAGGAGGAATCAGCAAGCAAAACCACTACATGCTCCTTTATTCTTGCAATTGAGAGAGATAAAGCACCACCCTGATTTAATAATCAATACAATTTCAAACTGATGTGGGCAAAAACTACTACCCTCTTGATGTGAGAGACCTGTTAAGTGTTTGCTATGCTGGTCAGAAATCCCACCATCAGAGCAAGATTTAAATGTTTTCTCTGGTTTCAAACACTGTAAAAACCCACACACCTGTTTCTACCTTCATGCAATCCAGCTACCTCCTGAACTCCTCACTCCTTGAACCTAGCTGGCAAACCTTCTGGGCCTTTGGACCACATTTAGGCTGCCTCCTCACTACAGAAATAATATCAGTTGACACCACGTTAACTGCCATGGCTTCATGCTGTGGAATTCTGGGAACTGCAGTTTTGTGAGACATTTAGCCTTCTCTGTCAGAGAGCTCTGGTGCCATAACAAACTACAAATCTCATGGGAGTTAATGTGATGTCAAACTGGATTATTCCTGAAGTGTAGGTGCAGCCTTAGAATCAGATTGCTACTCGGGGGTAAATCTACAGAACAGTTAGCTCTGTTGAGCCTTCTAAGGCAACCTAGGCTACACCAGAAAATGCTTAGCTTTCATCTATCCTTTTTGGCACTATGAATTCAGGTGGAACACCTGAAAAACCAGGGGAAGCCTCCCATGCTACTTTGGACTCCTAGGGGTCCCATCAGAGACTCACCTAAGGTTGGAGGAGCTGGACTTGTTGTTTTGCCCGTGGTTGTGGTTGTGGTTGTGGTTACCACATGCCCTATGATGGAAAATTGTATTTTTTAAAATTTAAAATTCATGTCGCATGTCACACATTGAGAAAACCATGCAAAAACACACTTGAGTCAATGGGACAAATTTGTGTAAATTAGGCCAATTGCACAGAAAAATCATACTTGGACAAATGTGTCCAAATGCTGTACAAATTTCAGCCCAGGATGAAAACAGAAATACCCAGGACACAATATGAAACAAGGACTGGGAAGGAAAGACAGTGAGTTTTTCAGAAACCCAACGCTGTTCCCAAAGAGGCAGCACTCTAATGTTCTGAAGAATTAGAGCAGAGCCTCAGCTGGGCCTCACCTGGGCAGTATCCCTCTGTCACAGAAATGTCATCCACAGCTACATCGCTGCGGAAGTCTTCTCCCCGCACGCCTTCCAGGATTATCTACAAAATGTAAACATCTCCAGTCAGTTCTGCAACTGGACAAGATTCTGCATTATTGACCAGGCCCATGGTAGCCTTGCTGAGACTGTCTCCATTACCTGCAGCCTTCCTGTGTGAGTGATAGTGATGTCTCCTTTATTCCACCGGTTGCCCTTGTTCCCCATCTGAGACCAGACCAGCTCAGGAGCTCCATCACCAGAGACCACATAGACATGCAGAGCCATTGTGCGGGCCACTCCATACATGTGATACCAGAAGTGGAAGCAATGGGGTCGGAGGGAGGCGCAGGTGGGGCTGACTAGGTGTGCCATGTCCCCTGGGTTGGCGTCGTTGCTTTCCAGATAGATGAAGTAGCCCTCTGAAAAGGGAAGCTAACTGTCAACACAAGGGATCTTCTGCAGAAGGTGGGAAACTGGAAGGAACTTGAAAGAGTGGCAGATTCCCTTGGCAGAGATCCATTTGCCCAGCCTCCATTCCTTACCTCCTGTGGTGTGGTCATAAGAGGGTCCTGTGGTTGTTGAGGACGTTGGTCCCTTGTGTCGTGTCCAGTCAAAGCTGTCAGTGTCTGACTGTGTCCAGGAGCAGAAGTCCACATCGAAGGAGCAGGAGAAGTTGCATGAAGTGGAGGGACCTGACAAAGGGACAGAAAAGAGTTTGGTGTGAACTTGGGTAGGACTATGAGGGTTCCAACTTCAGCTGTGCAAAAGCATCCTATCTACAAACTTCCAGAAGCTGAATGGCCACTGCCATTTTGGTGCTCCCCTTTTGGAGCTCCCCTTCAGGTGTTGCTTGAGACTCACTTAGAGTGAAATGCTGGAGAGCTAGTGGTTTCTGCAATGTCATCGTAGTTCTCCAACCTTTTCTTTCTTCTTTCTGCAAAGACCCACCTTTATCTAAACTATATGCTCCAGGAGGTAAGAGGTAGATGCTTTAGAGTCTTGTGGAAAACATCCTCTACACTTCCATTTCTCAAGCATGTCAAAAGGCCCAGTCTCCAGCAGGACAAGTAGCTCATAGTTCTGATAAAACCAATCTCTCTCTCTCTGCCTTTTTTCTGTCCATCGTCTCAATCCTCATTTGAAAAATCTGTGGCGGATGGATCCACATACCTGGTGTAAGGATTGGGGTGGTTGTCTTAGTTTTGGTGGTGGTGGTAGTGGTTGTAGGAGCTAGGAAGATCAAGAAAAGTGGGTTGAATAAGAACACTAACCAAGGGATGACAAATTATTTGTCTTATGATTATTAATTAACTCATGCAATCCGTGCACTCAAAAACTTAGTCAAAATTAGACAGTGAAAGCCATTTTTGAGAAAATTGCTAGGAAGGTCAGGAAAGGTGATTGTTAACCATGGGATGCATCTTGACTTGGTTAACATTTCACCATATCAACAGAGTTGCAAGACCTAACAGGCATCATGACATAGGAAACATTTATAGAATGCCCTCCTCTTGGAGGCTTGATTGGCTCCTAGATTGCTGTCATTTTGCTGCCAAGTGAAAGCATGGTTGTTTACAAAAGCCTTGGAGGCCTAAATGGCTTTACTCAAATCTGTACGTGCATATGGTTTCAAATAGCTCTAAAGTCTTCTGTTTCAATCTGTTTTCTTTTAACTTTTCAAATTGTTCAATAAGTTTATAGCTTTATAAAATGCACTCTTATTGTTTACATTGTTTTAAAACTGAGCCTATTGGTTTATTGCACCCCACCTTGATATCCAGAGAGTCGGATGGAAACATTTAAATAAAAGCATACATAAACAAGTCAATAAATATTTTTCTGAGCTCTGAATGCAGTATTAAGAGACTCTCTCTGCTTCTTCTCTGTGGCGATCACATCCACACCCCATTTGCTCAAGCTGAGGGAGATGAAGCCACGTACCTGGGGTGGTTGTCTTAGTCCCGATGGTGGTGGTATGTACTAGGAGGAAAAAAATAATAATACATTGATAAATTGATGAAGGGGTGCATTTTGAGCTGATGTACTGAAGGATGTTCAATAGAACGGTCAGGTGTTGGCTGCATTTTGTGTGGATTAATCATGTCTTCTTTTTTCAAAGAACACTGGATGGCCTAACCCTTAACATAGCATACCCAAACATTTAAGACTGTGTGATAATACATGTCTGTTTACTCTTTTCTTTCCTAGGTCACAAGATGAAATCATAGACAGCGTGGCTCCAATTTCCAGTTGTTCCCAGACCGACTGAAATATTTTTTGTTTTATAATCAGGAGCCCTCTCAGTATCAGAGCCTTCTCTCCAGACAACAGAGGCTTAACTGTGGAAGGAGATACAGTTGCTGATACAGTAATGAGGCTCAGTGTTACAGAGTGACAAAACAGCAGTTGCCCAATGAAATGAGCAGTGGTTTCAAAAGGTCTGAAAGTACCACGAGGCTTTGGTCTCTCTTGGTCTCTGGTTTTCTCTGATCAGCACAAGAGGGGTTTCTCACAAATAGTTCTGGTTTGGAAAGGCTGGTGGAGGCTGTACAATGCAGTCCAAACTCTCATCTATCCCATGAACATCAAGGATTACAGATCCCATGTGATTTGTGAGTAGGACTAGGAGAATGTACCAGCTAATTCAGTTACAATATTTTGATTCTTTTCTTGATTTGGCTGAAATGATTTATTTTGTAACGTTCAACTTCTGTCTGTGCCTGAAGATCAAGGTGTTTCTTCATGTAGAATCATAGAATCATTGAGTTGGGAGAGATCTCAAGGGCCATCCAGAACAACCCCTTGCTATGCAAGAACACACAATCAAAGCACTCCTTACAGATGGCCATCCAGCCTCTATTTAAAGAACTCCAAAGAAGGATTTGAAGTCACCCACCACTACTATATCTCTCCTTTCTGAGTGTGTGGTCATCTGTTCTAGAAAGGCATAATCCAATTCCTCAGTTTGACTTGGGAGTCTGTAGTAGACTCCCACCATAACATCTCTGTTGTTTCCCTCCTCTTTCATTTTTATCCAGATGCTCTCCCCTTGGCTTCCAGGATGTAAGTCCTGGATCTCTTCACAGGTGAAAACATTCCTGACATGTAATGCTATTCCTCTTCCTTTCCTGTTTGCCCTATTTCTCTTTGAATGGTCACAACCCTCTATTACTACATGTAGAGAGATATCTACTATCCTTACTTAGAATAAAGCAGTGGCATCACTAGGATTGGTGTCACCTGGTGTGGTAACTCATGATGCCACCCTGTCATTGATCTCCTCCCATATCACACCCATACAGAATCCTGAGTAATGTTTTTGTACTAATTTACTCATAAATCATAATTTCCATATATATCACTGAACATAACGGTAATGGTTGTGATATAAATAACTAGCATAATTAAAACTATACCTTTAAATTACAATACCATCACCACAGAATAAATGTGTTTACATATACATTGTTTCATGTAGTTTAACTGAAAATTTGGTAAAATGTTTGGTAAAATATTTTTTTAATTTTTAAAAAACTAAAAAATTCAAATTTTAATTTTTTAAAATTGTCTTTAAAAACACTACATTTTATAGTGTGCCCATGTCAAACACAGGCATACTATACGTGGCTTCCTGCTTATGTAGCAGCTGCATGACAATAAAAACAATGGTGCATGCACCTGCATGCACACGTCACATCGTCGCCGCGTGCATGCAGCCCATTGTTTCCTATGGGGTGCAAGCATACGCGGATTTTCCCTTACAGGGGGGGGGGGGGGTCCGGAATGGATCCCCCGCATAAGAAGAGAGCCCACTATACAAAATTTTCACTTTAACTATATGAAACTATGTAAATGTAAACACATGTATTTTGTGGCCAAGGCGTTGTAATTTAAAGGTATAGTTTTAACTGTGCTAGTTGTTTATATCACAACTATTACCATTATGTAAATAATATATATATTTTTTAAGAAACCAGGGGACTCTTTCTTCTCCTCCCATTGAGCCTCACCCACCCTCACACCATCTCTTCATCATGTTAAAGAGATACAGGCAAATGCCACAGTTGGTTTCTGCCAAATTGCAGGTGTTGGAGGAGTAGTGGTGTCGCCCCTTCTTAGGACTGTCACTTGATGCAGTCCACACCCTTCTAGTGACACTACTGAAATAAAGCCTTTTTTTTTACTCTGCCTTTCATGCGCTCCTTTTCACCTGCCTTAGCTTGGCCCAGTTCTTTCCTATGGTCAGCAAGGGGAATGGCAGTGGAATCCCCATCAACATCCCAGTGCATTGCTAAAGTGGAAAGAATCAACCATTGGGTGGTAGCAGTGGGTTCTTTAGATAAAAGGTGGTCTCATTCAACTCAGGCAGGAGAAGGGATGGGGACACAGAGAACCCTCATAGACTGCCTTTCTTAGTTAGTCCCTTGGCCCACTTAGGGATGAAACAGACCGCTCCTTTGCACCAGCTTGGGGGCGGTGTCGAAGTGCGGAGTTTAGATGCTGCATGTTCTGATGCTGCTCCTTCCTGGCATTACGCCACCCACCCAACCACATGGTGGGCAACTTTGTGGAGGTCTGGTGGCATGGTGTTTATATGCTGCATGCCACAGGAGCACCATAAAGCTGCAGTGGAAAAGCTGGCTTTTTGCTGGCTCAAAAAGGAGCTGCATTTTGCCACTTTTTTTTGTGCTGGCAAAAAGCTGGGTTGGGGGTGTGGTGTGAAGTTGTCATGGCCCCAACCCGGCGTTCAAAACAGCAGCGGCAAGCCACCCCTTCAGGGCCATCTGTCTCAACTCTTAGTCCAAGTTTATCTATTCTGACTGGCATCAGAGCTCTAGTGACCCAGGCTGAAGTCTTTCCCATCACTTGCTCTGCCCTTTCAACTGGATGGAGATCTCTACAGCATCTGCAGTCTGCAAAATCTGTGGAAGATGAATCTACCTACCTGGTTTATGAGTTGGAGTGGTTGTTTTAGTTTGAATGGTGGTGGTAGGTGCTAGGAGAAATAGGAAATTGAACAGGACTGTCAGCAAAGTCACACACTCTCAGACTGCTGCCACACTGCAGAATTAATGGAGTCTGACACTGTGTTAACTGGCATGGCTTCGACCTGTGGAATCCTGTGTAGTTTGTTGTGGCACCAGAGCTCTCTGACCAAAGGCTAAATAGCTCACAAAACTGCAAGTCCCAGAATTCCATATTGACAACCAGTGTCAAACTCCATTAATTCTGTGGTGCAGATGCAGCCTCAGCATCAGAAGAAGGCAAAGGCAACCCTGCTCTGAAAAAACCTTGCAAAGAAAACCCCATGATAGGTTTGCCTTAGGGTCATCATTAAATCAGAAATGTTTTGAAGGCACACAACAGAAGCAGCAGCATGAACCAAAGGGGTGCATTTTGAGCTGATGTAGTCTTTGCCTTTTTCAGTTATTAATTAATCAATCAATCAACGTTTTGTGATTTGTCAAAATCCCAACATTCCTTGCTTAGGGGAGCCTAGGAGAAGATCTCCCAGTTAACCAGCAAGAGTTCCCACACTTTATTGCAAGAGAAACATCCTCCATTTTTTTCTTTTTCATCTCATCTTCCAATCCACTACACTCACCTTGAAGCTGGTGCTGGCAGTCTTCATGATGTATGGCTACTTTTTGGGTAGATCCATGGGTTTTGGCCCTTTACTCAACTTGGCTCCAAAGTAAGCAAATCTGAGGAACACCCCGGGGTTTCCAGGAAACCTCAGGATGCCTCTGGTTCTTTTGGCCATTTGGATAGCTGGATTGGATCCAGTTCAGCTGATCCAGCCATCCACATGCCTAGAGCCAAATCATCCCCCTTACCCTGCACAGGGTATGTGCACAGGGAGTGGGATGAATCCTTTGGAGCTGCCACCAGCATGTCTTTGCCAGCTGGTCATCTCCATGCAAGTGTCTGCCTGGCATGGTGTCGCTTCTGAAGGTAGAACAGGGTGACCATGCAAGCCACACAGACTGCCTACTTCCCCTTCCCCAGTCCTAAATGACCAGATGTTTTGGAGCTGAAAAGTGAAGGGTTGGAGGGTGCTTCTTATTAAAATGTTAAATAGTATGGGGGTCGGGCTGCCCTGTATTTGAAAGGTGAGTTGCCATTTCTGGGCACAAGAAGATCAATATACCCTTTGTTTTTGCTCTCCCAAAGAACAGTCCAAGGCTCCATTGAAGGTACTGCAAAACAACCTTGGCGGTCACATATAGGGGGGTCATGTTGGGAGCTGAGGAAGGAGAGCATAAAATGCAAGTGGGCCCAATTTATTTCAGTGGGACTTGCTCCCAAAGAAATGTGCTGAAGAACCAGCAAGACAATGAGGAGAAACAAAAGTTGAGAGGGGCCATTTTATAGAACTGTCTGTTCTTAAATTACAGGGTCCAATTTCTCTCCCCCCCCCTTTTTTTCTTTCTCTTCCCCCCGCCTATACATACATACATACATACATACATACATACATACATATAATTTTCACACATCCCACAGATAGACTTCTACTTATCCTCAGCCTGCCTCCCACTATGACACTTTTAAGATACAATACTACTCTAGCGCATGAGTGGATGAATTTGTTCTCTGCTTCTGACTTAATGGCTGAACCCTTCCCTCTGAATCCATGTAGGTCTCAGTTACTTACCAGTTGCTGTTGAGGTTGTAGGAAGAACTGTGGAGCTGGACTCAGCTGGTGGAAGAAAGAGAATTTTGACACACAGAGGGGGGAAGACAAAGATGCAGTTAATATTTTCTCCATCCTATATAACACCTCCACATTCAAGGACCACCCAGTGAACCTTCCTACAGTCATGGTCTCAAATGTGGTGACCGCAAATGTGATACTGAACACATGAAAAAGAATGAAAAGGAGGCCATGTCTCAAATATTGTTTTGCAACGTATAGGCCCTGTAGCCTGGTTGTAAATGTATTCCAGTTTTTTTAAAGCATCCATGCAGATGTGTGTATTTGGCTATTAATGGGTGTGTCTACACTGCAGAAATAAAGCAGTTGACATCCCTTTAACTGCCATGGCTCCATCCTATGGAATCTTGGAATTTGCAGTTTTGTGGGATATGTTACCTTCTCTGTCAGAGAGCTCTGGTGCCACAACAAACTCTGGATTCCTCAGGATGGAGCCATGACAGGTAAAGCAGTGTTAAACTGCATTAATTCTGCAGTGTTGCAACAGGCCCAGAAGCATAGAATAAAAGACTCAGAGAGTTGGAATTAGTACCAAATGTCAACTAGTCCAGCCCCTTGCTAATGCAGGGGTCCACTGTTAAAATCAGCCCTGAGACACCCCCTTTCAGAAACCTGCCATGAAGGAGAGTCCACCATCTTTTCATATAAGAGATTATACTCCCCTCTCTTATTAAAGTTGAAAACTCAATCGGTTGTCCAGATATATTTATGCCAAAAACAAAATTACTTTTCAAGAGTATACAGTCAGCTTTGAACATATCTAAAAAGATAATGCCAGGGAAAGCTGAAGGCAGTAGAGAGCTTATCACATGGGATGGATCCCATGCAGAAACTGAATTTGTATTGGAAAAAACCGACAAAAGCAGGTAGATTTTCAGACGATGTCGGTTGTTAACCCAAAGTGGACAAAACTTGCAATAGCGGGTTGATTTTCACATGACGTAAGGGCTAATGAGCATTAATGTGACATTAACCTGAATGGAAAGTAGACAAAACCCACTCATTTTTACTTTCAGAAAATCCCAAAAGTAAAAAGAAGCGGGCTTTGTCGACTTTCCATTCAGGGTAATGTCGTGTTATTGCCTATTAACCTCAACGCGTCTGAAAATCAACCCACTTTTGCATCCCCCCCCCTGGATTTTGGAGACCAGACAACAGGGGGATTGACTCAATCAAGGATGCCATGTCTGCTGCCCTGAGTTTGCAAGACCTGAGTGGTGCTGTTTTTAATGAGGTCTCTCATTCATAGGGTCACCATAAGTCAAAGCTGTCTTGATCAGCAAAGATATCAACAAAGAGGCTAGGACAATAGATTCCTTTTTGCTTGTGCAAAGTACCCTTGACACAAAGTTCTGGGAGAAGTGAACTCTTTAAAACCCCACCCTTTGAACTCTTGCACTTGACTATGTGACTCTGAGCCTCATCTCCTGACTTTGAAACCTTGAGTTCTTGAGCCATAAAAACTTCAAGCAATCATTTCCCACCAGATAAGAGCTGCAGGACCATAAGTTTATGATGCAGGGAGGGCACCCATTCAGGCAGTTGTTTCCCTCTTTCACTGCAGCATGAGTGTTTATTCAGAAAGAAATCCCACTGATTTCAACAATTTTAATCACTCTGTAATTATCTGGCTCAGAATGTCCCATTCTTGTCCACTTTAGCTTGCTCTCCCCAATGTGTATATGCCCCATTCCTTGTTCTACAATGGATTTGATCACATAGGGAGTTTGCCAGAATTTAAGATGGGATTAAAAAAGCATTTCCCCCCAGCAAAGTCCCAAAATCACAGCGAAGATTTTCAGACACATCACAATTACAGAGGATTTATCCCGTGAACAACCAGGGAATAACCAGCAACAAATCATTCTGGGATTTCCTCGTGAATGATTTGTTGCTGATTATTTCTTGGTTATTCCCTGAATAAATCCTCTGTAATTGCGACATCATCTGAAAATCTTCACCTCAATCTTGGGACTTTGCCGAGAAATATGCTTTTTTAATCTCGGCTTTCGTAGAAACATCCCCATGTGATAAAGTCCTATGTCTAGCCTCCTTTGACTCATGCTTCTTACATTCCCTGTTCCTTTAATATTTGTTGGGCACTTTGGACTTTCCTTTCACCTCTGTGCACATCAAAAGTTGAACATCCTTTGGGCTCCACTCCAGTTGCATCATTAGCCACAGTACTACTCATAGTTGTCCTTTGCTCTATCCCAGTAGCTTACTGAGTGCCTTAAAAGCACCAGATCCTATCTGATCTTGGAAGATAAGTAGAGTCCGATCGGTTTTGTACTTTGATGGAGAGCTGCCAACCAAATACTGTAGACTGTTTCAAAGGAAGGAACTGGCAAAACCACCTCTGAGGATTCCCTGCCTAAGAAAACCCTATGAAATTCATGGGGTCACCATAAGCCAACAGGCAACTGATAGCCTTCCTTGAATCCCATTATTGGGAGGAAGGCAGGAAACAAACAAACAAATCTCCTGCCCCTCCACTGCTACTGTCAATAGGCTGAGAGTTGACCAGAAGTGATTGGTACCAATTCCAGTCACCCAAAATGGCTGTCATGGCAGTATGGCTCTATTTCTTTGGGGCTCTGGACAAACTTGGCTGTGGCCCTCCGGGCTCTGGGAGAAGCCCACCCATGATGCAGAATATTATGAGGTGAATCCTCTGGGAAGTTCTACCAAAGCAACCATCTGGAGTGATCAGGAGCAAAGCAGCAGCTCATGGCTGCTTCACACACAACCCTGCTAGAACGTCCATAACTTTCTATTGGAAGCTGTTGTCTTTTCATTGTGTCAATTTACTTTGACACAAGACACTCTCCATTTCTATACTGCACTCACCACAAGTAGTATCCTTCCTCCAGTCACCAAGGGCCACGTCAGCTTGTTCGCATGCTGCTGCATAAGCTTCCAAACTTTTGCAGAACTGATTAGCGTCTCCCTCAGTGGCGCACTGGTCATACACACAGGTTTCAAAGTAGAGCTGAGGTGGGACGCTCCAGTGGCAGGCAGCGAAAGGCCCCTTGCTGGCCAGAAGAACATTGCAGAGCTTTTCAAAAGCAATTTCCTTCATGGGGTCGCAAGGTGGAGGGACTACTGTGGAGGAGTCACACCTGTAGGGCAGAAAGAACTTCACATAATGATGTTGCAGCTGTTCAGCTGTTCTTTGGGAAACTTGCTGTTACTCAGACATTAAATATGGAATTCTCTAGCCTAGGTCAATATTTTGGACAAGTAAACAACCAAGTGGCAAGTGGCCATGAGGTCTTTTGTTTTTGTTTGGAGGATAACTTTGCTTTCTTGTTTGAGCAGAGACCTTTTCATGATGTCTCCTTGAGCTGCTCACAACAACATTGTTGGAGGACACCCAAGCAGGATGTTTGAGCACTCTGTTCTCACAATACAGAATTCTGTATTTGGTTCCCAGAAGGATCAGCCAGATGCTTATTGGAAGACAGGAACTAGTTACTTTAGTCATTACCCTGCTCAACCAAAAGATTATTACATGTTTGTGTTGGACACTTCCTCAGGCTATTGCCGTACAGCAGAAATAAAGCAGTTTGACACCACTTTAATTGTTGTGACTCCACCTGTGGAATCCTGGGATTTGTAGTTTGGTGAAGTGTTCAGCATGGTCTGTCAGAGAACTCTGGTGCCTCACCAAACTGCAAATCCCAAGATTCTACAGGTCAGAACCATCACACTTAAAGCAATGCCAAATTGCATTATTTCTGCAGTGGAGATACACTCTCAGTTACAACATTATTGCTACCCTTACTTCTGAGTCACTGAAAAATACAGGAAAATGCTCTTTGGTGCTTCCAAGTGTCCAGTTCAGATATTGCACCATGAAAATTCTGAGGTAAATGCAAACAGCATTATAAAGCAATCCTTCCAGGACACAACACAAGATCGTGTAAAGATTATTGCCATCTCTCCTATTGTTCAGACTCAATTGGCACAGTACAGTGAATATGAAGCATACAATTCATTCCTTTTCCATTGAAAAGTAGCGAATTAAAATAATGATGATGATATATGGAAGTTGGATAACAACATTTACTTGTGCACCCCCATGCTCCGCTCAGCTAATGAGTGGCCATTTAGGTTGGGGTGAAGCTGCACCTGGGTGTCATCCAACTGCTGTTGTGCAGTCTTGGAAGAAAGGCTGTCCAAGGTGGTAACTGGATACCTCCTTGCACAATGTCTGAAATAGTAATTATGCTGGTGTAACCCCCCCCCCCCCCGTTACTCCTTCATAGGATACCAAGAGGATTCTGGGCAGAAAGTGACACTTGGCCCTTAGCAACTAACACTTGGGAGGAGTCAACTAACCCAGCACTTACATCCAGTCATCATCTGGCACTTGCCAGCTGTTGCCAAACACATTTTGGTCATATTCCAGGTTTCCATCTGGCTTTCGAAAGTCATCCAGCTGGCTGCCAGAGTAGGTGCCACACAGCCCGCACAGTTGCCCCTTGTGTCTCTCATCCACCTGGAGAAGTAGCTCCTGGTCACCATCAAACTTGGCCAAAAGGCCAAAAGAGCTCTTGAGGACCACATAAGGAGGCCTTTCTTCCACTCTGATGTCCAAGGGCAGATCTATAGGAATTTCCACTTTTGCTCCATTCACCTGAAGCAAAATAAAGAAACCAATTCATCAGTCAATAAGGAGAATCAATACCAGTTTTTAAGGTCTGGTTTCTGGAAAAGATCAAAAATGACTTTTTCTGGGATTTGCACTAAACACTGGGATGAATGTCCTGGTGATAAGAACTGTTGGTCAGCAGGATAAACTACCTGAGGTGAACCAGGTGGCTCTTATGGTCCCTTCCAGTTTTGTGGTTCCATGCTTTCAGGTGCCCTGTTGTCCTCATTGCAAGTGACAAGAAAGAAATTCCAATTAAACTTTGGGAAGATCTTTCTCATCATAAGAGTGTTCTGAGAGTGGAATGGACTCCCTCAGAGGACGGTGGACTTTCCATCTTTGGAGGTCTTAAGACAAAGGTTAGATGTCCATCTCTTGGGATCTCTTTTGTTGTGTTTTCCTGCATGGCAGGGAGTTGGGGTGGAAGGCCCTTGAGGTACTTTTCAGTGCTGGGATCCCATGGTTTTAGGAGGAGTCCTGTTGTCCTCATTGCAGGTGTGTTTACAAGAAAAGAGAGTCCATCTAAACTTTAGGAAGATCTTCCTGATGGTTAGAGGTGTTGGACAGTGTAATAAAGTATTTTGGAAAAGGGTAGATTCTCCTTTGTGAGAAGTTTTTTTAAAATGCAAGTTGAATGGTCACTTGGGCAGTAGATTCCTGCATGGCAGCGGGTTGTACTACGGATCTTTGCAGTCCCTTTTAATTCTGTAGAATTTTATTAAATGTGTATAGGCTTAAATTGAGGGTTTCCCCAATGTCACAATGGGGGCTATGCTGAATCAGTGGGGTTTGCCTATGGGTTGACTCACCAGTCCACAATTGAATCAATGGGTCTAGTCTGGTTGGGACTAAGCAGTTTCATCAGCCTATCCTCTTTTACCTTCTATCACTTTTGCTGGATGTTCACAGTAAAGACCCAGTTTTTTCTACTGCCTCTGATATAACAGCTAGATCTTAAGGGTAATATTAATGTTGTGTCTATTTGGTGACATTTTAAGCTATGTTGCCAGAAATTGTCAGTTGTGGACTGAGTGCTCTACTAGCTGAATATTAGGAGAACAAAGTATGCAACATGTGTTGTGTATTTCCCATGCAAACATATACAAACATACACATGAGACACAGCCCAAATCCCTCACAGTTGCATGTGGAGTGTCATACTCACATAAACCTCTTTGTTCTTCCTCAGGGCAATGTGCAGGTTTGGGAATGAAACAACCACTGAGTTGAGGGCTGTCCAAGTCTTGCTGCCTCGGTGTTCATTCCGAGTCATCACAGAGAACTGCTCGGAGGAGTTTGTGCAAACCTTGACCGCTGTGTAATTGCAGCTCCCCTGGAAATGGTACAGTCTCCCATCAAAGGTGATGTAGTGTGGGTCCCCATAAATGTGGCAGGTGGTCTTTTCTGACATGTGGCATCCCAGGGCCCCCTCCTGCACCTTGCAGATCTGACCCTCTGGGCATGTCTCTGAGCTACAAATGAGGCTTCCATTTTCTGCACAGCGGCAGTGGCCAACACAGTCTGGTTGCCAGAAAGTTTCTCCTTTCTGTGGGAGAGGAGCAAAGAAGAGCCATTAAATCCATGTACATTGGCCATTGAAAGTCGCAGCAGGCTCTAGGATAGCCCAAACCATTCCAAACTTGGCCTAGAAACCAACCTCAAAATATCTTTCTCCAATGAGGCAGCCACAGTCTGCCATCAGTACGCAACGCCCTCCACTGAGAACAAAGCCTTTGTTGCACTCACAGCCCTCCACGCAGGGCTTGCTGCAGTTCCCTGAGGGCCATGGACTGGAGCAGGTGGCTGGACAGGAGCTGGTGCAAGGGTTGTAATGGCTGTTGGAGGGGCACGAGAGAGCTGCAACATAAAGTACAGATAGTCAGTGTCTCTGAGACTACATTGGCTGGGTTCTTCTAATAAACGTAAAGAATGCTCATACATTTATTCTTTCTCAGCAAAAAGTCTCACAGCGCTTGGCCATTCCTTGATAGAGGATGACCAACCCCTGCAGGATTTTTCATAATTTACGACTTTTTTGGGGGAAAAAATTGCACAAAGCCTGTGTTTTTGTGCAAACAGTGAATTTTGTGATACTGCTAATGCCTCCCCTCCTCCTGTTTATACCCTGTCATCCTCTTGCAGCTAGGGCCCAATTTCCAGCCCTCTTTCCCACTCCAAATTGGAGGCTCTATGCAAAAACAAAAACAAAAAATGAGGTAATGATTTTTTAAAGTAAAACCCGGAGGTGTGAGATAAGAAAACTTTGACAAAATGTGTAAGAACTCTTGTAACCTCCTCCAGCTAGGAGAAAACCTTTGAAGTTATTTATCCCAGCATGGCAAAATGAAATAAGTGAAGATTCTGCATCCCTGTTGAGAGGGAGCTGCTTTGGGCACACTACACAGCTGTCCTAGGTTACATTGGCCAAATGTCAGAGGTTGACCATGCAAAGCATGACATTCACCCAAGGGCCTCTCCCTAAGTGACCATTCTTGTTCTCTGTGCACTCTCAGCAATTCAAGGTGGATAGCAAATCATGGGCCCATCTATCACAGCACCTCTTCCCTTTCTGTGGGTCAGGAAACAAGAGGAGATCTTGTCTTTAAAATGAAAAAAAATAATAATAAAATGAAATGACCTGAACTGGAAGTTTGGCCTGATTTGCCTGCTTAAGAGGAAAAGATTCCTGTCCCAAAACTGGCCAGAAGATTTTTTGGTTATATACCTGATCTCCATGTTAATGGATACCATGATTTTCCAAACACACAACATGGTGTTCAGCCATTGGAAAGGATCTATGGTCCACCTCTGCAAAACAATTGCACCTCCTCCCCCTTGAGAGTAATTCTGGGCTTCAACTCACGGCAGAAGGTGGAATTTCTCCAGCTGGGGAAATCCACGCCAGCTCTTTGGCAGGTGTCTGCATAGGCCTCCAGCGCGCTGCAGAGGAGTTGCTGGCTCCCACCCAATGCACACAGGTCAAAGACACAGCTCTCAAAGAAGCTCCCGGGGTTGATCACAGACAAACAGGCTGCAAAAGGCCCCTGGCTGCTAGTTAGGATTCCACAGAAGGCCCCTGAGCTGTAGAGATCCTCTTCTTCTGGAGGGCAGTGAGAGACATTTGGATTTGGAGCACCGCAAGAGGGGCGGTCGTATTCTGCATTTGGAACCTGCCAGCTGTTTCCCAATTCAGTGGAACTCCTGGCTTGCTCTCTGTTGGGCATCATGTGGTCATCCTGCCTGCGGTCATTAAAGTTTCCACACATGCCACAGGTCTGGTTGAAATAGCTGGTGGACACCCGGATTTCTACTGAGTGGTCGGTGTCATAGGAGACAGACAGATGAAAATCTGTCTCCAGCCTCACGTATCTCCCATTCCTTTCCACACTGATGGAACCATTCAGTCTGTGCACCGGCAGAGTCATCCATATTTTATTGACCTATAGAAAACAGGAAGAAGAAGAGAGCTCAGGCACTGGGACGTCTGGGGTGGTGACATTATTATTATTATTATTATTATTATTATTATTATTATTATTATTAACCTTTATTTATAAAGCGCTGTAAATTTACACAGAAATTTTAAAACTCAAAAAGAAAAATCCCAAAGAATGTATGTGCATCACTGAAGATGTGGGATGGATGTGGTAATTTGCTACCTTGTTGTTGTTGTGTACCTTCAAGAAGGTACTGTATATACTCGACTATAAGTCAACCTCATGTATAAATCAAGGGCAAATTTTGGGGCCAAAATGATAGATTTTGATATGACCTGTGGATAAATTTAGAGTAAAACTTAGTGGCATGTAACAAAGGATCATAGAATCATAGAATCGTAGAGTTGGAAGAGACCACAAGGGCCATCCATTCCAATTCCCTGCCATGCAGGAAATCACAGTCAAAACATCCCAGACAGATGGTCATCCAGTCTCTGCTTAAAGACCTCCAAGGAGGGAGACTCCACCACTCTCTGAGGGAGTGTGTTCCACTGATGTAAAGAATGAAGTAGAGGAAAACAATGCCAAACTCCAGCAGGCATAACTGTTTGTGCTCATACTAAAGGCTGGATGGATGAGAGAACAGAGCAGGGGCAGTGCTTCCAGGACAAATTACCCTCTTGTCTTTCACCAGGGGATGATTCTTTTTTTTAAAAGGAGAGTTAAAGTATAGTACTTACATTGACCCATGGATAAGTTGACTCAGGTTTTTTGGGGGTCAATTCCCCCCCTAAATTTCTAGACTAATACATGAGTGCATATGTAATCCAAAGTAAACCTATTACAGATGTTTTCTTGGAAAGATTTGCTCAGAGCGTTTTTACTTTTGTTTTCTTCTGAAGGTGAGAGAATGTGACTTGCCCAAGATCACTTCAGTAGGTTTCCATGGCCAAATGGGGATTCAAAACTTGCTCTCAAGATTTGTAATCCAATGTTCAAACCACTACACAACAATACCTTCGTCACTGTGAAATCATTAGAGAGGAGAAGGTAACAGCAGCCTAGAGAAAGAAGTATTACTTGAAATTTCACTGTCAAGTGAGGAACATGATGGGGAAGAGTTTGGGGTACTTCCTTTAATTATCTGAGATGAATTAAGCATGGAAAAGTATGTGCAATCATTCGTACCACTAACTAGAACCTCTTGGGGAGAGATGACCAATGCTTACCAGCACGTGGCTTGGGTGGCCCTTGACTATTTCGACCTGCTGCCCGTCAACCTCCACCAGGACCCTCTGGACATAGGAGACGGATGGGTTCCCACCACGGTGCTCATTCTTTGCCTCAATGTTGAAGAAAGGCAGTCCTGTAGTGTTGGCACATAGCCTGGCCAGGGTGTAGGTACAGTTTCCCATGAAGTGGTGGGTGACTTTGTCAAAGGTGTTGTAATGGGGGTCATTGTGGACTCGGCAGACCCCATAGGTGTGAGGGTAGCAGCCTGGCACCCCATTTTGAACTCCGCAGAAATAGTCCTTCGGGCAGTGTGCACTGGGGCACTCTAGCCGCCCTCCTCGCCTGGGGCACACACATTTGGAAGAGCAGGTGTTGTCTGTCCAAAACTCAGTGCCCACAGGGTAGTGCTTGCCCTTCTCCCAGCATCCACACTGATGGCTGGGCACACAGGTGCCACTGTGGAGGAGGAACCCACTGTCACAGACACAGGCCTCTGTACATGGAAGGCTGCAGGTGCCAGGAGCTGTTGGATCCACACAGGTACCAGGACAGGCATTGGCACATGGCTCGTAGTGGCTGTTGGGTATGCAGGAGATGGCTGCAGAAAGCATGAGGGGGCTATATAAGTGATGACCAAAGTTCCCCATTGCCCCTTTCTTATGGATCTCTCAGACACTACATTCTTTGGTGTTACATGCAAAATGAAACCCTATCAGCTACGTCCCATTATATCAAAGTGTTTCTGCAGTTCTGATAGAAGCTCTTTTTTCCACCTAGCCCACTAGTGTCACATGCTCTGGCTGACAGCTAGTCTACAGTAATTCAAGGAGATGTCTAGGACATTTGTATACAATAAATGTTGAGCACTCAGCCTCAACCTTAGACAGGCATGCTTTCCTGAGAAATCTAAGCTCACACCACCACGTTCCTGAAAATACCAGTGTGAAGGAAAAGGAAAGGGAAATTTTTGTTGTTAAGGAAACCTTGTCACACTTTGAATCGTATCCCTGGAATTCACTGACAGGGAGCCCTTATCTCAGGTGAACAATCGCATGAAAGCCAAACCATCCCTATGATGTTTTGGCTCATCCCACCTGCATAGATGTTTCTTTGTCCAACCCCCCCCCCCCCCCCCCCTTGCACAGCCAGTCCCCAAACTCACGGCAGAAGGTGGCATTCCTCCAGAGCTCAACGTGGATGCCATGGGATTTACAGGCATCTGCATAGGACTGCAGGTTCCTGCAAAGGGATCCAGGATCCTGGGGCAGAGCACACTGATCATAAACACAGCTAGTGAAATGTCCTGTTGGGTCCAAAGTGCCATGGCAATGCCTGAATGGCCCCGTGGCATCTGTAATGAGTCCACAGAAACGGCTGCTCTGAGCTGCTTCCATCACAGATTCTGAGCAGACAGGATCGGGCCCTGAAGAACAACTGAAAAGCAAAAGCAACACCTTTATTTGGTACTTGGCAGCATTTGGGGGTGGGATCATAGCTCTATCATGCAAGTGACCTACTTGGTGAGGTTGGAGACCAGCCAGCTGTTCCCCAGGCTGGTGGAATCTGGCTCTTGTTCTCCACGGGGATTGTGGAAATCATCGGCGGGGTTGTCATTGTAGTTGCCACACAAACCACACACTTTGCCCTTGTAGGTGCTTGGGAGAGTCACTTCCACTTGATGGTCTCCATCAAATTTGACTCTCAACCCAAAGTCGGTTGAAACCACTGTGTAGAAGCCACTGGGCCAGATGTACACACCGGGTGTTGGTGTGGAGGGGACATCGGCTTCCTTTCCATTGACCTAGAGAGAGATTCAGGCATGGACATTGGAGGCTGAGGATGATGGAGAAGGAAAGATTACGGTAGAACCCCTCCTGAGAAGACACATCAGCAGGAGGGATACTATTTAGATGCACTGCTTATTCAAGGTACATTGGTCACCCTTCCACATCCGCCATATACCTTCACAGTTCCCCCCTTTCTCCAGTGTGACCCGGATGCCGTGGACATCAGCGTCCACGCTTCTAACATAGGACACCTGGGTGTTGCCCCATCTGTGTTCATTTGTCGCTTCCACATTGAAATAGGGCAGGAGGGAGATGTTGGAGTCACACAGCTGGGAGAGGGTGTAGGTGCAGTTGCCCATGAAGTGGTGGGTTTGCTTGTCGAAGGTGTAGTAATGGGGGTCGCCTGACACCACACAGGACTCTGCAAGGAAAAGAAGAGGGTCAAAATGAGACAGCTTTGAAAGGAAGAATCAACAATGAGCATCACTGCACATCCCTTTATCCATGGAATGGTGCTATTTGCCACAACTAGGGAACATGTGAGAGACTCTGATGAGAATTCTGTTGGTGGCATTTGCCATTCAGTCAGCTTCCATTTACAGCCATCCTAGAAATGGGAAAATTTCAGGAACCCCCATTATCAATATATTTGGATGTTGTACATCTTGGAAACTGAAAGCGATGGCTTCTTTGAAGGTGTCAATTCCCCTGTAGTGTGGTCTTGTTCTTTGCTGTCTGCCTTTCCCAACTTTCCCCAGCATTATGATCTTTTCTAATAAGTCAAGTCATCTCATTATATGTCCAAATTACAACAGCCTCAGGTTAGTCCTAAGTGACATAACAAAGTTGCATGTGATTGTGACAACTGATAGTTGTTGTCATGGTCCAGAATTTCAGTATTTTCAAATTGCATCTTATGCCCAGGATAGTTTATAATATGTGCTGCTACTGCTGATTTTCTGGCTGAACCAGTCTGCAGTGTCTCTCATGCTTCTTTGAATACTGGTCCCTAGGTAGACTTGTCCACAGCTGCATGGTATGCAATAAACTCCTGCTGCCTTGAGAGGGTCTCTCCTGTCCTTCGCTGAACACAGCATTTGCTGGATTTGGAAGTGTAAATGAAAACCACCCAGCCTCAGGGGTTTTTCCCAGCAGAATAGACACCTTGAGGCCTTGCCATTCAACAACAATGTAAATCATTTCCTCTCAACCAAGGGTCTCTCTCTCTCGATCTCTCTCTCTCTCTCTCTCTCTCTCACACACACACACACACACCACTCACTCCCATGCCAGCATTCTTTGAAGATACCAGCAACAGATGCTGGTGAAACATCAGGAATAAACTCTTCCAGAACACAGCCACATAGTCCAAAAAAGCACACAAGATACTACAGGTGCCAGCCGTGAAAGCCTTTGAATTGAAACAGCTAAATACAGTACTGTTTGGCTGCCCCTTGCCACTAAATAACTATTGTTGAGGGTGGTGGTAGGAGACAACTGGGTTTTGTGGATGCAAAGAGGGTGAGTGAATGTTCCAGTGTCCAGGACTTGTATGTTTGGTTGTGATGATTTGGATGGAAAACAGTATTTCCTTACCTAGGGCAATATTTACTGTTTCTAAGGTGGCTTTCCCTGAGAACAGCTGTCAAAGGAGATTATCCTGAAATCTTGTCTTTCACTGACTGCCAGCTTCTCGTTACTGTTCTATATTTTCCCCTACTTCTTGACAATTTTGTAATTCAACTTGACTTCTGCAATGCATTTTGTGTGCATCTTTAGCCTAGTGCCTTTGATAATTAAATGGGTATTGTCTACTGTCCAATTTGCAATCAAACTTGGGTTTATTTATTTTTTGCCATTCCTAATAAAGTTAATATTCCATCAATGCTATACATTTTGTGTAATACAGTTCATTAACTGGTTAGGCTACTTATAATATCATATTGTTTATTTGCAGTTGTGCCATTTTCAAATATGTTTCTTATCTTTTTCTTGCACTGAGAGATCTGACAGCTATTCCCCAGGCTTATGAGGTTACAGACCTTGTGGTTGCCACAATAGCTGGCAACAAGAGGCTGAACCACCAGGAGTCATGAGGACATGCCCTCAGCAGTCCTCATGACTCCTGGAGCCCCAAGGAACCAGTCTTGACCAAGGAGTCTTGGAAGGGAGCCTAGTAATCAGCCAGAAGGTTCACTGGAGGCAACAGGCAGAACAGCCTTCTCTTCATGAAGCCTATCTCTAAGGGTTAAGAAACATCAGACTGCTCAGGAATAGGAGACCCCCTCAAGAGCAGAAGATTTAGTCCAAATGCTTGTGGATGCTTTTGTGAAAAGCTCAGAGATAAACGATATCACTGTGGAGCTAGGGCTGGAATAGATCATACCATGGTCCCTTCTTTGATTTTATGTAATCTTCTTTGTATGCACCAGCAAGGTGTATGGTAACTATAATAAGCCAAGCAAATAACAGGATTATTTTTTTTAAAAATTGCAAACATAACCTTTGGTCTTTAAAGCGTACTAATATAACATAAGGAGGCCACAATCCATATTAATGCATGCTCCTCAGATTCACATTTGCAGCTATGACACATGAAATGCTGTAAGATTACAACTCATTTCCATCTTCTGAACTGAAGTATATCTGGAGAAGCATGCAGCTTCTGCAATATTTAAACTTTGGTTGAAGTCCAAATGCTTGTGGATGTTTTTTTAAGGTTTTTTTGTGGAATGGCTCAGCTATTTAAATGTTTACCCTGGTCCATTCACAAGACTGGAACAATGCTGTTTCTACTTCCATGAAACCCAGCTGTCTGCTGAATTTGGACTGCTATTCATGCCTAACTTGCAGACTTCTTGGACTTATGGACCATGTTCTAAACTGGACAGCTTCTCCGAGTTTTATCTCACTGTGTATTTAGGTCTACTGAGCTCTCCAAGGCATGCTGTAACCTTCAGGATGCAGCAAAATCCTGTTGGAATTCTCCTATCTCCTTTGGCACTTTGAGCTGAGGAGAGACACTCCAAACAGGGAAGCATCCGCTTGCCATGTCCTGGGTGTTAAATTTCTTCAACTCCAAGGAAAATAGCCTCTACTACTTCTCTCTTGGCCTATGAGGCATTCCCAGGGGTCCACAGCAGTGTCTGTCCCATTCCTTCAGGGCATATGACAAGAATAAAAGAAGGAAGATTTTTTTCTCTTTCCCTAAAACTACTGGAGATCCCATGAACTCACCAAGCTGAACCTATTCCTCTCCCTACAACTAGCAACACCTGAGACCAAATAAAATTTATTAAAACAAGTAAAAGCTTAGGCAATGGATGCAGGAAAAGTGTCAGGCTTGGAAACACAGACGCATTGGAAAGACTGCCGTTTTAGGACACTCACCTAAAGTTGGTGGGACTGGGCGGGTTGTGGTGGTGGTCAGGGTGGTGCCCACAGTGGTGGTGGGGATTGGGTATCCTACAATGAAAAATTACACTTTATTAGTTCATTTAAATCTTCTACAGTATACCATATTACTCTGGGGATTCAGAGGATAAACCAATAGAAAATAGCCACTATCACATGAAGGACAGGATTCGGTATCATCCCCATAAGGCCTGAATCTACATCCATGCAGTTACACGTTGTTGCACTACATTGCCTTGTTCTGAATAATGATACTGTGCAACCACTGGTTGTGTCCCTGCCAATGTGGATCTGCTTATTATCCCCCTTTGCAATGGGAATAATGCACAAAGGCTGTTTTTGCATTCCTAGGGAATTAAGGGTGACATGGAAGGCACCGCTGAAGAGCTCTGCACCATCCAAGAATGCAGAATGGCCTATGCAATTCTTTATTAACCATTCTATTGGGAATTGTTTTTTAATGGTATTTTAGGATGGGAGGGAGATAGGGGAACTAGGATCTAATATGCCCTGTTATGCTTTTATCTATTGATATTCATGTTTGATTTTATTGTTCTTGTTTGCTGTTACCTGCCTCGATCCAATACAGGGAGAGGTGGAATACAAATAATAATAATAATAATTATTATTATTATTATTATTACCTAAAAAGTATAAATGCAGATGGAAGGGAGCCTATACATGAACATGATACCAATGTGTTTCCTGCAGTACTTAAATAAAAAGCAGTGTTTTCCCATGTATTCCAGATAGGTATGTGTGATATGTTTCGGATGTCTATTTCATGTGCCATCAACGTTTAGACTTTGGTTCAAGGCTAGTCTTATGAGCCAGACACCCTTAAATGCATGCAAGGGAGTCCAAAGAGATAAAAGTACCATTCAGCGTAGGAAGCCTCTCGTCTGTATTATACTGGGAGGGCTAAGTACTCCACTCTCCAAACCCACTCCCATCCTCCATCCACATTCAAAAAGATTTTACGAAAGGAGCTGAAAGGAAGCTTGAGCCTGTTCCCACACTATCTACAGCAATGATTCCCAGACTCTGGACCTCCAGGTGTTTTAGACTTCAGCTCCCAGAAACATCAACTGTCTTACCCAATAGTCTAGGGACCTTTCCACACAGGGCACAGAAGAAGGGTCAGTTCGCATTGGTCGATGCGTATTCGCGTTATATTGCATTGGTGTTCCACACCTGTGAGCTCAGAAAACGTATTGACCAATGCGATATAACGTGAATACGCTTTGGCCAATGCGTATTCACTGCGGGGTTCCGAACTGAAGGCAGCCGGCTCCTCCGTTTTGCGAGTCTGCAAAAATAGTGGATTCACGGGATCCGTATTGATGGCCAGTGCGAAACCTCTGCTGCTTTGGCTAGTGTGTACATCCAATCCGCTGGTTCTCCTGAAGACCAATGGGTTACAAATTTCCCATGATGCTGTGCTGGAATTTCCCCTATCTCCTTCCGTTGGCCCTTTCCCCTTTCAGGACAACTGCCGGGGCTGGGGAGCCATTTTTCCACTGAACGAGATAAAGCAGAAACCTTTTGTGTCGGGGGGGGGGGGGGGAATGTATATGTATGTGTGTGTAAGCATATACATGCAGCATTGCACTTTCAGCTGCTCCACAGTTTGTGTATGTGTGTGTATGTATGTATATGTGTGTATGTATACACACACACACACACACACACAAAGATGTGTGTGTAAGCATGCAGCATTACACTTTTGGCTGCTCCACAGTTTGTGTGTGTGTGTGTATGAGTATATATGTATATGTATATATATATATACACACACACACACACACACACACACAAAGATGTGTGTGTAAGCATATACATGCAGCATTACACTTTCGGCTGCTCCACAGTTTGTGTGTGTGTGTGTGTGTGTGTGTACACATATAAATACGGCTTCACACTTTTGGCAGTACCACTATGTGTATATGTGTGTATATCTATATGTGTGTGTGTATCTATATCTATATCTATATATAAACACTCATACAGACAAATGTGTGTGTACACATAAAAAAAGGCATCTCACTTTTGGCTTTACCACTATGTGTATATATATATGTATGTATATATATAAATATGTATGTACGTATGTATTTATGTGTGTGTGTATACGCGCGCGCGCACACACACACACACACAGAGATGGTGCATACCCCTTTCGTAAGTTGCTAAAGGCAGCAATTTTCGCGATATTATGCGCTAAACAGTGACCTCATTCTTCACCCCGGAAGTTAAAAATGTTGCCCCCGTTCAGAGCCGCACAGAGCATGCGCAAGGCTGTCCATGTGAATTGGCCAATACACATTGTATTGGGCTGGTGTGGTAATCCAATCTGCACTTGCCTCACTTTGCCTGAATACGCATTGGCCGATTCGCAAAACCTCGATTCGGAAGGCCGCCCAGGTGTGAATGAACGATGCGATATGACGCAAATACGAATCGGCAAAGCGTATTCAGAGAGCGCTAGTGTGAATGAACGATGCGATATGATGCGAATGCGCATCGACCAATGCGAACTGACCCTACTTCTGTGTCCTGTGTGGAAAGGTCCTATCTAAGATTCTGGGAGCCAGTTCAAAACACCTGGGGAGCCAGTTTGGGAATCATTGATCTACAGGAAGCATCATTTGAAATCTCTGAAGAATCTCAGCTACAGAGCTTTACCTGGGCAGTATCCCTCTGTTATGGAAATGTCATCCACAGCCACATCACTGCGGAAGTCTTCTCCCCGCACACCTTCCAGGATTATCTACAAAAAGTTAACATTTCCAGTCAGTCCTGCAACTGGACAAGACTCTGCATTACTGACAAGGTCTGCAATAGACCATCTCCATTACCTGCAGCCTTTCCATTTGAGTGAAGGTGACTTCTGCTTTATTCCACCGATTGCCCTTGTTCCCAGTTTGAGACCAGACCAGCTGAGGGGCTCCACCACCAGAGACCACATAAACATGTAGAGCCATTGTGCGGGCCACGCCGTACATGTGATACCAAAAGCGGAAGCAACTGGGCCCATGGGAGGTGCAGGTGGGGCTGACCAGGTGTGCCACATCTGCTGGGCTGGCATCATTGCTTTCCAGATAGATGAAGTAGCCCTCTGAAAAGGAGAACCAACTGGCATCACAAGGGATCTTGCAGAACTTGGGAAACAGCTGGTTAGACTGGAAGGAGCTTGATTTTCTACCTGAGCAGAAAAGAATGGCATATTCTCTTGGCTGAGATCCATTTATCCTAGCCTAATTCCTTACCTCCTGTGGTATGGTCATATGAGGGTCCTGTAGTTGTTGAGGACGTTGGCCCCTTGTGTCGTGTCCAGTCAAAGCTGTCAGCATCTGACTGTGTCCAGGAGCAGAAGTTCACATCAAAGGAGCAGGAGAAGTCGCATGAAGTGGAGGGACCTGACAAAGGAACAGAAAAGATTTGATGTGAACCTTAGCAGGACCATGGAGCTTCCAACTTCAGTTGTGCAAAGATATCTTATCTGCAGATTTCCAGAAAATGAATGGCCAGTACTGGTCCCTCTTGCACCTCTTCTTCAGGTCTTGGATGAGGTGCACTCAGTTAAATTCTGTAGAGCCTCTTCTGAGGAAGCATTTTCTTCATGGTTCTCCAGCTTTCTCTTTCTTCTAGCATAGACCATCCCTTCCCCTTTCCAACAGACTTTATAGCCCAACCAAGCTATCCAGGATGGATGAAGCAAATGCTCCAACTGTCTAGTATGAGCCACCCAGGGAGGAGTTTTCCATGCTCACAAAAAACACTTCTATTTCCCAAAGGTTTCAGAAGGTTCCTTGTCCAGTAGGACAGGTGGCTCAAACTGGCAAAACTGGGGCTTTCTCTGCTACCCCCCTTGTACCCATTGCCTCCCATCCCCATCTGCTCGAGCTGTGGAGCATGGAACCACATACCTGGCAGAGAGGCTGGGGTGGTTGTCTCAGTCTGGATTGTAGTGGTAAGAGCTAGGAGAATCAAGAAATGTAGATTTAGTAGGCCTAAACTTACTTAATTACTAATAGGACTATTGATCAAGGGATGCATTTTGAGATTATTAACTGGTTGCCTTTTTCTTTATTAATTAATCATGCAATTTGTCCACTATCAAAACCTTTTATATTTATACTTATATTCATTTAATTTATATCTCATCTTTCTCCTGGTGTGGGACCAGGGTGGCATACAACAGTTTAAAAACATGATACAGTCAGCCTCTGTATCCATGGATTCTGCATCTACAGATGCAACCATCCACAGTTTAAAAACATCTTTCTTTTTTAAAAAAAAATCCCAGTCATAAACCTTGATTTTGTCACTTTTTATAAGGGACAATCTTTTCCTAAACCATTGTATATAATGCGACTTGAGCATCCCTAGATTTTGGTATTTGCAGGGTGGTGGTGGTCCTGGAACCAAACCCCAGTGGATACCAAGGGACAACCGTACAATTTAAAAACTCTTAACATAAAGGTTAAAAAACAATTAAAAGTAACTAATTTAAAGCCCAAGTTAAAACAGTATTAAAAGGTAATTAAAACATAATGGAATAATGCAACTGCTGCAATATTTAAACTCTGCACTGTTAACATTGACTTCATGCTGATGTTACACACATAATTTCAGGCAGGAAACCAAACAGAACTTATAAAATAAAGGAAGCAAAACTGTAGCAGCAGTAAGTAGAAATGAAACATTTTCACTAGTTTATGAATATTGTCATTCAAGGTAAAAATCAGAGACCTAGACATGTTAGCCTGGAATATAAGTATGCAAAGGGATCTTGTAACACCTTTGATATTGAGCGGAAGAAAACATAGCATAAACTTTAGTAGATTTGGTCTGCTTCCTCAGATGCATGGAGTGAATGGGTGCCCAGGAAGAACTTTTATAATCAGTCTGTGTGAATAGCCATTGAAATACAGTTGGCCCTCTGTTTTTGGGGGGGGGATCCGTCCCAGACTCCCCTGCGAAAATGGAGGCTCACACATATTCAAGCCTCATAGGTTTGAATGGAGTGCACCCCTGTGTGCACAACCCATGTGCAAGCATCATTGCAAATAGTGCAGGCCTCCCCTCCGTGGATATTTGAGGTCGCGGATCTCAGATTCGAGAGTTAGGAGGGGCGACTGCACAAAACTTATGGATATGGTATGCAAAGGGCTCTTGTAGCACCTTTGAGGCTAAGTAAGCAGAAGTTGTGGCATAAGCTTGCATAGGCTTGAGAGATTATCGCACCCAGAAATCCCACCGGGATAGATTTGGGATTGAAAAATCAAACATGAGTGTTATTGCATGCAGCTATGGCCAGCCAAGTGCAAATCATATACAGCAAGCTCCCATTTTTGAAAAGCTGCTGGATAAGCACGGTTGGGGTCTGGGTTGCCTGGCTGTTTGCATACAATAACACCTGTGTTTGACTTTTCACTCCCACGTATATCCCGGTGGGATTTCTGGGTGTGATAATCTCCTAGGTCTACTTCCTCAGATACATAAAGTGAACTGGTGCCCAGGAAGGACCTTTATAACCAGACTATAGGAATAGCCATAGACATGCAAAACCTGTGGGTTTGGTGGTGAGGTGGCAAGTTCAGTTTTAACTATGGTTATTGAGGGACAAAAGCAGGAGGGAAGATTTTGCGTAAGGCCAGGGTGGGTGGATGACCCCATGAATGATGGAGAGAGTTTTAGAAAGTGGCATGTGCAGGCTAGAAACCAGACATTGTGATAAAGTTAAGATATCGAGGGTAGTGTAAGACCATCAGGAGAGTCAGAAAATGTAAATCGAGCAGAACTATCAAATGTGTGTATGTGTGTGTATTTTGAAAGAATTAACCAAGCTTTTTCTTGCACAAGAACACTGGCCAGCTTGACCCTCCACTGACCATTTGAGCTACCTTTCAGGTGCCAGTGGCCCACAATGTACTTGCCCATTGAATACAGACATGTCTCTTCTGATGGGTAGTAGCTCTCCAGAACCTTAGGCTGAAGTTTTTCCTGTCTCTTGTCACCTTATATCCTTTTAACTGTATGGAGATGTTGAGGGCTGAACCTTAGCTATGGGATGATGATGGCTGAGACTGAAGTACTCAGGCAAGAAAGATGCTGATCCCTCGCCCACTTCACTGTACCAGTTGCTCTGGCTGATAGATCCACCTACCTGCTGTATGGATTGATGCTGTTGTCTCAGTTGGAACTGTGGTGGCAGACACTGGAAGGAAAGAAATCAGTCAAATCTCTATTATATCATTTCATTTATGACACACTTTTGATCCAGCAAGCTTATCCTCCCAACTTTGGCTGCATCCACATTGCAGAAATAATTTGCTTTGACCCCATTTTAACTGCCATGGCGAATGCTATGGAATTCTGGTGCTACAACAAACTACCATGCCCAGAGATCCCTAGCACTGAGCCAAGGCAGTTAAAGTGGGGTCAAATCGGATTATTTCTGCAGTGTGGATGCAGCCAAAGTTAGGAGGATAAGCTTGCTGGATCAAAAGTTAGTCTGACATCAATACCAGGAAAGATTCTGGAGCAGATAATTAAACAGAGAGTCTGTGAACATCTAGAAGGTAATTCCATAATCACAAAAAGTCAACACGGGTTTCAGAGAAAGAAGTCATGCCAGACAAACCTGATCTCTTGTTTTGATAAAATTACCAGCTTGTTAGATGAAGGGAATGCTGTGGATATAGTATATCTTGATTTCAGTAAGGCCTTTGACAAAGTTCCCCATGATATTCTTGCAAACAAGCTTGTAAAATGTGGACTAGACAAGGCAACTGTTACATGGATTTGTAAGTGGTTGACCAGCTGAACCCAAAGGGTGCTCAACAATAGCTCCTTTTCATCCTGGAGAGAAGTGACCAGTGGGGTCCCATAGGGCTCTGTCCTGGGCCCAGTGCTATTCAACATCTTTATCAATGACCTGGATGACAGAATTGGGAGCATACTTATCAAATTTGCAGATGACACCAAATTAGGAGGAGTAGCTAATACCCCAGAGGACAGGATCAAAATTCAAAATGACCTGAATAGACTAGAAAGCTGGACCAAAGCTAACAAAATGAAATTGAACACACAGAAATGTAAGGAACTGCACTTAGGGAGGAAAAATGAAATGCACAGATATAGGATGGGGGACACCTGGCTGAATGAAACTACATGTGGAAAGGATTTGGGAGTCCAAGTGGACCACAAGGTGAACATGAGTGAACAGTGTGATGCGGCAGCTAAAAAGGCCAATGCAATTTTAGGCTGCATCAATAAAAGTATAGTGTCTAGATCAAGAGAAGTAATAGTGCCACTGTATTCTGCTTTGGCCAGGCCCCACCTGGAATATTGTGTCCAGTTCTAGGCTCCACAATTTAAAAAGGACATTGAGAAACTGGAGCGTGTCCAGAGGAGGGCGACTAAGATGGTGAAGGGTCTGGAAACTATGCCCTATGAGGAACGACTTAGGGAGCTGGGGATGTTTAGCCTGGAGAAGAGAAGGCTAAGAGGTGATATGATAGTCCTGTTTAAATATTTGAAAGGATGTCATATTGAGGAGGGAGCAGGCTTGTTTTCTGCTGCTCTAGAGACTAGGACCCGGAACAATGGATGCAAGCTACAGGAAAAGAGATTCCACCTCAACATTAGGAGGAACTTCCTGATAGTAAGGGCTGTTCGACAGTGGAACAAACTCCCTTGGAGTGTAATGGAGTTTCCTTCCTTAGAGGTCTTCAAACAGAGGCTGGATGGCCATCTGCTGGGGATGCTTTGATTGTGATTTCCTGCATGGCAGGGGGTTGGACTGGATGGCCCTTGCGGTCTCTTTCAACTCTACGATTCTATGATTCTATGATTCTATGAAATCAGATTATTTCTGCAAACAAACAAACAAACAAGGTTCATTTATATACTGCTTCATACTGCCCAAGCAGTGTCTAAGTGGTTTACAACTGTAAGCTAATTTGCCCCCAACAATCTGGGTACTCATTTTAGCGATGTTGGAAGGATGCAAGCCCAAGTCAAGCTTGAGCCCTTTTGCTGGTCTTGAACTTGCAGCAGGGATGCAGTCTGTGTCGTCCCAGCAACAAACCTGGGAGGCAAATCAGCTGGAGAAAGAGCAATTGGTGCCCAAGGTAACACAGAGACTTTCATGGATCTAGAATTTGTCACAGCATGTGAACCAGGAGATGCCAACCATTGGGTGTATTTTGAGCTGGTTGTCTCTTGGGCAAACAAGAGAGGGCTAGCTAAAGAACAGCACCATGTTCCTACCCACATGCTCTCCACCACCTTCCTCTTCCCCTTTCCCAGGGGAAGGCAGAAAAATAAAAAAAAACCAAGTTAGAACCACCTTTCCCATCACTCCTTCCCAGAGAAGAAAGGAACTAGTGAGCCCAAACAGACAGGCCAAAATAAAGCTGCTTTGGGTCACTTTGGAGGTATGCTGTTTAAATGATGTATGTGTCCTAAGAGGCTGGAAGCTGCACCAAAGCCACGCTCCAGTCCTAAGGACTGGAGTGCAGCTTTGGAGCAGCTTCTGGCCTATTAAGATGCGTGTGTCATATAAACAGCATACATCCAAAGTGACCCGAAGCAGCTTTATTTTGGCCTGTCTGTTTAGGCCCTGTGCATACCAGATAGTCAAAAGCACTCTGAGGCTTAACAGAGAATTTAAGAAAGTCTTGTTAGTACCAAGAAGGATTACATCAGGTTTCTGGTTTTTGTATCTGGGAGTAGTGCCATACCTAGTATATTTAACACCTGGTGCAGAGTATTTTAAATAACCCACTCCTCTCTTCAATAGCCTTTTCCTGGCAGAGCTGCTGGCTGGGTGAGAAAGGGAGGCAACTCCTTTTATTGTCTGGTCAGCAGAGCTGCCAGACTTAGGCCCCATTCCCACTGGGCTATAAATCGAATCAAGAATCGGATTATAGGAACATTGTTCCCATTTGAACTCACATTCAATCCGTGTTTAAGGAAACTCGTTCCCATTTGAATCCACGTTCGATCCAACTTTGATCGATTTCTTTAGATAAAACCCAAGTCAGTGGTGGATAAGCTGGGTAATACTGACACTGCTTTTCCAGAGGGTTTTTTTTGCAGCTGCTGTGATGGATCCAGGGCAAACTAATGGGAATGACAAGAGTGTCCGAATCGGGGGAGGAGCAATGTTCAAGGGGCTGTCCTGGGGGTGTCACCAGCTTTGTTCTCTTTCCTGGCATTCCTGGTGCCATTTTCCCCTGTTTGCGTAGCCTTTCCCCGGTGGTGTGTAAAACTTTTTTTTTTAAAGAAGAAAGTTAAGCTGGTTTTTTGGAGAGGGAGGGAAAAAGAAAGGAAAGAGGAGAAGAGATATGGAGAAAGGGAGGTTGGCAAAAACTTTTTGTGAGCAGAAAGGAAAAAGAGAGAGAGAAAAACCCAAAATCTGAAGGTGGCTCCTGCATCCAAACTTATTTCCTTTTCTGTGCCAGAAAAGGGGTAGCTGGCTTTTGCATACTGGGGTGGTTTGAAGAAGGGAGGGTAAGAAGAAGACGGGGGGATTAGACGTCACTTTGACGTCTAATCGCCTAAATGCTTGATTGACAGCTTTTAAAAAAACCAGTTCCAGACAGGCAATGGGAACGGGGAACAAAAAAACCCACATCAAAATACAACGGAGAAATATCGATGGGAAGGTGAACATGGGTCAAGAAAAACTGAGTCCGCTTGCTCCTTTTGTAATGGGAATGATGGACCTGATTCAAATACGACTTGGAAACTTGATCCGATCCAGACTCACAGTGATTTACGTTGCTTTATATGCCCAGTGGGAATGGGGCCCTGGAAGTCTCTGATTCAGACCCAGTCACACCAGTACATTAGGTGTCACCCCCCCCCCCCAGGTGTCATCCAGTGCGTTCATGGAAAATCCTTCCTGCAGTCACATAGGAAGGAGGTGACAAGGAATGGAAAAGGATGGAACATCCCCCGTCTGATCATCCCCTCCACGTCAACATTAAGAAGAACCTCCTAGTAGTAAGAGCTGTTTGATAGTGGAAGATCCTGCTGCTGGGGGGGAGGCTCTAGATGTTTTTAAACAGAGGCTGGATGGCCATCTGTCACAGGGAGGGCTTTGATGGTGTCTTCCTGCATGGCAGAAGGGGGTTGGGTGGCCCGCTGGGAGTCTTTTCCAGCTCTATGAGTATATGATTCTATGTTGACAATGAGCTTTATCACACTAGGAGGCAAACAGGATTTAACAGGAAAAGAGATTCCACCTCAAGATTAGGAAGAACTTCCTGACAGTAAGAGCTTTCAACAGTGGAACACTGGAGTGTGGTGGAGTCTACTTCTTTGCTTTGATTGTGATTTCTTGCATGGTAGGGGTTGGACTGGCGTGTCCTTCGAACTCTATGAGTATATGATTCTCTCCAGGCTAAACATACCCAGTTCCTGAATTGGAATGATCCTTGCTATGATGATGGAGCTCTGGCACTGTAGATATGCTCGATGATGCTATCACAAAAAAACCTCCTTTTGTAACCTGGGCCCAACCTGATCAAACGGCTTCTGAGTCACTTGAAATCAAGGTGCTGGGGAATGGTGTCTACAGCATTCTCTTCATCATGGGGTATGTTGACAACAGGCAGCTGGAGAATCCGCAGCCTTGAGGTCCTGCTGGTTCCAAGGAACCGTGCAACTGGGAAAGCCTTGCAGCAAATGTCATTACCCAGTGGCACCATTCTCCAGTGCCTTGCTTCCATCGGGGTGCAGATAGGTAGGAAAGATATGTCTTTCATAATCCATAACTGTAAATGTGAAACCTCAGCAGTTACAGCATTGCTAGTCCATACTATAACCACATAAATGCTTCTCTAGGAAGTCTCTCTCTTTTTTTTGTTGGTGTGGTCTTATAGAGGTATTGTTACTGTTTTTTTGATTTGTAGGTGTTGATATTTGTTAATATGGATGTATTATGTATATTGAGTATGTATGTTGATATATGTTATACTGTATGGTTTTTTCCTTTTATATTTATACTTAATAAAGAGTATTATAAAAAAAAACCCTGCTGAACAGGATGCCAAGCAAGGTTTTCAAAGACAAGGGCTGCATCTGCACTGCAGAAATAGTACAATTTGACACCACTTTAATTACCATGGCTCAGTGCTATGGAATTCTGGGATTTGTATTTTTGTGAGATATTTCCTTTTCTCTGTCAGAGAACACTGGTGCCACAACAAACTTCAAATTCCAGGATTCCATAGCATTGAGCCATGCCAGTTAAAGTGGTGTCAAACTGCATTATTTCTGCAGTGCAGATGCACCCAGAACGAATACTGAATCATTTGTGGTGCACACTGGGCTTGGATTGTGATTTCCTGCATGACGGGGTTGGACTGGATGGCCCTTGTGGTCTCTTCCAACTCTATGATTCTGTGAATAATAATAATAATAATAATAATAATAATAAATTGGTTCTGATTCTGAAGCATTTTCTGCAACAGCTCAGCTTATTCTGGGGTAATGAGTCAATCAAGTGATTCAAATCCATCGCTCCACTCAAAATACTTCCGCCTTTCCTTGTGGGGCAAAATCCAGCCAATATTGCTGATTGCAGCTGATTGTGGTTTAAGTGATAAATCATTATAACCTTGACTGTTGGACTAGTTTATTCAGGAGCAAGGCATTTTTGTAATTACTGGGAGGAGTGGTGGTGAGAGACAATGACATATAGATGTTATTTCAGATAAGGGGGGATTTGGGGGAAACACCATCTCCTCACAGCTGTCTCTCATTTCTCTGGACCTTGTTTTTCAATCTCACAGTTACAAAGGGGGGTTTCCCAGCTGTGACAGATGACACACTCTCTGTTCTTAGTCCAGCTCCTGGTTATGCACATTTAAGTCCCCCATGACGTCAGTTGGATTTGTGATTAAAGGTGCAACATCACAGCCCAGGAATTCAGAAATTCTGAAATCAGCATTCTTCAGAGCCAGAAAATTCTTGGTTCCCAAATGCGAATGAGGTGGTAAGAAGTAGCCATCAAATATCTGAAGGCCTGCCTTCATGAGGAAGATGAAGTAAGATGGCTTTCTACTGTTTTAGAGAGTAAGAGCTGAACTAGTGGATTCTGACAACAAAGGAGATTCTGGCTCAGAAGAGATTTTTTGATAGTAAAAGTTAACTGACATTGGAAGAGATGGCCCCAGAATGAAGTGCACTCTCCTTCTTTGGAGGTTTCCAACAGAGGATGAGGGGGACTTTGGTGGGAGATTCTGAGAAAGGTTGGGTATTTGCATTTTCACAAATAGTGTTCTTTCCTACAGCAAACTTCCCCCTTGGGAGGTGAGACAATTGCAAAGCCTGATTATTTTTCAAAGACAAAACCTAGCATGACAAATCCTCAGAATAGGCAGTTGTCTGTCCTCTCTCTTTCTCTCTCCCTCTAACAGTAACTATTACTGATTTTTTGATATTAAAGGCACTACAAGACTTCACTCCAGTCTTAGCTCTGGCAACTCTAAAGGCTAGTAAAATATGCTGTAAATAGGTGCAAGGAAAGAATTCTAAGAGAATTCTCATTCTGGTTGTTACTGCAAAGCTGAGGCAGGAAAAGAGTCACTTACTGCAAGGTCCCCTACTGATGACTACATTGTCCAAGGCTGTGTCACCGTATTCTGTCAGTCCTCGGACTGCTTCGAATGCCACCTATCAAAAAATTAAAACATGACCTATAAGACATTGGCCTGTTACAGACAGCCAAAATAAAGCCGCTTCGAGTCACAGTGGAGGTATGATGTTTCAATGATGCATGCGTCCTAAGAGTCCAGAAGTTGCACCAAAGCCACGCTCCAGCCCTAAGGACTGGAGCGTAGCTTTGGTGTGGCTTCTGGACTCTTAGGATGCATGCATCATTGAAACACCATACCTCC
Organism: Sceloporus undulatus; assembly: GCF_019175285.1. Classification (NCBI taxonomy): domain Eukaryota; kingdom Metazoa; phylum Chordata; class Lepidosauria; order Squamata; family Phrynosomatidae; genus Sceloporus; species Sceloporus undulatus. The sequence continues at coordinate 266,968,596 of NC_056524.1, forward strand.
ACTGTGACTCGAAGCAGCTTTATTTTGGCTGTCTGTAACAGGCCCATATCTCCCTGTGTGACCCTGCCTGAGTTTTAAGATCTTAAAGGGAAGGCTTTATCTAAGGTCTAATCTGCACTGCAGAAATAATGCAGTTTAACAGCATCAACTTTAACTGCTATGGCTCAATGCTAGGGAATATGAGGATTTATAGTTTCAGGAGATATTTAGCCTTCCCTGTCAGAGGGTTCTGGTGTCACAACTACAATCCCAGAATTCCATAGCATTGAGCCATGGCAGTTAAAGTGGTGTAAAACTGATTATTTCTGCAGTGCAGATGCAACCTCAGTCCTACCACCATCACAATACATTTTTGTTGAGGACACCACAGACAGGGCCTTCTTGGTGGCTGATCTCCTATGGAATTCCCTCCCATCCCATGGGAGTTTTGCTTGGCCCCATCACTCTTTTTTTTAGGCATCATTAGTGGTGTGGAGTGTGTGGACCGCACCAGGTGACACCCCAGAGGGGGGATGTATACCCAGTGGAGTGGTACAGCTGGTAAGACTGATGCAGCTACAGAGAGAGAGAGAGAGAGAGAGAGAGAGAGAGAGAGAGAGAGAGGGCATTGCATCTTTTGGTCACCAGCCAGTGGCATTCCTGCATCAGGTGTCATCTGGTGTGTGTGTGTGTGGAGGGGCTCCCAGGGGCTGTGTGTGCTCCCCCCTTACCATTCCATCCTTTTCCTGATGGAGAATAAGATGGGACCGCATACATGGAGAAGTGCTGGGACAGTGTGCAGGGGAGCACAAGGATGGTGTGAGGGAGGAGTGGGGGGACAGCACATAGAAGGGAGCATGTGCAGGAATGGCACAGAGGTGAGTCACCTGGTGCACAGGGACAACATGCAGGGGAATGTGGGGTGAGTGCAGGGACAGCATGGAGGGAGCATGTGCGGGAATGGCACAGGAGGACTGTACATGGAGGAGTGTGAGGGGCAAGTGCAGTGGAAGGGCCCTTCTGGGGTGTCACCCAATGTGGGCCACACCATCACATCCCTTAGTGATGCCACAGCCAGCAGCTGCACCAGACTCTGAATGGGCCATCCAGAGGCTGCAGAGCCACCCCTCAGCTTCATTGCCTTCTGATCAGAGTCTTCCCTCCATTTAGTGAGCAGATGCACCAGACACTGAATGGGTGCTGCAGAGGCTGCAGCGTTGCCCCACTCAGCAGCAAGTACTGATGGGGAGGGCAATGCCTTCTGTTTATAGTCCAGCATGGCTGCTCACCCAGTAGCCATGCTGGATACTGAACAGGCCCTCTTGTGGCTGCAATGTTGCCCCCCTGAGCAGTGGTCTACCGTGGGGCAGGTAAGCACACTAGTAGGAGGGTGGGAGGGCAGAGTAGTGTGCCCCCTCCCTGCAGCTCTTTCCGGGTACCCACACCAGGTGACACTAACCAGTGGCACCATTACCCTGCTTTAACTGCCATGGCTGAATTCCTTGGAATCCTGGGACATGTGGTCCCAGGCTGAGAGTTTTCTGTGCCTCTCTTTCAACTACTGATCCCAGGGTTCCACAGGACAGAACCGTGTTGTTTATAGTACAGCCACAGACCTATAATTGCTTAGTGTGAAAGATCCCCAGGATAGTCACAGATGCTGTTTCCTCCCAATTACGGTCAGTTGTGGCCTGGGCATGCCTACCCTCTGCAAACACTCAATGGCCAAAGGGGTTTGTGCCTGATTGTCAAAACAGGCTTGTATAGGGAGAAGTTTTGGTTCTACTATTGTCTGTGCTACCTTGATGCGTTTGTCACTTGAGAAATGCGCTGAGGAGAATCCATGCTGCCAAGCTGGGCTCTGGCTTCCTTCCCGACTCCAGACCGTGATCCCTTTGGCCCCCTCTGCCAAGACCACCACGTTCAGTTGGTTCAAATCCTCTGAGCCAAACATGTGGTACCAGAAATCAATGCAGATTTCCCCTGAGACCACAAGTGCTGGGCTCTCCAGTCTGTTGCTGTCAAAAGGGATCAGGTTGCTGGCCTCTTGGTAGATGAAGTAGCCGCCTGCAAAGGAACCCACAAAAGACAAGAAGCCATGTTGGAGAGTCTGTTTTTTTGGCATGCTGGCTTGGAAGGGAATTACAGTCAAGTGGAAAGTGAAGTGGAGCAGAAAAAATAACAGCTAACGGTAGTAAAGGAACATAATCAAAGCAAATAAGAGACAACAGAGGAAGGGAGGCAACCATTGGAAAAGTTCCATAGAGATTTGTTGTGAAATTGCAACAACAGTAGGGTAGACTTTTTTGATAAAGTGAAGGAGGGCATTGTCTTAGCAAGCTGAGGGGTTGAATTTATACCAATGACCTACAATATTTTAAATATATTATTATTTGGAACAGGAGTGGCCTCTCTTATTAAAAAGGCCACCTTTTGGGGGAATGCGTTGGCTTAGTGGTTAAGACGCTAATTCTGACAATTGGAAGAGCGGACGGTTGGCAATTCGAGGCTGGAGTGCTGCATGATGAGGTGAGCTCCTGTCGCTAATCCCAGCTTCTGCCAACCTAGCAGTTCGAAAGCATGCAAGTAGATAAATAGGTACCACTTCTCAGTGGAAAGGTAATAGCATTTGGTGCAGTCATGCTGGCCACATGACCACCAGAGCAGTCCTTGGACAACGCTGGCTCTTCAGCTTAGAAACAGAGATGAGCACTGCCCCTTACACTGGTTACGACTAGAAATTCATGTCAAGGGACTACCTTTACCTTTTGGGGGGAGATGGGAAACATGTTGTTTGTTTCCAATTTATGGCAATCCTAAAGCAAACCTATCACAGGGATTTCTATACATAAAAAGTAGACTGATATTAATTGTATGGCAGCACAACATATGTGCACCAATAGCCACATGCATGCATGCATTGCCATTGGGGACAATGGGGCTTGCTATACTCAGATGCTTAAATCTGTGGGTGGCAAGCCCATGGATAATGAGTCCTTACTGTGCTTTAATAATAATAATAATAATAATAATAATAATAATAATAATAATTATTATTATTATTATTATTATTTGTATACCGCCCTCTGGCAAACCAATCCGGGCGGTTAACAACAGTAAAATATAAAATATGACAATTAAAAACACTTTATCCCTCCCCCCTTAAGACAGTATTAAACAGTATAACATATTAAAACACAATATCAATGCATAAAAACAACAATTAAAAACTAAAAACCCTGATATCCCTCTGTTGATCCTCAACCATCTCTAAGATGGGGCCACGGGAGGAATGAGGGAATCAGGGAACCTGGGCCGGGATGGTTAATCTGGAAAGGCCTGCCGGAAGAGATCAGTCTTGACCGCTTTTTTAAAGCTGTCTAATGATGTTATCTGACGGATCTCATTCGGCAGGTCGTTCCAGAGTTTGGGGGTGACAGCAGAGAATGCCCTCTGGGAGGTCGCCGCAAGCCTAGATTTTAAAGGCTGTAGTAAGTTCCTCCCAGAGGACCGGAGAGCGCGGGGAGGATTGTACGGGAGGAGGCGGTCCCTGAGATAGCTTGGACCCAAGCCATTTAGGGCTTTAAAGGGATGACTCATTAGAAAAAACAATAATGCTGGGAAAAGGAGAAGGAAATAGAAAGGGAGGAAGACTGCATGCTAGATGGATGGACTCAGTCAGGGAAGCCACGGGTCTGGACGATGATACTTGAGGTTCAACATTTTTGGGCATCTTGGGTGTGTGTGTGTGTGTGTGTGTGTGTGTGTGTGTGTGTTCGTTCCAGAATAGATCCTCTGTGGACACAAAAGACTGACTGTAAAATAACCTGCCTCTTACTTTGGATCTTCTAGGAAGATTTGGAACACTCCATTCCCACGCTGCTGTGGCTGTCTGTATGGGTGCCTTGTTGAGCTGCCTGGTGCATCTGCCGCTGTCACTAGTCACTCATTTTGAGGGCAGAACGAAGTGTCAAGCCATGTGATCATTGCTAGACATCTCATTCTGACCTCAGATGTGAGCAACTCACAGCAGTGGCTGATGCACTGTGTGGATCAGGGGGATGCCCATACAGACAGCCTCCCCAGCACAGAAACAGAGAACCAGGTACTGGGGACAGATCGGGGCAGGTGCAGGCTCAGGATACTCCAGGGTGCCCCCAGAGTATCCTGGCCCATGCGGACAGGGCCTGAGTTATGCATTTGTAACTACATCTGTGATGCTGCACATTGGCCAATCAACCATTTAAATTAGATAAAAATATTAAGCCATCCATACCAGTTAAACAGCTTTAAAAGGCTAAAATAACTTTGTGGGCTTTTTGGTTTTTTGTGATGTAGTGCTTTGAGTGTAGTGCTTTGGTGTGGTGCTGTGGAGACGAGGTTTCGATTCCCAGCTTGACCATGAAACCCACTGGGTGATCTTGGGCAAGTCACACTCTCACGTTATAACATGAATTCGCATCGCTTGATTTGCACTCGCCCTGGATCTGAGCTGGAAAACCCCCATTTGATAAAGCCCATAGCCTCAGAGGATGGTAATGGCAAACGTCCTCTGAAGAATTTTGCCAGGAAACCCCCATGATAGGTTTGCCTTAGGGTCACCATAAGTCAGAAAAAACTTGAAGGCACATAGCAACAACAACATGGTTGAAAATTAATTAGGCACCAAAAGCATTCATAACTAAAAAGATTGCATGTACAGCGCTGTGTAAATTTACAGCGCTTCATAAATAAAGGTTAATAATAATAATAATAATAATAAAATAACAACAATAAACTTTTTTGGCTCCCACTTTCCCCCCAAGTTCCGGGCTCAAGGGGGCTTAAGCATTTAAAACAAACCTAGCTAAAAAAAACTTCTCAGCATGCAAAAGTTTAATGAATTGGGGGGCGGAGGTAATAGCTGGTAAAGGCAATGTTTGAGAAATATTTTAAATGGAGATATGTGTTACAAGCAAACAAACAAAAGCTTACAACTATGATTGCTGTTAAAGTGAGATGCTAGTATATATACTTTTTATGATTTGATTTTCTATTTTTATTCATATAGTTTGTGTTAATATATATATATATATATATATATATATATATATATATATGCAATTTAAGCTATCAAGAAAATCCAAACACCATGTTCTGGCTGTGAGGCAAACAGGAGCCAACGTTGGCACCAGTTGGGCCTCCAAGGGGAGATTGTTCCCCAATTGGGATACCATGGGCTCCCCACCTCCCCAGTCTCAGTTTTATGGGCTTGTTCCTAGCTTCCAGAAAAGAGGCACTTACTTCCATCGGGATAATCACCATCTGGTCCTGTGCCGGGGGTAGGTGTGGCATGTTTGGTCCGTATCCAGGTTCCTTGGCTTGTGCCACAAATTTGTGTCCAGTCACAAAAAGGCTGGGAATTGTTGTTAAAGTCACACCTGGCAAGGTAGTCTGAAACACAGATGTTGGTCATGAAATGGATGCTTCCTTGTCCACAGCAAGAGCAAAGGCTACTTGCCCAGAAAGAGGTGCCTACCTGTGCCAGGATCCCAGGTTCCCAAATGACTCACTAGATGGCTTTCTTCTTCCTTGCTAAAATAAAAAAGATCAGTGAATTAGGCAGAATATTTCTTCATTTATTTAAAAAATTATAAACTGCCTTGCATCCTCTTAAAATCCCAGATGGCATTCAGTAAGGAAAGAACACACAGACATACAATTTAATATGTACAATGCAACATGCCATATCAATTTTTAAAACAATAAAAATGAAAGAAGCAAAAACCCTAGCACCATAAAGATGACTGCAATTTAAAATCCCTGGGACAGCTGAAAATCTCTTGACTTGGTATTGAAAACTTGGTACCCATCTAACTGCACTTGGGGGTATGTTCCAAAGCTGTGACTATTTAACACGATGCATGTCATGCTAGAGAGCCTAAATAAAAACAACAACAACAACAGCAGGAGTGACAACAAATCATTACCATTATCATTATAATTTCTTACCTGCCTCTTCCTATGGATCAAGGTAGGGAACAACAGATTAAAATACAGCAACAGACATATAACACAGTCCAAAAACATGAACACCAATTAAAATCAGTTAAAAGAACATAAAGTCAGTTTAAAAAGCAAATATATTGGAATAATAGAGTTCTATAGTTGGAAGGGGCCCAAGGACCTGCTACAGTTTGCAAAGATTCATATATTTATTGCTGAAACTTGGGGAAACTCTCCAGATTCCAGAGGGTCTATGCATTTAATTCAGAGCCATAACACTAGCTGAGCTGCATCTAATAATCCTAAATCCAGATAATTGGAAGCAAGTTTTCAGTGAACTCATGCTTGCCTCCACTAATGGTCTTAACTATGAGAAGTGCGTCTTCAGTTTAGGAAAGCAGGAACCAAACAGTTCACCTTTGAAGATCTGAACTCACAAGTGTAAAGTAAATTGCAAGAAAATAAAGAAACAGAACGCTTTGGAGCCCAAAGCTATCAGTTCAACAAGCAAAACATGAAGCTGAGAACAAGAAATGACAGGGAAAAAAAACCCTTTGGAATTACTGTATAGATCACTTTGTAAAGAAATCAGAGAAAGGCCTTCTGATATCCAGCTTCTACCCAGTGGGTATGTAGGACAAGCAAGACAAGATGAAATTGCTCTGGTTGCTTCTAAACAGCCATGATCTCCATCCATCTTCAAGGGGTGCATCTGCATTGCAGAATTAATGCAGTCTGACATCGCTTTAACTGCCATAGCTCCATGCTACGGATTTCTGGGATTTGTAGCTTTGTGAGATATTTAGCCTTCTCTGGTGCCACAACAAACTGCAAACCCTAGATTCCATAGCATGGAACGATGGCAGTTAAAGTGGCGTCCAACTGCATTAATTCTGTAGTGCAGATGCAGCCAAGAGAACTTGGAAAGGGGAAAGGAGTTAACCCACAAACAAAGTTCCACCACAGCAGAATGGTTCTCTTGATACAATTTGGAAGACTGGCAGGGATATCTATTTACAATTAACTGTACAGTTAACAAGGGGTGTGGGAATTGGAATGGCTTACCCTCTTACGTCCATCAGTAAGAAACACACAAGAACCAAAACAGGCTGGAGATATGACATGGTCTTCATGTGGAGTGGATGTGCTGAAAGTCTTCCTCTGCTGCCTGCAGCAGAATCTCTAATCCATCTCCTTCAGAGGCCAAGAGTGAAGTGAGAAGAGTACAAGTGAGTCAGAGACTAGAGACAAGAGGTGACAGGGGGGTGGAGTGGAAGAAACCATAAAAAGGTGCCCATCCAGGTGTGAATAAGGCAAGCAAGCAAGCAAAAAAGCAGCTGGCAATCAAGGAGATGCCAAGTTGCAACAGAGGTCTAAGCTGCACTGCATAATTAATGCAATTTGACACCACTTTAACTGTCATGGCTCCATCCTATGGAGTTCTGTGATTTATAGCTTGTTGTGGCACCAGTGCTCTCTGACAGAGGAGGCTAAATATTTTAGTCACAAAACTACAAATCCAAGAATTCCATGGGAGTTAAAGGAGTGTCGAACTGCATTGTTTCTGCAGTGCACATTAGACCAGAGTTTTTCTACCTGGGGTGTAGTTCAGTGGTTTAGAGGCAGCGGGAATACGGAACCAAGTTCTAAACTAGACTCTGTGGCCAAATCTTGACACACACACTTGGAGAATCCCAGGAGTAGTCTCCATTTGCAGTGAATTTGCAGATGGTTACCAAAAGCTCTTGGCATCTCCCAGTGGTGTCACTAGGGGGTGCAGACCGCACCAGGTGATACCCTAAAAGGGTATGCTCCTCAAAAACCTATCTTTTGGCAGAATTGGGCTGTGGCATTCATCTGATTCCTTTTAAAATGCTTTAAGAAATGGTGGAAGTGGGGTGAAGCTCAGTGGGAGGCGAAAAGAGAGGCCCCAGAAATTTTTAAAATTAAAATTTCAAAATGTTACATTTAATTTTTTTTAAAATGACATTTTTAAATTTTTAAAATTCTTTTTCCATTTTCTTTATAAACATCACATTTTAATCAAATCTTCACTATGTATATGTTATACATTTAGGTTGGGTGTATGTTATTGTAATTTGAAGGTATAGGTTAATTCTGCTAGTTGTTTATGTCACATCTATTAACTATTAACCATTCAGTGGTATCTGGGAATTATAATTTATGAGTAACATTAGTGCAAAAAAGCATTACTAAGGATCCTGTATGTATGTCTGAAATGGGAGGTCAATCGGGGGGTGACACCATGAGCTACCACACGTGGTGACATCAAACCTAGTGAGGACACTGGCATCTCCTAAACATACCAATGATGGTGGCACCTGACTAGAGCTTTCAAAAAGTGAGTGCATAGCATGGTGAGTCACAATCTGTGTTTGTGCTGCTAAAACATTGGAGGAGGCAAGCATCCTCTTCCCATCATTAAATCGTAATTAAATACTGTTGATTATGAGATTGTGGAGAAGATTATCACACTCCTGCATGCTTATTCCGTTCTTTTACCATCTGTAAATGGTAATGGACCCATTATTAGGTATTAATGGGAGTTTCCATTAACACCAAATGATGGCTCCATTACTGTTTACAGATGGGACAAGAACAGCATAAGCTCAGGGTGTTTGATAATCTTTCCCCCTGTTGTGCGATTAACAGGATTTAATGACAATTTAATGATAGGAGGAGGATGCTTTCTTCCAGTGTGATAAAGTCCAGAGTCAAGATGCATTCAGCTTGACCCATATCTTCCTTCTCTCACACACCAGGGTCATGGCTTAATGCTCAGGGTTGCAGCCACAGCCCTGACCACCATTTGTGTGTCCAGAGAAGGGTAACCAAAATGTTGAAGAGTCGGGAAATCATGCTGTATGAGGAGAGTCCTGGGGAGCTGGTATGTTTAGTCTGGAGAAAAGGAGGTTAAAAGGTGATACGATAGTCCTGTTTAAATATTTGAACGGGTGTCATATTGAGGATGCAGCAAGGTTGTTTTCTGCTGCTTTAGAAATAGGACCTGGAGCAATGGGTTTAAACTACAGAAAAAAAGGATTCCACCTCAACCTTAGAAGGAACTTCCTGACAATAAGAGCTGTTTGACATTGGAGCACACTTTCTTGGAGTGTCTTGGGATCTCCTTTCTTTGGAGGGTTTTAAACAGAGATTGGATGGCCAACTGCCACAAGGAGTGCTTTGATTCTGTGTTCCTACATGGCAGGGGATTGGACTGGATGACCCTTTGGGGTCTCTTCCATCTCTGTGATTCTATGATTTTGTCTGTCAGGGCAGTGTCATGAGCTGGAACTGGTTGCAATGCTGGGCCTTCCCAAGTCTTTAGCTGGCCTCTTGTTGGTGTTTTACACACACATAATTCCCTTATGTCTGTGTGGGGAGGGGTGTTGTTGGTCACAGTGTAATGTTCATATACCATTCACACTTGGATCAGAGTTGGAAAGGCCTCATCGGTCATTGGAGATTATCACATGGGGATGGGAAGGGACTGGATCGCTCCCTCGTCCTTATCCTGTCCTTATCCTGTCCTTGACAGCGTGAATGAGAGCTGGCATGAAAGGCTTTCACACCTGCAGTGCCAATCCTGTTATTAAAGCGGCATTGCGTTAACAGGAAATTGCATTAATACAAAATGCCAGCCAATGTCGTTTTAATGATAGGTTAATGATGGGTTACTGAAAAGATCGGTACAACTTCATGTGAAAGCCTTTGGCACCATTGCTGTCATTTGTGCTTCCCGGATGGAATAAGTGCGAACGACATGCGAAAGTCCTTCCTGTGACTGAGTGGGAAAGATGGGATAATATGAGAGAGGAACTGGACATCCCTCATGTAATAATTTCTATTGAGTTAAACCCTCTTCTCAGTGTAGGATCTCAAACTACATCATCCCCAACAGCAGGGAACTGTCCAGTCTCTTCTTGAAGAGGTCTAGTGAAGAAGATTACATGTCATCTCTAGGCAGTTGCTTCCATTGCCCAACCACTTTCAATGTCAAGAGATTCCTTCTAAAAGGTTAAGTCAAAATCTACCTTCCTATAACTTAAAACCATTAGATCTGGTCCTGTCTTCTGGGGCAGCAGAGGGCAAGCCTGCACCCTCCTCCCTGTGACAGCCCTGGAAGTATTTAAAGAGGGTGATCACATTATTCCCGCAATCTTCCCTTCACCAGGCTGAACATGCCCAGTTCCCTCACTATTTCTTCATCAGTTTTGTTTTCAAAGGAGCATAGGCTCAGAGTTGGAAGGGCCATCATGGACCATCAGGTCCAACTCTCTGCTCAATGCAGAACCATCAGCTAGAGCAGTGGTTTCCAAACTTTGGTCCTCCCGATGTTTTGGACTTCAGATTCCAGAATTCCTGGCTGTTGGCTAAGTTGGCTGGGGCTTCTGGAAGTTGAAGTCCAAAACACCTGGAGGACTAAAGTTTGGGAACTGCTGAGCTAGAGCATCCCCAAAAGCAGGGAGCTGTCCTGCCTCTTTGAGAAAATGTTCAAAGGAGATCCTACTACCTCTCTAGGCAGTGTGTTCAATCACCCAACTGCTCTTACTGTCATAATATTTTTTCAATGTCCAATCAAAATCTATCCTTCTGTAATTTGAAAACTAAGATGGAAATGTCAAGTTTTCTAATGCTAAACATCTGCCCAGCACAGAGTAGAATGCTAAAATCAAATCAGTCAAAAATGCAAAAACTGGGCATTTGTGGATCATTGAGTTTGCCAGGTGTCAGTAATTATAAGGCATGTCCTTATGCAAGGGCTGGAAATAGAGTGAACAAGGATGCCCCAAATTCTATATTTTGGGTTGTGGGAGTGCTGAGAGGAACAAATGTTTTGTGCATATTACCACATTTAAGATTCAGACTATGCTAAATTTTACTCATAGTTGTCATGCTTTTTTGATATAAAATTATAGAATCATAGGATCATAGAGTTGGAAGCGATCATGTTAATTTTATTGAGAAATGCATGGCCAAATTAAGTGACTTCTTAATAGCCATTTCCTGACTGTCAATGCCATGTATCATGAATGTTGACTCTCTATTATTACTATTTTGGCAACCATGTGGATCATCCATGTGGAGAAATCCATTTTTCACAATACACTTTGATACTACTTTATTGTGGCTCTATCCAATGGAACCTGGGGATCTGTAGTTTTGTAAATGGGATACAGTGGTACCCCGGGATACGAATGCGCCGCCTTACGAAATTTCCGGGTTACGAAAAAAATCAATTGAAAAAAACTGTTCCGGGTTACGAAGGTTATTTCGGGTTACGAAAGAAATTTTGGTGCTTTTTGGCGCTTTTTCGCACCAAATCGCGGCTTTTCCCCATTAGCGCCTATGGGTTTTCGGCTTGCGAAAGCTTTTCGGGTTACGAACGCGGCGGCGGAACGAATTAAATTCGTAACCCGGGGTACCACTGTATTTAGAATTCTCTGCCAGAGAACTCTATCATCTCACCAAATTAAAAAATCTCAAGACTCTATAGGATGGAGCCATAGTAGTTGGAACACTATAACTGTGTAGTGTGAAAGGGACCCTAGTCAAGGGCGTTTATTATAGGAGCTGATAGAATATATGTGGCTGTGTATGTGAACAAAAGGCATAGGCTTCTGCTGCTCAGAGAAAGCCACAAAATAAAAGAAGTGGAGCCTTGGAACCAGAGAACTTGCTGAAGAGAGTATAAGGAAGCAGGCGGAAGAGTCTATCAAGTTATTCTCAGTTCATACTAAGGTTAGATAACAATTCCACCTCCACCATCCCCGCCTTTCCACCTTTGCTCTATTGTTTATGTGGTCGGCAATGACATTTTATGGTCCTCTTACTGGAACATAAAAGCATATATGGTCAGAAATGGATTAAAGGGCTCCTTTGGGATTCCACCTTGGTGGAACTTCAGGGAGTGCTTTCCAAGAACCCACTTTGGACGCTTTCCTCCTTTGTCCCCATTGCCATCCTGTAAAGTCAGCTGCCTGCATTGCCATGGACCAGGAAGCTCTCATTCAAAAAACCCATTCAAATATGTATTCGAACAGGTAACATAGGAGACATCATGGCCCTTTGACTTAATTTACCTCAAAGGGTGTCATAAAGGTTGGGACCTTGGGGATTTGCTCCACCCAAGGAAGCTTAGGAGAAAGGAGACCTTTCTATTTATATCATATTGGCTCTGGTCCTGTTGATTATGTCCAACAAGAATTGTTGCTGTTGTCTGCCTTCAAGTTGTTTCTGAATTATGGAGACCCTAAGGTGAACCTATCATGGGGTTTTCTGAGGCCGAGAGTGTGTGATTTCCCAAGGTAACCCACTGAGTTTCTATGAACAGGGACTCGAACCCTGATCTCCATAGTTGTAGTCCCATGCTCAAAATGTTACACCATACTGGCTCCCAACAAGAGTAGATGCACTGACTCCTTGCCCAAAAGATGTGTCAGAAACCTGTGGCTGTTCCTGAAATCCCAGTGAATCAAGGGCTACATTGAAGAGACGTTGGCCCTTATCAGATGAGTCTGGAACTGGGGGTCTTCAGCACTGG
>NC_056524.1:266981224-267076066 GCF_019175285.1 Sceloporus undulatus
CCAGGATATTGCCAATCCCCTTATCAGCGCACTGGCCAACACGCTCCAAAAAGAGGAGCCAGTACGCATTCAGTTCGGCAGCTCGCGCATTCACGTGAGTTCGGATTGGGCCATTCGAATGCTGGTATGATGGTATTGTGCGAAATAACGTGAATTCGAACCGCCCAGTGCAGAAGAGCCCCAGTTCCAGACTCATCTGATAAGGGCCGTTGAGAGGTGATATGACAGCCCTGTTTAAATACTTGAAGGAATGTCATACTGAAGATGGTGGAAGCTTGTTTTCTGCTCCTCCAGAGACTGGGATCTGGAGCAATGGATTCAAACGACAGAAAAAGAGATTCCACCTCAATTTTAGGAAAACCTTCCTGATGGAAACAGTTATTTGATAGTGGAAGATGAATCGGCATTGAACAAGATTCCAGTATTGTGGATGACATTTATGATAATAATGTCACTGAAGAACAGTTGCACAGTTTACTTGGATATTCTGACAATGAGGAATCAGACTTTCAAGGTTTGGAATAAGACATTTGTGTATGTTTGCCAGCTTTGCCAGGATCTGTCCTAAAATCAGGCAAAATTACCAAATTAAATTAAAGGCTGGTATGAAGTGGCTCATTCGAGCATTTGGATAAGAGTATTTCAGACTGCAAAAGAAGAAAAACGTTCAATGACCAAGATGTTGCCCAATAATTAATATGCCTTTTTAACCATCTCCACAGCTGACTACGATGGTTCAGGTGGGATTGTCGGTCTCTGAGGCTGTTGCCTTATCTTAATAAATTGCTGTTAACTTGACTCTATGAAAATCAATATTGATGCGTGGAAAAGCTGAGCCAGGTTTTTAAAGGTATATTTTTAGATTAAAATTTCTCATCTTATAGTCGAGTATATGGAATGGTAAGCTTCCCTACAGAATTTTGTTTCCAATGTGGAATGCCTGCATTCAGTTCAAGGATGTGGAAACAGAACTGCATGATGGGGCTTTGTGCATGGATGTCCATGCACATTTGGTTGTGCATTTAATTGCAGATTTGGTTTCTTGGTTTAATTGCTCGATGCTGACATTCAACACAAAGGTTGTGTAATACTAGTAATGTGTATTTCCATAGGTGGTGTCATCTTGTGGCAAGGGGAGTACTTTTTGGGGGGTACTGCTTCCCATAGCACACAAGGATGAGCCAAATCAGGAATTTTCATCCATAAAAGAGATAAACAGATAAACAATGGGTTTGTTGGATTCTACAACCAGAGCCGCAAGATTTGAAACATGGGCCTTGAAGGAAAAATGGTGAAATTACCCCCCACTCATAGCTGCAGGAATGCTATTTCTTCACAATGCCCTTTGGTTCTGAAAAGCTGTGTTAATCTGTGCTCAGCTATCGCAAGGAAAAAATAGCTCAAACTATGATCCAGTTTATTTCCTGGTTTCACCTCCATAGCCACCATTATGTGACTGGTCTGACTTATTTTCATTAAATGCTACACTCGGTTCAGTTTCAAAATGTTGTGTCAAAGAGGGCCATTTGTGATATGGGGGGATCTGCCAGTGATGGCTTCTTCTACCCTGCCCAGTAAATCAGAAATTGCTTTTCTTCCTTCCTGACTGTTTGAGTGTATTTAATACTGTAGAAATAGTGCAGTTTGAGCCCACTTTAGCTTTCATGCCCCATGCTATAGAATCCTGGGATTTGTAGTTTGTGAGGCACCAGCACTTTTTGGCAGAGAATGCTAAAGACCTTGTAAAACTACAAATCCCTGGATTCCATAGAGTGGGGTTACAGCACTTGAACTGGGGTCGGACTGCATTATTTCTAAACTACAGCTGCACCCTTTAATAGGGATGAAAAGAATATTTTTAAAGTACTGAAAATGGTTGAAAAATGTGTTTCTCAAGGGTTGGGAAACCCTGATGAGTAACATCCTAGGTGCAAAGGTGAGTACCTTTGCAGTCTAAGACTTAATTCTGTGGGGGGAAATAAAGAAAAAGAAAAGAAAAAAGGCATGTGAGTTCTTTGAGCAAAAAGTTATGTTTTCTGTACAAGAATCTTATTTAAGTGTGCAAAAAAAATCTGTTTTTCGTGAAGAAAATGCTTTTTTCTTTTGCTCAGGAAACTTGTTTCATGCATGGAAATGCTGTTTTATATGCAAGACTTTAAAGACATTTTTTGCTGGATAATTCCCAAACTGTGAATAGCCTCCAAAAACTTCAAAAACAAAGGATGTGAAGGATGAAACAAAGAAAAACAATACCCAAGAACTTCAAAAATCCCTCAGGCTTTTTGTGCTCATCCTGAAGGCTGGATGGATGAGAGAGTAGACTGGGGTCAGTGTTTCCAGGACAGATTACATTCTGGCCTTTCACCAGGGAGTTAAAGTACAGTACTTACATTGACCCATAGATAAGTTGACTCAGGTTTTTTGGGTCAGTTTTTTACCTAAATTTCTAGATTTATATGTGCGTATATAAAGTAATTCAATGGAAATGATATAGGTGTTGACTTAGCAAGTTCCTATTGACTGAGTAGGTTTATTCTAGTTGGGATTGCCAGATGGAATTACGCCAACACCAGAAGCTTCAGATTAATGCCCGCATTTGCTAAACAGGACTTTTTCTAAGTAAACATTTATATAGATCTTGTCCATGGAGTTGGGCATTGCTTGATAATAGAGCATGGTAACCAGGCGCCACGGTTATAATTCCACCTCAGCAGATAACTGTGCAAAAGCAAGGACCTCAGTAGCCATGACAGGGCTGAGCAAGGAAGCAGGGAAGGTGCTTATCTGCATCACTCCTGCCTTAATATAGTTGCCATTGCTAAATGGCCCTTGGTCCCCTGAGAAGACTTTGCCCGGGGATCGCACAAGACTTGAGAGAAGCCTTTAACAGCATTTCAAACATAATTATTTACAGAATACAGTACTCCCCACTTACACAGCAATGTATAAACTAATGCCTGCAAATTAGGGCACAAGTACGGTTTCAGAATCCAACGTAATTAAACAATGCCTTATTATTTATTTAAAATGGTTTTTTGACGAACTGAAAGGTATCCAGAGAGTCAGAGGTCTGGAAACCAAGCAGGGACATAGCCAAGGGGGAGGGGGGGTCCATGGGGTCTGGACCCTCCCCCCTTCCATTAGATACAGTGAATGGCATGCACCGCTGTGCCCAAACCCATTATAATCGTGGCACTTAGTCTGCCCCCCCCCTTCCCAAAATCCTGGCTATGTCCCTGAACCAAGGATTATGAGGAGCAACTGAGGGATCTGGGGGGGTGTAGCTTGGAGGAGAGAAGACTGAGAGATGGCATGTTAGAGCCATCCTCCACACAGCCATTTTTAAATGTTTGAAGGGATGTCATACTGAGGATGGCGTATTTGAAGGGTTGTCATATTGAGGATTGTTTTCTGCTGCTCCAGAGATGAAGACCCAGAGCAATAGATTCAAGCTACAAGAAAAGAGATTCTACCTAAACACTGGGAAGAATTTTCTGATGGTAAGAGCTGTTTGACAGTGGGAGACACTGCCTTGGAGAGTGATGGATTCTCCTTCTTTGGAGGCTGTTTTTGAACAGAGGCTGAATGTTGATCTGTGTTTGGATGGTGTCTTCCTGCATAGTAGAAAGGGATTGGATTGGATAGCCTTGGAGGGGTCTCTTTCAATGCTAGAGTTCTATGATTTTATAATTATTTCATCTCAACTGATGTTTTCAGATGTGAATGAAGACAGTGGCTAGGAGCAGCTCAGTGTTAGTGACATACTGAAAAACAGATATTTGGATTTTTACAAGGGCCCTTCTTTCCCTTCACTCAAGAGTGGAGCCCAGGGGAACTGGGTTCTCACCAGGTTGATATGGGCTCCATGGTCCTTCCTCCAGCCCAGGTTGACGCAGTACATGTCGGCGTGGTGGTGACCATCTATGTCCAAAATCTGATTCAGGGGGAGCCATGTCCCTGCCAGAACCTTCTGGGATCAGGCAGATGGAGTATATTAGCAAGAAAGCTCAACTTTTTGGCAGCCGTTGCAAAATCACAGCCAAGCCCAGGCTGACCACTGTAGTATCTAAAGCTTTATTGACAGATGACGTGAGACCTCAGATCTGGCGAAGACAGTTATCAGCTGATTTGCTTATCTACAAATGTGTTTGCCAGGAGATGTTTAGATCATAATGCTTGAACATAGCAGAACATTCACAGACCTCAGCCTCTCATTCATATACTTGCTGGGTCACACCATAGACTTGTGTCAGGCAGGGGAAATTGTCTTGGTGGCACGCAGGTGTGAGCTCCTGCACTGAGGGGGTTTATCACACAAGGCTAACAAGTAGCATTTTAACAAGATAAAAGCATCTTTGGTTGGTACTTATTTCACGACGGTATCTCTGTCCAACCACTGCCTTGCATTCTATGTAATAATAATAATAATAATAATAATAATAATAGTAACAACAACAACAACAATATTTATTTATTTATATTTTCTGCCTCTCCCGAGTGGATCAAGGCATAATATAAAATATAATTACAGCATAATATAAAATATAATACAGTTAAAATACAATAATACAAACAAGTTCATAAAATGCAAAAATAGCAATTAACACAACAATAAAAAACAGAGTTACTGTAGGGCACCGTTGATGGACAAAATCCATCAATAGGCTTTCAGTCTCACTGCTACTCCATTTCTGCTTTTGTGCAAGCAGTCCCTTCAGCATTTCAGGCAGCCATGTGGTGTGAATGGCCATGATTCTGCTCTTCTACTGCTCTGTCGCCCTCCCAGTGATCACAGACACTAACACCTTCCCAAAGCTGGCTGCTGTGTGCATATTCACACAGCAGCTGGCTCTGGGAGTCAGTCAGTGGCTGCAACTGCACGGGGCTGATGTGTGTATATGTACACACAGCAGCCCCACACTTCAGGAGTGGGGAGGAGAAGGAATCATGGCTGCCAACTGCTTGCTAAAGCTGGCTATTGTACGAATGTGCACACAGAGGCCAGTTTTGGGAGGCAGTTGTCAATTTTGATCATTCATCCCTCCCTTCCTCCCAAAAGGTGGCATTCAGCAATGCAGAAGACCAATCACATGATGACAGATAGCCAAAGTGCTATCATGGGAAAAGCATGATAAAAATGATTCCAAACCAGTATGCTTCTAGACTTAAACTTTTATGATTGTTGGGGAACTGCAGGCTCTGTGATAAAATCCTTAGAAGAGGGGCCAGTTCCTCCTCCCCAGTGGACTGCCCCATTGTGTGAATCGAGAACAAAAAGCAACATGATAACACTTCTGGTTTATGTTTGGAGGAGTTCTATGAGGGAAGAAAATGTCCACATTTTTAGTGATTTTCAGTAGTTTAGGGCATTCAGAGTGAAAAAGTACCCACTCACAATTAATCTTGGGATGGCTTTGGAGGTGTTTCTAGTAGGCTGAAAGTCCAGACTGGTCCAGTCCCTGAGATTTCTGGGCCAAAACCTGAAACCCTGGGGTGATCCCTGGTGGGCCCTGGTCATGTTATTAACATGAGACATTAAGAAAACAGAGAAAATGCCATTCAAATGAAAAAAACACACACTCCAGGGCTCATATCTTGGCCTCATTCCCACTACATTTTAAACTGGACTGTGAATCAGTTTGAACCTGTTCAAACGACCCTGGTTCCCACTTAATCCAAATTGCTGAAGTGATTCCAAGAGGGAGGTCATGCACTAGACCCATTTAACCCACATCTTTTTGACACTGACTTTTTCCACTTCTTTTTTGATAAATTGAATCTGCGCAAGTGTGAACCACGTGCAAATCGGAATCGATTCAAATCTCCCCTCTGGCCAACTAGAACCAAATCATTTTGAATCGATTTATTTTTCAATGGGAACCACAAGTGGATTATTCTGGAGGTAAAAAATTGCAATCGGGGCAAATGTAATGTTCCGCTGTTGAATCGATCTATCAATTCGAATCGCACACCAGTTTATCTGTAAGTGGGAATGGGGCCATAGTTAGGGACATCTGCAAATGTATGTTTTCCTTACATATGCAGATATCATTTTTCCAGGGACTGTGTGGGTTGGTATTCCCTTCCTTCCTCTGCCATACTTAAAACTTCATGTACTGAAAAGCCCATGTACCTCCCTCCCCCATGACTGTTCCTTGTTCCATGGGGAGCAGACTCAATGGTAGAAGCATCTAGCCACGTCCCCATAGTCAGGTGCTAAACAGTGACATCAGCATTGAGATCGGATGTAATTATTTCATATATGACTGTGGAGATGTAGCCAGATGCTTCTGTGATTCTTTCTGCTCCCCATGGAGACAGGAATGAGTGTGCAGGGTGTCTTAAGAGGCTTTCTAGTAAACCAGGGGGAAGGTATATGACCAGCCTAATGTAGGTCTGCATATTGATGTTTACACTGCATTAGTAAGGAAAAAATGTCTTTGTGCACCCCAAGAAGAAAAGAAAATTGCCAATGCCTGAGAGATTTCCACAAGGCAGGTTTTTTTTGTGTTGAGAAAACATGGTTTTTGGGCAGAAACGACACACCTTTTTTCCACTCCTGTTCTGCCCCAAACCCCTACAAACATTATTACAAAACCAACACTTATTTGCATAGCCGACAAGGCTCTCTAGGGAACACCTTTTGGGAGGGACTACGAAGAGGCGCTTACGAGCAGGCTACGAATTCGTTCTTATGCTGCTCGGTTATGGTCGCGTCCGCGGGATAGTCACGTCCAGCATAGTTGTTTCGGGTTGGTCAGGGAGCTAATCAGTTCCCTCCCCACTCTGAACAGATCCTTGAACCCTTCTAAGGCCTGCGTGACCCATTTAAACTTCTTCGCGGAATAAACCTTTCGGATATTAGGAAGGCTTAACGCTGGGCACATTAGGGGCAGAAAACAATAGAGTTCCAAGAGTAGAGTATTCCAGAGCCTCCGGGCACTCTATTTAAAAACTGGCATCAGTTGAAGTGGTCAGTACCGGAGGGATGTTGGAACAAGATCCTTTGGAAGCGTTAGGAAGGACAAACCTGCTCTCTCAATCCCTGCCCCTCCTTGGCTAGCCGCCCTAGGGGGGAACCGGTGGTTACCCTCGCTGTTACACGGGATTATTAAATACATCTCTGCGGGATGGGCAATTTACAAACCCAGATTGAAATTGGCCCAATAAAACTGCTGTAAAAAGGGCCTCCCTCTACCCCTGATAACAACAGTAATTAATCGGGCCAGTCTCGCTGCTGCCATTTTTGGGAAGGTGATCGACTGAGGGCGGGTTGCAAATCCAGGCTCCATCGGTGTTGGATGCAACGGATTATTTGGGACCCATTTCAAACTGGTCTTTTCGAGGGTTACGGGGGGTTGAGACGGCCATTGGATCGCCTTGGTCGTGATCTCCGTTGGGCATCGACAGGGGAAAATCGCCTGTCCTGTCCCTGTTGGTTGCTCTTGGGACCATCTCAGCGGCTTTCGATAACCATAGACCATTGGTATCCTTCTGGAGCGCCTGGCAGAGTTGGGAATCGGGGGCATGCGGCTTCAGTGGTTCCGATCCCTACCTCTCTGGGAGGTTCCAGGTATGTGCAGTGGGGAGAACGTGTTGCTATAAGAGGGCCCTACATTCGGGGTCCCTAAAGGCGGAAAAGCCTTCGTCTACCATGCTTTAAACATTTACATGGAACAACCCGCTGGGAGAGTCATCCGGAGCATGGGGCGCGGGGTATCCGTCCGCTGTGATGACACCCAATAGTCTTCTCTATGTCTCGACCCTGATGCAAATGATGAGGATGGGTTCCCTCTCGTGGGGGCCTGTCTGGAGTAGGGAAATGGGCCTGGATGAAGGTGAAAACCGAATCAGTCTGAATCCAGAGGAAAACGGAGGTACTTTGTGATAGGTTCCCTGGTCCATGATAAATGGCGTGGTTCCACCTGTCCTAACAGGATCACGCTTTCCTCGGAAGACTCGTTGCGGCAGTTGGGGTGTGCTTCTTGACTTGTCGCTTCACCTTACAAGCCTCCAGGTAAGGCGACGGTCAGGAGCACCTGTTCTCAGCTTGGTCATTTTCCCCACGCTGCGCCCATACCTGGCCCAGGGGGGGGACATTGAAACAGTGTTACATTGCTCTAGGTAAACCTCTCGATTGGATTTGCAATGCATCAACGGGGCAAACCCTTGTACCAAACCGGAAGCTACAGGATGGTACAGAACCTGCAGCCAGGGACGGTTTCACTGGTACTTCCAGGGGCCAGTCCACATACACCCGTACTCAAAGGACCTGCATTGGCTGCCCCATTGCTTCGGGGCCACAATACAAGGTGTTGGTTATAAAACTATAAAGCCCTCATGGTTGGGCCCATGTTCTCTTGCGGACGTCTCTCCCCATACATCTCCATCCTCCCCCGGCGCCCTCAGCCTCTTGGGACGCAAAACTAACTGCGGGTCCCTGGGGCTAGATTAGTTCTCATACAGGAGCTTCATCTTCCATCACGCCCGACCCTCTGGAAACGCTGGCCATGAGCTCCACTCGGCCACCCTCCCTGGGCCCAGTTTAAGAGGGGAGCTACAAAAACCTCTTGTTCGATAATCTGCCTTTTCCCCAATCACCACTCCAGTAGCCTTCCCTCTTGACAGGCGGGTCGCTGGCTGCTGGGGTTTTTCATGGGGTTTTTAATATGTTTTAGTGGGTTTGTCTTTGTAGTCGGGTTGATAGGTTTTTTTTTTGACCCACCATTGCACTGCTAGCACCTCTGTAAGCGATCACATAGACGAGCTCACACGCAGAGACAGAGACAGAGACGCACAGACCGCCCCCACTACTAATACATCGCGCCTTCCTTAAGTCTCGCATTATTCTCACTCGCGCCATATACGGCGCATGCCCTCCCCCTTCCCCCCCACCCCCCTCCCACTCTCCCCCCCGCTTTACTCTTCCCCTGCCCCCCCCCCCTTCCCCTCCCCTCCCTCCCCTCCTCCCCTCCCCCCGCGTGCACACACGCGCACCAACCCCTCCCCGCCCCGCGCACTCCCCCCCACACCCCCCCAAACGCGTACCCGCCACACCGACGCCCACAGCCCGCCATCTCCCAGCACACACCCCGCACCCCCCGCCCTCCCTGCTCTGCGCTACTTGATCTTCCTGCCGGCCTCTCCGCGCTCGCCATCACACACCCCACCCACCCCCCGCCTCCTCCCCACCCCACACCCATTCCAGCAACCGCGTCGCTTATTTTCGCAAAAACACATTTCAATACACAATCCACCTACCATGACTTTGTATCCCTACCGGCATCCTGTTACCTATTCGTGATCATCAGCATTTATCAAACACCATGGACAAAAGATCTGATTTCAACATACAACAACCCTTTTCATCTTCGAAAAGCCGGTGACGCTATTAAACCGTTTTCGACAACCATTACTGGCTCCTTCGCATCCCTTACATGGGCACCACCAGAGTGGCACAGCACCCGGCTGCACGAGAATATCTGAAACTCTTTGAAAAGACTTCACTGTTGGCGGATATCCACCATTGCTCCAGACAGAGACACCGTGACCACCCCAGAACAACCATACCAGCTGCTTGGCATGCCTGCTCCACCAAACCGGGAACATGCCGACACCGGGCCTTTAGGATCGCCCTGCACCGCCACCCCTGACCCCTGGAGAAAGATCCCCAGCAATTTGGCGGAGTGGGGTTGGTTTCCCACACGCACCGGCGCTTGGCCGATGGGCCAAAATCTCCATTAGTCACCCCCCGTTGTTACAGTGGTTTTCACTCCGTGTGGGCCGTTTGTTTCTTGCATCGGAAGAGTTAAACAGCACAACCACTATTTCACATCCCCCCCTCGCACTGATGTGATAGGAAAATCCAACCCACATTCAGTAGATGGAATGCCGTGGTTAGGGGGCAATGCACTTCTACCCTTCCCATTGGGCATCAATGGCAGCAAATGGTTTTTTTGGCCCAAGCCTTCAGTTGGTGACAGAAAACTCAGGGAGGCAAAGGGGAAACTGAAGCAAGTGACAGGAGTAAAGTTTTCTTTGTCAACATGTGTTACCTAAAGAATTTTTTATCCTCTGCGCCTTTCATACCAATGGACAGATGCTAGCGGGTTAATTTTGTGTCTGAGAGGCTGAATAGATTGTCCTTGGACCATGAAAAGAATCATGTCTATATTCAGGTTAAGGTTGTGGATACAGAGTTCAACATGCCCTCCATTGATGCCATGTGCACTGCAGATGAAGAAAACGAGCATTGGTATTGCAATCCTCAATTCCTATTATGTGAACATTCAGTTCACATGGGTTGCAATCCACTAAGCACTACCATCACACCACACTCGGGGGGAGGTGTGAGTCACATTCTGGGGGGATACCGTTTTTCTTTCCATGGGATGTTACACTTGCCCCAAAAACTTGCAGTCGATGGGCGGTGCGGGCCCCCCCCCCGGTTCCACCGGTGGCCCCTAAAAAGTCAGTTCTTAAACCCAGTGCCCCCACTTTGGCATTTAGCAGCTTTCTTGTAAGAGACACACCAACCCAATCACCAACACCCTCCGCGGTGTTTCGACCATCGCCACACACCTGAAATCGATCGGACTCGCACTGCTTTCATTCCTGGAAAATGGGAGGCATCTCCATTTTAAATCAATTACAGTGGCCAAATGTGAGCAGCAGCAAAACAGCACGCGCTCTAAATGGCACAGGGAGAGATTTGATCTTGGTAAATGTTATTGGAACACCAAACCCAATGGTTTCTGATCGGCAGTACATTATAGATCTCTTTTTCAAAAAAAGTTTGAATTGATCCTTAGTCCACTCAAATTGATGAAAGCTCTCAGCCCTCCCACATTCACGCAATTACCTTTAGTGAGGTTACTAAACAGGGTTATATTGTCTGATTTTTTTTCTCCAAAAATTAACTTGAGGGCAACATCATACAACATATTCATGGGTAAAATAAAAAAGAAGATTCAGGTAGCAAGCTGAGAAAGACTCAGAAGTGATTTACTCTTTTCCCTTTGTGGATGGGGCCCCTGCCAGGAACCCCCGACCACGGCTCGTCCGCACAGCCACGGTTCCACAGCGACGCCTACACACCACGCGCAACACCCCCGATTCATTGCGACACCCCCCCCGATCGCCCCCGGATCAACGTACTCCCCGCCGCCCCCCCATCCTCCGGACCTCATTGGCCCGATTTGACCACCCACGCGCACCCACACCACACCTCGATCTACTGGGCCACCCCCCCCCCCCCCGCGCCACACACGCCTCACATTCACACGACCCCACACACCGCACACAGTTGCACCCCCTTTCCTGCCAAAGGGATGTGCTTGGAACACAGGAAAATATCACTTCGCATCAACAACACCCGCCACGCCTGCTCTTAATAATATTTAAGGAACACGATTGCGCCACCCCCTGCACATTCGTCCCTGTTCCCCCCCCGCCTTATGCGTGGCAATGACTCCCCAGGGACCCACCGCACGTCCGCCCCGCTGGCACCCACCCAGCCACGAACCACGCAACACCCCACGACGCCCTGAACACCCCCACCACCACGCCGAGCACCATGCTTAAAACTGTCCCTCAAAACCCCGCATTCCCCATGCCTTTGCAAAACCTAATATGTACTAAAACTGGGGACTGATGCGTGTGCCCCTGGTGAATTTTGCCTTGGCTGGGAAAGTTTCTTGCTCAAAACTAGCAATCTTCTACGCACTTTGAGCCCCCACCCCACACCTAACCCTCTGCGCCCTTGCTTCCCCGGCGCGGAAGGGTAGGTGGCGATGGCATTGGGGGATGCCTTTGAGGGCAATTTAGGCACTGAACTAAAACCCCACCTCCAGACCTCCCCCTTGCCGTTTTTTTTTCCTTTTTTTTTTTTTTGCATTTTCCTTCCCCGTGCCCCGCAACCGAGAACAAAAGTGTCCCCCACAGCCTGTGATAAAACTCCTAACGTCACTAATCCTGCTCCACTATCCGGACTGGGAAGGAGTTGATATTCCCAGTCGGGGCTGTGTTTTATGTTGTTCAGTTAGAATCATTAGAGTTGGAAGTAGACCTCATACCACACTCACTCCGCGGCCCACCACCGTACAACCCCCACACCCCCACCACCCCCTGCCATGCAGGAACTTCAGTAAAAAGCTCCCACCAGTTGGCCACCCAGCCTCTGCGACTAAAGGAACCTCCACGGAGGGAGTACGCCCCACGACCCTCAACATCCCACCCAGGGGAGCCCGTTTGTTCCACTGTCCAAAAAAGTCCACCACTTACTGTCACAGAAGTTCCTCCTAATGTTGACGGAATCTCGTTTCCTGTACGCTTGCATCCCTGTCTTCCCTACCCCGCCCCACCGTACCTCGTTCTCTGCCCCCGCCCCACGCCTCCAGCTAGCTCACAGACCCCCACAAGAAAAACAGCCCGCTCCTTCCTCAATATGGACATCCTTCAGGATATCTTTAAACCACCCAGGGCCTATCATACCACCTATTTAACCTTCTCCCCTTCTCCAGCTAACTCCACCCCACTTCCCCAGCCCCTAAGTCGTCCTCCCCATCAGGGACAATGGGTTTTCAGTTCCCTTCACCATTTTAGTCGCCCTCCATTGGGAACGGCTCCAGTGTCTCCTCCTTTTTGAATTGTTGTTCGTTGCCCCGAACTGGGACACCAGTCTTCCAAGTGTACAAGTAGAACAATATACCCCAAAGTTTGAATCTCATTAAAACACTGTTCTGTATCCCAGGAATGGTGGAGTCTCTTTAGAGAAACAAACCAATATATTAACCGGATCGGTAAGTATTCCTATCAACTTACCCCTGCCTAGTTCAGACGACCACGCATTACCTTGTATTTACAGCTCCCCACCCCCGATCAACCACACGAAATTTTCGCCCTAGCCCCTTTGAGCGGACTAACTGGTAAAAGAACTTGTAGTATAAGCCTCATAATTTAGGTCTACTTGAAAAAACACAGGACCCTGGATATACCAACCCGCCGCGCGACACTCACGACCAAATCGACCCACGCAGAAAAATCCCCACGACACCACCCAAAAGGAATTTTTGCTCCATCATTATTTCACAAATTCACGTGAATATTCACACACACATCACACTCACCCGTCTTTCTCCCGTTAACAAACCTCGACATGCTCCTGTAACTTCTTATTTCATGGGGAATCACCCCGTGAATGGTTTGCCCGGGATAGCGCTCATTTGCTCTATCATGAGGTGGCGGGAAGCCATAACATTTATTGGCTGTTGTCAGAGCACTCAGGACTTCCTGCTGTGCTCCTCAACGAGTGCACTTTAGGTACATGCAATTCCTTTTCATTGCTAGTTTTGGGGTGGATTTCTCTGTTATTTGAGGTGTTTTCCCATCGTTCTCCCCCTACCCCGCGGCTCTCACCTCACCCGGGCACGCCGTGATGTCACTAACTAAACACCTGTTCCCCCTGCACCCCCCAATACGCCCCAGTCCACACGCAGACTTATATTTTTTTTTTTTTGTTTTTTGGGTTTTTTTTTTTTTTTTTTTTTTCTGTGCGTCCTCACTTTTATGAGCTTGTTGTTGGTTTTTCGCTGAGATTGTACCATTGCTTTTCAAAACATGTGTAGTTTCGCCCCAACTCGGGAACTGTGTTGAAAACGCGCTCTCTCTTCTTTTTCATACATGATTCCTATATCATACTATACACACAAATGGGCCAACACCCCCACACCCGCTATGTGGAGCGGCATTACGTTTCTCTATCTTTTTTTATCTCTTCATCGCCATACGATTGTGCGGACTGTGTGATAAATATAGCTTCTTATAAGGCACTCTGCTTCTGTTACTTTGAAATCTCGGATGTGTGCTATTGCGCCCTACTATGATACACCAACACGCGCGCCCCCCCCTCCGCACCCTCCCCCAAAAATTTATGATACACATTCTTTTGCACACGTTCAGTCCACAACCCCCTGCCCACACCCAACGCATGCTGAATAGTTTTCCAGACTAACACAGCTATGTCTGAATTAATTTACATTAAGACAATGCAATGCAATTGTTATCAGTTAAATTGAAACATTTTAAAGCATTTTCAGGTCCTGTCTAGAATGAACAAACAAGCAAGACGACACCATGGTGCTCACGAAAAGTTGCTTCCACAGGAATGCTTTTCAACAAACGCATCCCTACACCTTCGCCCCAGAGAACCGCTTACCCTTCATAAGCCACACCCCACCGGCGACCCTAAACCCCCCCAGCCGAAGAAACTAAGATGTAAAAAACAAACCTAAACCCACCGTGAAGAGGAAAATAGCTCCCTGCCACGGCCTCAATCTAAGTAACAAATCAAAAAGCCAGGGGATGTTAAGATTTGAAGACAAATGCCATCAAAAAAAAACACAACCAAGATTTCACATGCTCCAAATAATGTTCATACTTTGTGTTCCGCCACCACAGTGAATCGCTTCCAGGTTGCTTCAATGCTGGAGCGATTGTTTTTGGTCAATGAGCAGGGGCGTTATGTGGGAACATTTTAGTCTCTGTATGCAAGAGCCATGGTGCTTTCACAAAAGTTGTTGATGTGACAACAGTGTTTAATCAGGCGGACTTCGGCCAAGCATAATATTTACTCCTCAGTGCTGGTCTAGGCGTTTGCACGGCTGTTTTAAGGATCCACCACAATGATTTGCCAACTTGAATTTTTGGTTGTTGTTGTTAAGAAGGTTCTCCCCAATTGTGATGGACAAAACAGGTTACAAAGGTCCTGGAACCGCGTCTCCCTTCGTGTAAATAAATGCCTCTCTCCTGCTGGGCTGGTCAATAGAAGGGCTTTAGAAAACCCATTCTTTTTTGCAGTGTTTCATGGCGAGATTCTTGGGTACACTGAGATCTTAGGTGTTCTCCATACTCTATAACATGCAAAGCACAAAACGTACATTTTGCAAATACCAGGGGTTTGGCAGGAAATGCGGTTCTGCCTGCTAGCAATTAAAACATCTTCTTACGCATTTCTTGCTCTTGCCAATTTGGGAGCTTGGAACAGTTAATGTACCTATTTCAACGAGTGTCCTTTTTTCTAACACTTTGTGTTTTGGGGCAGAGCTTGTTCAGAGAAAGCTAGTAAGAAAAAGATTGGATTGTCTTTTCTTTCTCCAAGCCTATCTGGTGTACAATGAAATCTAACAAATAGCTTCCGGTGCTGGATTCAGTTGTCAGTGTCTTCGCAATTTCTTTCGCAAAATTCCAGTCGATGATGTCTTTGGCAATTTTCATTGTGTTTTTACAGTTCAATAGGTCCCCCAAGTTTGAGGGCTTCATCTGTTTGAGTCTTTTCACCATGGACATTGTGCCAATTAGTTAGGATGGTAGCGTGTGCTTTTATGGGTTGCTCAGTGGCTGCAGCTAAAATTGGCTTTCATACTTGAACGCTGCTGTTGGAATTAAGTTCCAATATTATTATAGTAAGCCTAGAATAGAAATGCCTTATGGTTCTTCATCTGTTTCCCAAAATGTTGTACCAGGTATTCTGGCATGTTTCTAGAGTGGCCACTCTTGGTGTGGCTCTGTCTTCCTCCCTGTGGTGACGGTGCGTGAAGTCACCATTTTTGGGCAAGAAAGAATATGTATTGTAAATTCCTGAGAATCATACAAATTTCATTAAAAAATCTGAGCGTTGAAAGAGATTCCCAAGGGCACATCCAGATCAGCACCCCCATTCTGTCATGCCAGAAAAGGCACACATCCAAGGCACCTTCCCTGTGAAGCTCGGTTTAAAGACCTCCAACGTAGAAGCCTCCAACATACTCTGAGGCAGCAGCATATTCACTGTTAGACAGCCAATTTTTCCATTAGGAAAATTCTACCTGAGTGGTTAGTGTGGAAATCTTCTTGTCCCTGGAGGTTTGAATCATTGCTCCATATCCCAGTTCTCTCTGGGCAAGCAGAAAAATCCACAGCTTTGCTCTTCTTCTGGTATTGAACATCCCCACCCAGGCTCCCAGCTCACTGAAAGACAGAGTTCGAAGACATGTTCAGCAAGCATGTAGGGGGGTGGCCAATGTCTGCGGCGGTTCTATTGTTAAATGTTCCATTTGGTGAGATCTTTTTTGAGATTGATGGCGCTTTCTTTTCCTAGGTGTCACAAGGTAAGGACCAGGAATAGCTAGCCAAAACAAGTACAATGGCTGCTTAGATCTACTGTTTGAACTTACAAACAACCCATGGATATTGGAGCTTTTGTCACCCTATGACATAGGCAACATAATTGGCCCCTGTTTTGAGAATGTGCCCCATTTGAGGTGGAACAGGTCAACAAACAGGGAAGGGGAATTGTGTATGCTTTGGATGGCAGAAAGAAAATGGGTTTGGATTGGGTGGGTCCCTTGGGGGTCTTTCTTTCCCACAATTATTCTATTCTATTGCCACGAGGGTTGTCCAGTGGGGGGCCCTGCCCTCTTCTTGCCTGGGGGGAGACCAGGGCAGATGGGTAAACTTGGTTCCAATGTGAAGTCCAGGGGCAAAAGACTGCAAGGCTCTGTTTGCAAGTTTTAAAATAAATACAACATAGTTAGGAACGTAAAAAAAAACAAGAAAGTCAACCAACATCAAAATACGAAGTTACATTCGCGATCCCCGCTTCCCGAGCGGAACGAAACATAGAGAGAAGGAGAACATGGAGAACTTAAACAACAAACAAAGTAGTAAAAATACACATTTACTAATAAATTGATTGTAACAATGGTTAGGACAAAACTCGTTTCTGCATTCTCCACTATCAGTTCATGATAATAGGAAAGGGTGCCCCAAAGGGCCACCAGTTCTAAAACTCCTTGACTCAGTTGCCAAGCATCATCCAGTTACAGCATCCCCAGGGGGGAACCGTTTCCAAGCTTCTTTGGCTGACAGATGTCCATGTGACGGAAGAGAGCCTCACTACCTCTCTAGGCAATTGCTATTGTTTCAATTCCAAAAACCACTCTCCTGTTAGAGATGTTCCCTTCTAACATTCACTCAAAAATCTACACTCCTGTACAAACTCCTACCATTAGATCTGGGGGTCCTCCCTCTGGTGGCAGCAAAACAACAGGCCTCTTGGCCCACCTCTTCTCTATGGAAGAGCCGTGTCAAGGTCATTTAAAAGGTGAGGCATCATTGCCCACTCCTCAGATTTCCTTTCAAAAGGGTAAACATTCCTAAGGGGCTCAACAGACTTGGCCCCTTGGAGCAGAGCCTGCAGCTGGCCAATTCCATCTGCTGGCATTTTGGGGCCAGCCGACGGAATACCTACTGATATTGACCTTTTCACAGTGCAAAAAAAGAAGCAGCAAAGAAAACGGTTTCCTTTTTCATTGCTGTGGAAAAGGTAAATCTAGCTGCCACAGCGGCAGTTTGCGGCAATCTTTTGGTGCAGGCTGGGCCAACAGAGGTGCCCGTGATGCCCCCCACGGTGTTGGGACATAGCGGCATAAATGCGTGGCATTGGGATGGCGGGCAATGCAATAGTGCCACAGCTCCCAGCGTGCCAAGTGGTTCAGCCCTTAACGTCTTCTCAAACTTCTTCATACGTTCTGTGGTCTGCATATCTTTTAAACATCTTATTTGGCCCTTCTCTGAGGCCTGCGTCCAACTTGTCTCTATCCTCCTCCAGTGAGGAGCCCCAGAAACTAAAGGTAATACTCCAGACAGTCTGACTAGTGCAGAATATAGTGGGATTATACTTCCTTAATGGAAATTATGGTTCTGTTAACCCCGTATAAAAAACTATTATTTGCCTTCTCATACTGCTGGCTTCCCCATTCAGCCTATAATCTACAATAACTTCTTCAAAATAAATTAGGGTTTCTCTCTGGACAGGTGTGGAGGATGGAGAAGAACTGGGAAGGGGGGCGTTGATACTGACATTGATAGGTATGTAGAATGAAATGCCAGTTCTTAAGAAAAGGTCTTCTGGGGCTGTTGTAATGGACCCTTACTGTACACTTTCCCTCAGTCATGGAGAATTCATCCAAAGCACGTCATTGAGAAAATCTTCCCTCGCCACGCCTTCCACAATTATCTAGAGGAAAAGATATACCTCGGACATTAGTTCAATGGTACATCAGACTCCATGCTAGAGGACATCTTCTGGTGGGGGGCGGGATCCAGATTTGAGGACCGGACTCTCTTCTCCAGTCCTTGGAAGAATCTTATGGGAAGAGCACTGCCTCCCAAAGTCTGTGTGTGTGTGTGTGTTGTGTGTGTGGTGTGTGTGTGTTGTGTATCTCACTTGTAAACTTGGTGTTTATAACCCATGTTCTCGGCAATTAGGTAGCCTGCTTAATAATAATATTCTGGGCTCCCAATTGGGAAGTAAAATGGGGGAGTGACTTAGGACGATTAGTGACATCCTAATGAAAGAGAAGGCATGCTCTTTTGCTTTACGGTGGCGCCTTGGGGTTATCCTGTGTGGCTCTTGGATCCCGCTAGCCCTTAAATCCTGAAATTTCCTCCCTCCCATTAAACATTTTCGGATTGCAATTACATTTTTTTCAGCTGAAAACAGATATCAGGTTTCTGCTCTGGCCTGTGAAATGCCCGGTGTACACAATAAGGATAGATAGATAGATGACAGTAGAGATAGATAGATAGATTGATAGATATTTCTGTCCTGCTTTTCTTCCAAACCTTAGGACACAAATAATTTACAACACAGCTTAAAACACCAAGTGTAGGTAGAGTTATCCCTATTATATAAATTGTTGGAACCAGGATATTTGCATATACATGATCTTGGAGGATGGGACCCAAGTCTAAAACACCAAAAGTAATTTATGTTTTGTATACACCTTATAAACAGCTGGGCATGGGTGTAGTGGTTTGAGTGTGGATACACAAACTCTGGGGAACCAGGGTTTGATTTCATGAAAGCCCACTGGGGTGGGACCTTGGGCAAGGCACACTCCAGCCGCAGCGCAGGGCAAAGAGCCAATCCCCCCAAAGAAACTGGCAAGAAAGCCCATGGCAGGTTTGCCTAGTGTGCTCCAAAGTGGAAATGACTCTTAAACGGACAGACACAAAACAACACCACACAACCAAAACAAAACAAATCCACCTTATACGCAAGGTAGAAGGTATTTTATACACAATATTTTAAATAATTTCTTGTGCCACATTAAAAGATCCTCTTGGTTAAATCACCAAAAGGTTTGAATAAAAAAAAGGGTTCTTTGTTGGTGGAAGAAGAGCAGGGAGGGGGCAGCTTAGCTCCTGAGTTGAGGTCTCTTCAGTTGGGGAAAGCCACCAAAAAAGGCCCTGTCTCCCGTGGAGTATGTCAGTTCTTGGGTGAGATGACTGAGCTGCTGAATTCCCTCTTCTGTACCAAACTATAAAGAGAGGTTCAGAAGCCTTCTCTTTCTTGTTGTTGTATCTGTTCACATTTTAGGGAAGGATTTTCCTTTATGTCTTTTAGCCAATTATTAGGGCAAAAAAGGGAGGATGGGTTGTGAACCCTTTGCCCCATTTCTCACACAGGGCTCAAGTAACTTGATGGGGGAGGAAGAATAGGGGCATTGATTGAAATGTTCCTTCAATCCCCAGATTTCTAGCTATAGAGAAGAGAGCGAGAGAAGAGCGGCAGTGAAAATAGTTCACACCTGAAATCTCTTTCTTTGCTGTTTCCATTCCCTGTCTACCCATTTCTTTTGATTGCCGTTTCTAAATTCAGGAGACCTAGCTATGTTAGTCTGGAATATCAGTAACACAAAGGTATTTTATAGCACCTTTGAGACTAAACTGTGCAAAAATAAATTGAAGGAAACGCTTTTAATACTTGGTTTTCCTATCTCAGATGCATGAAGTGAGCAGGTGCCCCGAAAAATACCTTTATTATTTCCGGAACTATATGCATAACCATGTAAAAAGCAAAACTTATGGGGGTGGGTGATATGCTAAGGTGAAAGGTCAGGAAGTATGCTCAAGCTCAAGTCACGAAAAGCTCATGCTACCAGCTTTCGATCTTTCACTTAGTCTAAAGGTTCTGCAAGAACCCACTGCATACTGATTTCCAGACTAACACAGATAGGTCTTTCCTTTTTATCCACCTTTGTAGGTTCTCCTTAGTCACACTTCAGACTTTTCTACAGTCATTTCCCCCCCAACTTTACTCAGGTCCAGGAAAACTGTTCTCACCTCGGGAGATATTTGGGACTGGGATTGGCATGTTTTACACCACCTAAACTCCTGACGCAACAGCATGTGAAAAGCTTCTTGGAAAACTGAGTGCCCTATGCAGGGACGTAGCCAAGGGGGGGGGGGGGGGTTCTTGGGGTCCGGAACCCCCCCTCCACTTAGAAAAATGGAATAGTGTGTGCTGCTGCACGCGCACCCCAAGCCCATATAAATGGTGGCACTTAGTCTGGACCCCCACTCTTTAACATTCTAGCTACATCCCTGCCCATTTGCCTTGTGTGGCCTTTAGCTTCACAAAAGGATGGAGGACATATGGATTCCAAAGGAAGAATCTTTTTTGTGTTGCAAAATGGATGTTAAATTTCCGGGAATTTGAGAATCTCCCAGTAACTACATGGCCAGAAGGAGGAGGTTCCAGCCTGCACGAAATATCCTTCCTAAGCATTCTGGAGAACAAAGACAGCACAATGCAGGCCTATGACTAATATCTTGAGGTTTTTTTTCTCCTGTATGGTTTAAAACCTTGCCTAATGAAGAAGACAGTGGACTCTGAAAGTTGCAACATGTATATTGTGCATTGTGGTTGGTCCAATATCATTGTTTGAATTTTATTGGATTTGCTGTATGGCCAATGCAGCTACCCCGACGTTTTTGGGGACCGAGAAATCGAGCAGGCTTGAGCAGAGGCCTTTCTCAGTGTATGGACCACAAAACTCCCAGCAGCCCCAGCCAGTACAGTCAATGATGAAGAATGCTGGGATCTTCAGTCTAAGATTACCAGGAGGACCATAGCCGGATTTCCCCCATGAAAGGTCCAGCCCTGGTCCGCCACTATCGCTATGGTGACCTGAATACTCCAGACCTGCTCACAGTTACCTCAGCCTCCCCACGTTGGGATTGTGACATTGGCTTGGGCCACTTGTTCTGCTTCCGGCCCAGTGGCAACCCAAGGCGGGTGGCCTTCCTCACCCTCTGGATGGACGTCAACCTCAGTGACCTTAAAGTGGCTGCACCAAACATGTGATACCAGAAGCTGAAGCAGAAGGGGCCGGAGGAGGTGCAAGTGGGGGCTGACCAGGTGGGCCCAATTCCCTTCATGACGTTGTTTCCCTCGATGTACACAGTAGTGACCCCCTAAAAGGAAGGAAAAACAAGGAGGAAAAGAGGAAAGGAGCAGGGAGGGGGAGGAACAAATAAAGGCATCCATACTCCTTGTTGTTATTGTTAACTATGTTGGTGTGGTTGGCTCAGTACACACAGAGCCACAGAAGTTTGCCACCCTCAGTGATTCAGAAAATTTGTCCAAAGAATTTAGGGTCTTTTCATCCTACACAGTTGTAACACCATGATTCTACTTTAACCACAGTGGTTTCATCCTATGGAATCCTGGGATCAGTAGCTGAAGGAGGGTCATTTGAAACTCTCAGCCAGACTTGTGACAACATGTCGCAGGGTTCCAAGGTATTCAGCCATGGCAATTAAAGTGGGACAGAGGTGTCACAGCAGTTGGTATCACCTGGTGCAGGTGCCTGGAAAGGGCTGTGGTAGGGGCAGATTACCCTGCTGTCCTTCCCTTTAAAGCCCTACATGGCTTGGGCCCGGGTTACTTACGGGAACGCATCTCCCTATACAATCCGCCCCACACTCTTAGAACAAGTTTCCACTTCCCAAAGAGCATTCAGTATAGCTGCCCCTAGATTATGTAAAGGACTCCCAGAGGAGATTCACCTTGTCACATCTTTGGAAATTTTCAAGAAGGCAGTAAAGACAGAGCTCTTTCGCTGCACATATCCTCCTGACCTCTTATGAAGACCATTGGAACGGAATGAGAGCATCTGACCCCACGATTGACTGACGATATTTGATGTCTTACATTTGATGTTTTATGTTTTTAGCTGTAGTTTTAATTGCACGGTAACTAATGTTGGAATACTGTAACTGTTTTTTAACTCTGTTGTGATCCCGCCTCAATCCATTGGGAGAGGCGGGAAGATATAAATGAAAACTATTATCATTATTACCTTGAAAGTTTGCCCTCCAGCCACCTGGCTGCTACTTAGCCAGACCACTGCTGAGGGGGGCAGTGATATGGCCTCCAGGGGGCTTGTTCAGGATCTGGCATGGCTGCTGGGTGAGCAGCAGTGCTGGACTCTAAACAAAAGACACGGGGCAGTGCTGCAGCCTCCAGACAACCCATTCTGGGCCTGGCGTGGCTGCTGGGTGAGCAAGAAAGAGAGGCAATGCTCTTTCTCACTCACCCAGAAGCTGCACCAATGTCACTGGGTGTACTGCCCCACTGGGTATACATCCCCCCTTGGGTGTCACCCAGTACAGTCCAAACCCCCTGCACCCTCCTAGGGATGCCTCTGAAAGCAGGACCATAATGTGGTGTGAAAATGTCTATTGATTCCCCAGGTACTGCTGCTGTTCCCTCTGGGCCCCAAATGCTGCCTGGGCACTCTATACACTCTTCCCTGGCCACAGACTGGCTGTGTGGGCATGATCCATTGTACAGAGATGCCTTCCACATGGGTAGAGGGGGCAGCTCTGTGTGGGTGGACTTTGTGGATCCAGAATCTTAGCCACTGTCTTTTTCCAGAGAGAGCAATGTATTTAAGGGAATTGTAGGAATATACGAAGAAAAGTCCTGGATCTGGGCAAAGCTTTCTCTGGAGATTTTCACTTAGCATTTTAAACTGGCTCCAGCCTCCCAGGGTGGAGTAGGGATGCAGGATGAAGGTGGGGATTATCACACACTAAATCACCACTGAATTACCACCTGCCATCAGCCTGGGTCCCAGCCGCACTCCGCCAGATCTTTTTCGAAGCCACAAAGCTATCCGACTCCTAAAAGGGCTGGCAGAGCATGGCTTGGGCCCAGGCTGATGGTGGCCAGTGATTCGGCAGCGATTTAGTGTGTGATAATCCTCACCTCCATCCTGCATCCCGGCTCCATCCTGGGAGGCTGGAGCCAGTTTAAAATAAAATAAGCTCCTCTGGCCCAGGACAATCTTTACAGGGCAAAACAAGGGAAGGAATGCAAGCAGGGCACGATGGTAGTGGTTCCCCATTTCCCCCCAGAAATAGGGGCCCAGAAGAGACATCTTGTTGCTGACAAATAGGTGAACCAGAACCATCTTAAACTCATAAACTTGCAGCTGCTCTTCCAGATGGGGGAAATGCCTCAGGAGGGTGCAGCATTTGTTGCTACCGTTTTTGCTTTTGAAAAAGAAATATCCAGACAACATTTCTGCTGTGAAATGAGACCCCAAAACATATGTAAACTCTATGGATTCAATGGATCTATTATGTTTGGTATTATTAACAGAATTCTGGCCTTTATAGCCTGGAACCCAACTGGTTTTATCCCAGCTAAAGTTGGATCCATTGTGGAGTGGCAAGCCAGTATTTGAGGACCAGCGTGATGTAATGGATTGAGGGTTTAACCAAGACCAGGATCCAGGGTCTGAGTCCCTGCTTGGCCATGAAAACCCCTGGTTGAACTTTGGTGACTCTCTCATCCTCAGACGAAGGCCATGGTAAATCTCCTCTGAAGGGTCATCATAGGTCAGAAATAGCTTGCAAGCACATAAGAAGATGTTAATATTAGTGCAAATCCCATTGCTGGCACTAAAAGTCAGTCTGAAGCTGGCATTGCCCCTGCTTGCTTTACTGTTCAGTTTTCCAGGATCTTCACAGATTTTCTGAACTTTTGTTTTCTCTTTCTAAGGCGATCTCCACAGGGATTAAAATGAGGACTATGCACCACAGTCTAATTGGGGTACCTCTTCATCTATTTCATTTAAGACTCCAAAGATCAAGGAAGTGAAGCATAGGCCTCATTCCCACTGGGCTATAAATGGAATCAAGAATTGGATTTTAGGGACATCATTCCCATTTGAACTTGCGTTTGATCCATGTTTAAGGAAAATCATTCCCATTTAAGGAAAATCATCCCCATTTGAATTCACGTTCAATCCTACTTTGATCGATTTCTCCAGCGAAACCCCGAATAAGTGGTGGATAACCCGGGTTATCCTGACTGCACTTTTCCAGCATTTTTTTTTTTTTTTTGTAGCTGCTGTGTCGGATCTAGGGCAAACTAATGGAAACGAGAGGGTGTCCGACTCGGTATTTTAGATGGGGAGGAGCAATGTTCAAGGGGCTGTCCTGGGGATGTCACCAACTTTGTTCTCTTTCCTGCATTCCCAGTGCCATTTTCCCCCATTCACATAGCCTTTCCCCTGGTGGAGTGGGAAGCAGAGCAAGGCGATCGCATGTGTAGACAAATTTATTTTCTTTAAACATTTTTTTAAAATTAAGCTTTCAATTGCCTAGGCGCTCTGTCAGGTGTCTGAACATTGCAAATTGCTCCACTGGCCTCCAAGCCCCCCCGCTCCACATAGATCGATGTGTGAGGAGACCCACTGAACACCCTTTTTATAACTATTATTTCTTT
The DNA here is from genome assembly GCF_019175285.1 of Sceloporus undulatus. Classification (NCBI taxonomy): domain Eukaryota; kingdom Metazoa; phylum Chordata; class Lepidosauria; order Squamata; family Phrynosomatidae; genus Sceloporus; species Sceloporus undulatus. The sequence goes on from NC_056524.1 coordinate 267,005,850, forward strand.
TTTTCCCCTTTTTCTGTTTTTGCTGAGCGCTTAAGCATCTCAGTGCTCCAGCGTCTGGGCGGCAATCACAATGACGCCTAGCCACCCAAGCGCTCAGGTACTTCAGTGATCCATTGACCACACCCCCCCCCCCCCCCGAAAAACAGGTTTGGAAGACTCAAATGGGAACGGGGAACAAAAATAGCCTTCGTCAAAATGCATCAAAGCAACTGACGTCACTGTGACATCTAATCACCTAAGCGCTTGATTGACAGCTTAAAAAAAGGGAAAAAATGGTTCTAGGCAGGCAATGGGAATGAGGAACGAAAAAGTCCGCATCAAAATACAATGGAGAAATATCAATGGGATCGAGAACATGGGTCAAGAAAAACCAAGTCCATTTGCTCCCTTTTGTAATGGGAACGATGGATGTAATTTGAATACGACTCGGGAACTCGCTCTGAGTCTGACTCACAACAAGATTCGTCGCTTTATAGTCCAGTGGGAATGGGGCCCTAGTAAGGAAAATCTGGGAGACATTATGCTCTGCTTTTTGGGGGATGGTGATTCCTCTCCTCTGCTCACCTCCAGTGGTGTGGTCCTGGGTTGGTCCTGTCATCTCGGAGGGGGTCGGGCCTTTGAATCGTGTCCAGTCAAAGTTGTCAGTAGTAGACTGGATCCAAAGACAGAGGTCAGTGTCAAAAGAGCAGGAGAAACTGCACTGGATCACAGATTCTGGCAATGACAGAAAAAGAGGCTGACGTATCACCTTGTGAATCTTTAGTGCCAGCTGTTAGGGAAACACTGGCCCATTGTGGTGGTAATGGTTGCAAGAGGGAAAACTGGTACAAATTATTGGGGTACAGCAATTCAAGAGAAGGCCCTGTGTTGATTTGTTTTTGCTGTTCTTGGGAGGATCAATATTTGCCAATAGTTTTTGACATGTTTTGTAAAAATTATTGCATTTCAAAGAAAATAACAACTTAATACAAAATTCTGCATTACAAAATGTGGATGATTTTTAGCTGGTCTGTCCTCTCTGGAGGACTGAGGGGAGGGCTGGGATGGGGCAGAGAGGGCAAGAAAGCCATGGGACAGCCAAGGGGTACAGTATCTCCAGTGAGAGAAAGGAAGGGAGTGAGGGGCAGGTGGGTAAGTAGGAAGCTACTGAAGAACTCATGCGTAATAGCGAAAACCTCCAACAACAGTACTGGAAGATGGAAATGGGCCTGGAGACAGTCAGCCCACTGTGGCCTCAGCTGCCAGGAGGAGGAAGCAGGAAAGAGCATGAAAGGAAGAAGAGGAGGAAGAAGAAGAAAAAGAGGAGGAAGAGGAGGAAGAATAGGACAAGGAGGGGAAGAGAAGGTGGGGAGGAAAAGGAAGAGGAGGAAGAGGAGGAGGGAGAGGTAGAAGAAGAGAAAGGGAAAGAAGGGAAGGAAAAGGAAGATGAAGAGAGGAGGATTATGGAGGGGAGAAAGAGGATGGAGAAGTAGAATAGGAGAAAGAAGAAGAAGAGGAAAGGGAGAAAAAGGAGGAGGAGGTGGTGGCAGCGAAAGGGCATCAACACCTCCATCTCCATGTCATTAAAGCAGCTTCACCAATTCTTCACCAACTCTTCTGTCTCTGAGACCAGCTCCCAAGCATCTCTTGGCTGGCTCTGATGAGCCACCAAGAGGCACCTGGCACATGAGGAGGGAATTCTTTGGGTGTAGGTCAAAGGATGAAGTTGGTAGGTGGCTGAAAAAGAGGATGCTGCTTGTAGGTGGCAGTGAATGTGTGTTTCCCCCTCCTCCCAAAAGCCTAAGGGACCTTAAGGAACTGAGCAAACTTCCATACCTTGCTAAACAATTTCACCAGAACCTGAACTTGCTTGCGGTGGTATTAACCGTAGACCATACTATTTGCTCTAGCAGTGTAGATTACAGGGCCCTGTTGCAGAAGGCCTCTTGGGCTACTCTTTTCTTGGTGTGATCGGTTATTGATGAATTTATTTATTCAATACATAATCCCTCTGTTCTCCCAGTATGAGATCCCAAAGTGGCTCACAATGCAAATTAAAAGAAAATACAGCTCAGAGCTGGGATTAATAAGTGGATCTGGGCTTTTGCATCCTTGCTCACCGCACAGACTTTCATTCCACCAGTCTCCCATGTCAATACCGAAGCGTCTGCACGCAGTAACATAAGCCTCCATGGACTTCTGGCAGAATTTCACGTTCCCTTCGGAGGCACACTGGTCATGCACACAGCTCGCAACGTAGTTGGAGGGGGGAATTTCCGAGTGGCAGGATTTGAAAGGGCCTTCCTTGTCGGAAATCACGTCGCAGACTGTTTTGTGGCGCTTCTTTAAAGTGAGGCTGCAGTTTGTTGGTGTAGCAATCTTTGAGTCACACCTGCAATATGGAGTGGGGGACATTCTCTTGCCATCAGAAGTGTATTAATTTATATGAAAGATTTATTTATCTCTGTCTGCCAACCACCTCCTCCCCGAAGTGACATACAACAGATAGAAATAATTAAGGGTCCGGTCCCTTCTGGAAGAAAGGTGGCATAAAAATGAAAATAAATAAATACATAAATAAATATTCCAATTTAAAAAAACATAATCCATGGATGCCTGGAATTCTGTAAAGTCTTTTACGCATCCCTAAATTCCCTTAATGCATATTGTACTTTTTTGGCCATAACATCTGTATTCAGTTCACAGTTCCATAAACTTAATTCTGTAAGAGTAACTCCATACTCTCCAACTCTCCCAGGTTAACAGGGACAGTTGCAGTTGATCCACTATTTCTCCACTTTTTCAGTGGCTCTTAAAATGTCCCAGGGCCCAAACAGACAGGCCAAAATAAAGCTGCTTCAGGTCACTTTAGAGGTATGCTGTTTAAATGCTGCATGCATCCTAAGAAGCTGGAAGCTGTGCCAAAGCCATGCTCCAGTCCTAAAGACTAGAGTGCAACTTTAGCGCAGCTTCTGGCCTCTTAAGATGTGTGTGTCATTTATACAGCATACCTCCAAAGTGACCCAAAGCAGCTTCAAATTGGCCTGTCTTTTCACCCCCCCCCCCCCAGTTTCTCTCTTCTCTTCTCCTCTCACAGATTTCAAAGTGAAAGAATAGTTTGCAAGCAGTTAACTCAGCAGAATGGAGTTTTGCCCTTACCAGTATGCTCTTTATGCCCCCCTTTTTCCCCCAGGCTTTCCTAAATTCACTACCTAAATCCCAGGTTTTAGTTTTTTTAAATAATCTTTTTATTATTTTCAGCTTAAAAACACAATGACAATAACAGCTCATACAAACCCCATCCAACCCACACGTAGCGTAACATATAACAAATACCACCTATCTATCATTCAGCAACACAATACATCACATATCCTAAAATAAAATAAACTTAATCTCCACTAGAGTTGAAGATTTTTGTTCATACTCTGACTTTCTTATAATTTACTTCTTGCCATAATATTAAATTGTGTATTTTTGCATCCAATATTTCCACACCCCCATGCAAAATCTAAATTATTCTAGCTGACGTTATTACATTTCCCTTTCTTTCTCTCCCATATTTATCATTAATTCGCCATAAAACATATACAATGTTATTATAATATCTTTTCCCAAGTGTCTTACATTTATTCTATCAGTCCTAATACATGATTCTCTCTCCTCATTTTCTTTTGATATATTTATATACATATTCCCAATCCTTTTCGTATTTATTTCTGAACCCATTCCTAAGTTTAGTTTTGCACGTTCTTCCTCATCATTAACTTTTGCCTCTTGTTGTCTGGCCACACCCTATTGACCAAAGTCTAATGTTGCTGAGCTATAGCCAATATCCCAGTTTTCATCTGTGAAATGTTGGAAAGTATGTAACTCTTTCACAGGTAGTTGTCCATTCTTCTGATGGTGTGTACTTCTTACTCTTTGGTGCCTGCAGAGTCATTGTTGAGGAAGAAAGAGAATACAGATTGAGTCTCCCTTATTTGGAAATCCAAAAATCCAAAATGGTCCACATGGGTGACTGAGATAGTGACACCATTATTTTCTGATGGTTCAGTGTATACCAACTTTGTTTTATGCATAGAATTATTTCAAAATATTGTGTATAAAATTACTTTTAGGCTTTCTGTATAAGGTGTATATGAAACATAAATAAATTTCATTTTTGTACTTGGGTCCCTTCTCCAAGGTATCTGTATGTGCAAATATTCCAAAATCCAAAATCCAAAACACTTCTGCTCCCAAGTATTTCTGACAAGGGAGACTCAACCTGTGCCAACTTCTGCAACAACCAAAAAAAGCCATATGCAGGCATATAGTGGATTTAGGACTGTGCATGTCACAAACAGGATGTCAGTCATTGTGTGTGGCCATTGCATCAGGGATAAGAAGCAGACAGATAGGGAGATATATCCTACAATAATAGAATCATAGAGTTGGAAGAGATCACATGGGCCACCCAGACAAACCCTGTGCCATGCAGGAACTCACAATCTAAGCACCCCGATAGATGGCTATCCGGCCCCTGTTGAAAGATTGAATATTTGGATTCAACACACAAATAAATAAATTAGTAGAAATAAGAATAAAGAGTTTAGATTTTAGATGGGCCTCTAGAAGAGAAAGACAGAAATGCCTTTTAAAATACACACCGCACATACACACCCTGTAGAAGAGTTTTTGGACTCCAGGGCCCCATTGGATGAAAAGGTGGTTATCTTTTGAATTCCACACAAACTTGTAGAGAAGGTAAAATGCTTCTTGGACAAACGTAGCTAACAAGCTAAAAGATAGATAATGCAAACATTAAGGGGAGGATGAACAGTTAATAATGAGACTTTGGGATGAAATCAATTCACGCTTTGGCTAATTGCGCAGGTTTTTGCCGCTCCACTTGTTTTGTTTTGATTAATTTCAGTTGGTACTTTGGTACTTAGAAAACTATATATCATAGTTTGTCATTTGTTACTCCATACTACTTGGAGTAGCAGAAAGCAAGTTTGTTCCATCTTTCACAAGATGGTTTCCCTTCAGATGTTAAAGATGGCCCTCATCTCGCCAGCCTTACAGCCATGTAGAATGACTGTTCCTTAAAAGCACACAGGCATATGATCACTGATTGGTGCAAGGGACCAAAGAGGCCCCAATCCCTGGCAGTTGCTCAACCCTACTCTAAAGAAAGGTCCTTCCCATCAATGGATAGTTTAAAGGAAAATGAGGGGAGATCCTTGACTCTACCCAAGCAGGAGACATCAGCCCTGTACAGACCTGCGAAAAGTGCCGGCCTGTAGGTGGGGTGAGGGCTGAGCGTCCACATGCTCAAAGCCCTACCATCATTGGCAGGGCATCATTGTGGCATATGCTGGTCTACATGATAATCTCCTATGATTCTATGGTTTATTATTGTAATTGTTGTTCTGCATTTATTAATTGAATATTGGTCCAGCATAATGCACAGGATCTTTCTAGCATGACCCTTGGAATCCCTCCCAACTATGATTCTAGGATTCAGATCTTGAAGAAATCGTACGATCCATATTTTGCACAGGAACAAAATTGGCTATATTGGCAGTTCTCTCCATTTTTCTTCTTCCATTTCCACAACACGCACATTTACAAGCACACACACACATTGCTGAAGTGCATCTCTGCAGAGGTGCAGACCCCCTTATGTGTGATTGTGCCAAAACCAAGGAGAAATCTGGAGATGACGTGTCTCCAAGGGCAACAATTGTTCAACAATTGTTTCTTGATTCAGATAAGCGGTCCAAGAACGTAAGGTGGTTGGAAAAGACCCGACTCAGCCTTGCTCTCTCATCTAGTTATTGAAAAAGGGCAAGCCAGATGGGAGCAGAGAACAAAAGGCAGTAGGTTTTGAGTGAGGCAGAAACAGAAGCCCTGTGTGCATGGAACCAGCATTTTGAGGTTGCTATTCATTTCTCTCTTGAACCCTGGTAGTTGGAATATTTTATAATTACCTTGGCAGAGGCAACAGCTAAAGGCTTGGCTTGTGACTAAGTTGCTTACTATTGCTCTAGAGACCAGGGTTCAAATCCCCACTTGGTCATGGAAACCCAATGGATGGCCTTGGGTAAGTCACATTCTCTCAGCCTCAGAGGAGGGCAAAGGCAAACCTTCTCTAAACAAATCTTGCCATGAAAACCCCATGTGTGTCTGTGTATGTACCTTCAACTCACCTCTTGACCAATGGAGACGCCATGCATTTAGCAGGTTTTTCTCTAGGCAAGGAATACTCGGAGGTGGTTTTGCCCATTCCTTCATCTGAAACAAAGCCTACAATTCTTTGGCAGTCTACCATCCAAGTACTAATCAGGACTGACCCTGCTTAGCTCCCAAGGTCAGATGGGATCTGTACCATGGTAATAATATTTATAAGGTGCTATTATATGCCTTCAGGTTGTCTGGACTTATTGTGACCCCAAGAATTTAGAAAGAATAACAGTAAAATGATTTCCACAAGCATGATAGATAGGCATAGTTTATTATAAAAATGACGTATTTCTGAATCAGAGGTTGTGAAGATCTGAGAGAGTACATTCCACTTTTGTTCTGATACTTGTCTGTCATTTGTGGAACAATTTGCCATCTACTGCTTGTGGAAATCATTTTAGTGCAACAGAGGTTGTCATGACCAGAAGAAGCACATGGACATACTTTGGGATATATCGTTCACTATAGTACTTTGGCTTGTGTGTTTGGTGTTTTACAGTATTACTGCAATGTGGTTACTACATATAAATACTGTATATGATCATTGTATATATGTTACAGTTGTGATTTTATTCCTTTGGAACACTGTTGTGATATAGTTCATTACATCATCAGTTTCTCCCTGCTATCCTTTCTGTGTTTGTTGTGAAACCCTCCTGTTGTGTGTTCTCTGATCCCAGGAATTTCACAGGGTTTTTTTAGGCAAGGAATCCTCAGAGGTGGTTTTGCCAGTTTGTTCCTCTGAAATATTGACTAAAGCACATGGGATTTCTTGGTCGTCCAGTATAGGTTTGTCATAAGTGAGTAACAACTTGAAAGCACACATTATGGTATTCTGCTTTGATTGGACCTCACCTAGAGAACTGTGTCCACTTCTAGGCACCAGTTCTGGGCACCACCACAGCTTACCAAAATTGACAAGGTGGAACATGTCCAGAGGAAGTTGATCAAGATGGTCAAAGGTCTGGAAACTAAGATCTATGAGGAACAGCTTGGAGAAGATTGAAAGGTGACATGACTGAAAGGTGACATCTTTAAATATTCAAATGGATGTCATGTAGAAGATGGAGCAAACTTGTTTTCAGCTGCTCCAGATACTAGAACATGAACCAACAGATTCAAATTACAAGAAAAAGAGATTCCAGCTAAACATGAGTAAGAATGTTTTGACTGGAAGAGCTGTTCGACAGTGGAGCAGACTGTCTCAGAGAATGGAGGACTCTCCCTCTTTGGAGGTCCTTAAACAGAGGCTGGATGGGCATCTCTCATAGATGCTTATCAATGGGTTCCTTCACTGGTAGGGAGATGTACTACACGGCCCCTGGAGTTTCTTCCAAATCTATGAGTCTATGGAATTTATCACATGGAGGCACACAGAGACAAATCCTGTGCAGAAATGGGATTTTAAAATCCACTAAACACCCACAAATGTGGGTTGTTTTTCAGACACATTGGCGGAAAGAGAAACAACGTGAAAATAACCGAAATGGAAAGCCGACAAAAAACATTCCTTTCTACTTTTCGAATTAAATAAATTTTAAAAAACCCCTTTTGCTGTAGTTGCATAATCGTGGCATGCTGGTGATTCATCATGTCAATGCAAAGAAAAACACACACCAAGGAATGGCGTAAAAGTAACTATTGTGATTCTAGTGTTGACTAGTAGGGAGCCTTTCCAAAGAGAAGGACAAAACAGCTGAATGAAATGTTCATAGATAGGATCACAAGAGCACGATCGTAAGAAGTAACACCACTCTGAAGTGCCACGTTATCTGATGAGACCTTGGAGATTTCTAGATTCTTGGGCAGAGTCTGAATGATTGATGGCCCAGAGCTACAGTCAGTTACACCTGGGAAACAACAACAACGATGACAACAATAATGTGATCCTATCTATGGCAATTTCATTAAGATGTTTTTCCAGCCACTGATTCCTAGATTCTTGGATAGAATGTGACTCAGTGCTCTAAAACTCTAGTTGCAACACCTGGGAGACCGTGAAACTGAAAATGATACATAATGCCAGTAAAAACTATTATAATTGTTATGATTATCATTATTTGGGAGAAACGGATTCATTAGCAGCTGAAGAAGGATGGAAAGCCAATACACAGTCATGTGCTGCCACCTGGAGGACAAAGGAGCTTGTTCCTTGAGCCCAGCAAAACTCTGCAGGTCTCTGAGGTGCATTTACTTTCAAATTTCAGATACAGAATATTTTCAAATTTTAGATTGAAATTTTATCTCCTGGACTTTGGAATGCTTTGTTCTTGGTGTCACATGGCCAGAAGGAGGAGGGACTTGCTTGCATAGATATACAGAACCTCTGAAGAACAACACACAAACAATGCCTTGAGAAAATGTAAGCCTGTGACCAATGTCATTTTCTAATTTTTTTGCCTATATGATTTTTAACACCTTTGCCTGATGAAGAATCCAGTGGAGCTTCAAAAGCTTTTAGCATGTATTTTGGTTGGCCTAATAAAGCTATCACTGTTTTGTGGATTTTGGATGTCATTGTACTTTACCCACATATGAAGTGACTGGTAAATAGAAAATTGATAACAACTTAATGGCTAAGATCCTTCATTTTGCTACGCTCACACAGTTAGATGGTGCTAGTGGTACACCACTCTTCTGTTAAACACTGCCCTTGTACAACCAATGGCACATCTGCCCATGGTCCTGTTTATTGTCCCATTGCGCAATGAGAAACAATGCACAAAGTTCTTGAATAATTCTGGTTATTCAACAATGAACTGAACACATCTATAGCAGAACAGCCAAAAGAGTACAACCACATGTGTAAGGGAAGTTATAGGTGTGTAAAACACCTATGCCAGCCAAACTACAGTGGGCCCTCCACATAATAATAATAATAATAATAATAATAATAATAATAATAATAATAATAATAAAACTGTTTGTTTATAGCCCGCTTTTCCTTAGTAGATCAAAGCGGGGTTTTGCTGGGATTAGGTGTGCAGGAACCCTGTGAAAATGGAAAAAACACAAATTACAAAAAAAACATCCCCATGGGAATCTCTAGGTCCTCCAGTGCAACTCTGTGGTCAACATCTGCCAGAAGCTGACTATAGAATTGCACTGGATGACCTACAAATCTCTTTACCAAGTTTTAGTGACTTGATTCCCTTTGCATCATCTCAGTGAGCTGATAAATCTCTCCAAAGGAGCCTGATTCATTTCAGGATCTGACCCAAGGTGATGCACAGCAAGAGCAACTAGAGGTCACCTACTGACTTACCTACTTACTGCTTACTTACTTGGGCACTTACCTCCAGCCTTCATCCTTCACCTTCCAGCTACTGGCAAAGACATTTAAATCCTTCTTCACAATGCCATTGGGCTGAATGAGCTCATTGCTCTCATTGCCAGAGTAGGTGCCACACAGTCCGCGAAGGTGGTCCTTGTATTTTTCATTCACCTGGATGAAAATGTTCTGGTCACCATCGAATTCCACCCAAAGACCAAAAGGGCTGCTGATGGCCACGGAGTTCCGCTTCTCTTCCAGTATAATCTCATGTTCCAGCTTCGTAGGGACACTGACTTTAGCTCCATTCACCTGAAAAAATGGAGAATAATAAAAAATTGAGATGATGCAGTTGAAGACTATGTCCCCCCCCCCAGCAAAGACCAGGAAAAATTCCTTTTCTATTATCTTCATAAAGACTGACAGCCTGTGTTGTTGTTGTCATTATTAGTTGGCATCAAGTTAGCTTTGACTTATGGGGACCTTGTGAATGAGAGCTCTCCAATTCACCCTGTCGTCAACAGCCTTACTCAAGTCCTGCAAGTTCAAGGCAGACATTGTGGCTTCCTTTAATGCATCAATCCATGTGTAAGGTGGTCTCCCTCTTTTCCTACTACTTTACTAAGCACTATCAGCTTTTCTAAAGAGTCCTGTTGTCTCATCATATAGTCAAACTATGGCTTCCTCTAAACAGGCCAGAATACTCTGCCCCATCAGCCAGAAGCTGCCCCCAAATCCCCCCATTACCTGGGCACTCCAGAGTAATGGTGGGCAGTTGTTCACATTCACATCCTGCTGTGCCACCCATTGCTAGGGCACATTGATCACATAGCTGGGCACTTTGTTCTTATCTCAGAGAGACTGACTTGTGCCAGTGGTGGCAGGAGTAGGTGGCACAGTGGGACATATGTGTGAACAGCTGCCTGGCATCTCTCCATAGGGCTCTGAATTTTCTGGAAAGATCTGGAGAAAAAGCTGAGTTTTTAAAATCAGTTTTAAGGGTGGTATAATGCAGGTTCAATGCTGAACTTGGCCATACATCATCAGAACACTTTGCACCAGAATTGATAAATGAGCCCTGCATCATCTGGACTGATTGCTGTGAGGACAAGGGGGAGGACGTGTTATTTGTCCTGTTCAGACATGGCCTCTGCCAGCCTCAGTCTAGGCATTTGGGTTTCCAGGAAGAATACCAGCTTGATTTGCTCCAAGACTTGATTGATTGATTTGTCTTTTAGCAGTCCAGGCTATCTGCAAAACTCTCATCCAGTGCCACATATCCAATGAGTTGATTATCTTCCTATCAGCTTTCTTCACTGTCCAGCTTTTACAAACAGACATAGAAACTGGAAATAGTATGGCATGGCTGGCCTATTCAGTAATTGACTATGAAAATCCAGAATGACTGATTTGTACATCTCTTTACCCAGCCACCTTATTACCCCTTTGGTACAAATACTCACATAGACCTCCTTGTTTCTTCTCAGAGCAATATGGAGGTTCCGGTATGAGAAGGCCACTGAGTTGAGGACTGTCATATCATAGCGCTCTTGACGCTCGTTCCTCACTGTCACAGAGAATTGCTGGACAAGTTGGCCAAAGGTCTCCACCAAGGTATAATTGCAGCCCCCCTGGAAATGGTAGAGCTTCCCATCAAAGGTAATGTAGTGGGGGTCTCCAAAGATGTGACAGGACGCCAGGTCGGGCACGTTGCAGAGAAAGACTCCCTCTTCCACTTTGCAAATCTGGTCCTCTGGGCATTTGTCCTCAGTGCAAACTAAGGTGCGATTTTCTGAACAGAGACACTGGCCGACACAGCCAGGTCGCCAGAAGGTCTCTCCTTTCTGTCAGAGCAAAAAGAAAGAGATCACGTTTGGATGGTGCATGCAACAATGTAACTCCATGAGACCTGGAAATTACGACTTTTTGAAAAGCAAAAATCTCATAAGCCACTAAGAGCCGTTTCACACTAGACAATTATAGCACTATGATTCCACTTTTGGGAGAGGTAATGAGAGCCAGCATGGTGTAGTGGTTTGCATGCTGGACTTCGCAAAGTTAAGGCAGTTTGACACTGCTTTAACTGCTATGGGTCAGTGCTATGGAATCCTGGGATTTGTAGTTTCATGACAGTGAAGATTAACTACCTCACAAAACTACAAATCCTAAAATTCCATAGCATTGAGCTATGGCAGTTCAAGTGGTGTTAAACTGCATTAATTCTGCAATATAGATCATAGAATCATAAAATCATACAGTTGGGAGAGACTCCACCACCTTCTGAGGCAGCAGCATCTTCCACTGTCGAACTGCTCTTACTCTCAAGAAGTTCTTCCTAACATTTAAGTGGGATTTATTTTCCTGTAACTTAAATCCATTGCTCTGGAACAGCAGAAAAAAAAGCTTGTTCTATCTTCAAAGACATCCCTTCAAATATTCAAACAGGGCTGTCATATCACCTCTTAATCTTTCTTCTCCAGGCTAAACATACCCAGCTTCCTAATCCGAGCTTTCACCATTTTGGTCTCTCTCCTCTGGACTTGCTTCACCTTCTCAACATCCTTCTTGAACTGTGCTGACTAAAACTGGACACAGTATTCAAGGTGAGATCTTCTACCAGCAGATTTATGCTATGCAAGCATAATGGAGGATCTCAGTCCCAAGTAGCATAGACCCTTTGAATCAATGGAACTTGCCTACATGTTGACTCACCATTCAGCTATGGGTGGAATGGGCCTACTCTATTTGGGACTCAGCAGGAGGTCTCTAACCAATACAATACAATGCTGGTTTGTATGCTGAGAGTTTAGTTTGGAACAAACCTCATAATACTTGTCTTCATCCAGACAGCCACAATTCTCAGCCACCACACAATCTCCGCCGCTAAAAACATAGCCTTCGTTACACTGGCAGCCTTCCACACATGGTTTGGTGCAGTTATTTGGTGCCAGTGGATTGACACATGTGGCTGGACATGCACTGGTGCACATTTTGTGCTCGCTGTTGGAAGGACAAAGGAATACTGGAAAGCAAAGTGAGAAAAAAAAAGATCATAGTGGGAGGAAGCCACCTTTGACTTTTCAGCTTCTCTTTTTGATAAATCTGGCAAAAACCAGGTAAGTGTTACAGTACCTACAAGGGGCTGTTCCTGTCATGAACTCAAATTTTCCTCTCTTATGTTATGCTCATGCTTCCTGGCCCCTTAACTCAGCCACCCAATCTGTATGGCACTGATAGAAACCTATTTTATAGCAAGCTGGGAGAGGTCTTCCTGATTTTGCAAGACCTGAGCAGAGCTGTTGCTAATAAAAGAATCTCTTGGAGGTCTCACATTTGTATGGTCACCATAGGTTGAAGTAGACCTGATCACAAATAACAATAAATGCAAGCTAACTGACTACCCTTCATTTCTTCAAAGCATCACTTTGGCTTAATGTTAACAGTAGTCCAGTGGCAGGAGAAGAGTTATTTTGTGTTCAATAACTTTCTCTTAGATACCCCATAGCACTGATAAGCAAGGTGAGAGAAGTCCTCCTGGTTTAGCAAGATCAGATTTTGCAAGACCTGACCAGAGCTATCACTAATAACAGAATCTCTTGAAGGTCCCACATCGGTAGGGTCACCATACGTTGAGACTGACTTGACAGCAAATAACAACAAATGCAAGCCAACTGCTTAGCCTTTTCTATAAAGCATCTGTTTGGTGAAATGTTTACAGCAGTCCAGTGGCAGGGGAAGGGTCATTTTGTGTCCAATAGGCCCTGCTAACACAGGTGGATGGCTGCTGCCCTGACTTTGCAAGACCTAAGCAGGGTTGTTGATAACTTGAAGTCATGGTGTCTCTTATTCAAAGGGTCACAAAATAAAATAAAATTAAAAAAAATAAAAATATTCACGCACCTAGTCAGGAGCATTCATGGAATCCCAGAGTGGAAGAGACTGCAACAGCCATCCAGTCCACCATCTTCCACAGGGAGAGAAAGGCAACCCAGCTCCATTGGGCCTAATCAGAGTAAGAAGAATAGCCCTCCCTCCAGTCCATCTGCCATGGTCCAGGCATCAAAGGGAGAGAAGATCTGCTGGACTTTCCCCCTTCCCCACTGCCAGTTCCTTCTCCTTTTGTGTCTTGTCTCTTTAGATTGTAAGCCTGAGGCAGGGAAATGTCTAATTAACAATTTGTAAGCCACTCTGATAGCCTTTTGGTTAAAGAGCAGGATAATAATAATAATAATAATAATAATAATAATAATAATAATAATTATTATTATTATTATTATTCTGCCATGCACAATCCAAGTCCTGCTTGTGACAGATGGCCATCAAGCCTCTGAAGGCCCCCAAAGAAGGGGACTCCACCACCCTTGAGGGCAGCATTTTCCATCACTAAACAGTTCTTACTGTCAAAAAGTTCTTTTCATGTAATTTGACTCCATTGCTCAGTGTCCTATTCTCTGTGGAGCAGCAGAAAACAAGCTTGTGCCATCCCCAATATAACACCCCTTCAAATACTTAAACAAGTCTATCATGTCTCCTCTCCTCTTAATCTTCTCTTCCCAAGGCTAAACAAACAGCTCTTACCATCAGGAAGTTCTTTTTAATGTTGAAGTGCAATCTCTTTTTTGTAATCTGAATCCATGGGTTTGGATCTTACCCTGTAGAGCAGCAGCAAACAAGCTGACTCAATCTTCTACATGAAGCCCTTCAGATAGTTAAAGATGGCCATATCATATCTCTTCTTCCTAGGAAGGCTTCCTTAGGAAGTTCTTCCTAACACTTAGGTTGAATCTCTTTTCCTGCACTTTGAATCCATTGCTCAATTTCCCCCATCCCCAAAACACACCTGCAGAAATATTAAGCCTGGACAGGTGATAAGTTTCATATTTCTAGGCCACTTTGGAGGCCTCAAATCACTCCTTTTTCATTGCAGAGGGTGCTACTTACAGCAGAAAGTGTCCAGTCTCCAGTTGGCAAGGAGAATGCCAGATCTTTGGCATGCGTCACTGTAGGCCTCCAGTGCTTGGCACAGACGTTTCCGGTTACCATTGAAGGCACACATATCAGTGAGACAGGTGTCGAAGAAGATCTCTGGATTGACAGTCATGTGGCATTCCTGGAAGGGACCATCATTACTTGTGAGCAGCCCACAGTGTTCATTTTCCCGGTAAACATCTTCCTCCTCAGTGGTGCAGAGGGACTTTTTGTCTGGACTGCCGCAAAAGGGGATGTCATATTTGCCGTGTGGCATGCGCCAGCTATTACCCAGCTCCGTGGAATTATTGGCTTTCTGCCCATTGGGCATCATGGCATCATCTTCCTTATACTGGTTGAAGTTCCCACACATGCCACAGGTCATGTTGGAAAAGATGGGGGGCATCCTGACTTCCACTAAGTGATCAGCATCATAGTTGACGGTCAAGTCGAAATCAGTCTCTATGGAAATATACCGTCCACTCCTGCTCACTGTTAATGAGCCATTGGCATTTCTCACTGGAAGGGTCCTCCACATTTCATCAACCTAAGGAAATTCCAAATATTAGGCCTCCACATTTCATCAACCTAAGGAAAACCCAAAGATTAGGGGCCAAACTGTGTGTTACACTTAGCACTGACTATTTTAAAAGATATGCTCTCTCAAGTGGTGGAAGTTGTCTATTTGTCATAGCACATGGTTTTCCTCACCTGCATTTAGCATGCCTTGTTTTGTGACTGGTCTTCAGAAGGTAAACACAAGCTTAATGTGCAAGTCTGATTGATGAAACACAAATTTCTCATAGCTGGAGGGAAAATGTATCAACTATGGGGATCATGCATCCTCTTCATTTCCAGTTTGACTCTAGAACTTTGTGGGTGCATCTACACGGTAGAAATAATGTAGTTTGATATCACTTTAACTGCCATGGTTTAATTCTACATAATCCTGGGATGTGTGGTTTTGTGAGGCACCAACACTTTTTGGCAGAGAAGGCTGTAGACCTTGTAGAACTACAGATCCCAGGATTTCATAGGATAGAGTTAGGTCACTTAAAGTGGTGTCAAACTGCAATGTAAATGCACTCTCTACAAGAGTATATTATCAAAGGGTGCTTCTACATTGGCCTAAAGAAGCATGAGATATGAGAGTATATCTCTGTTTTCTTTTTCTTTTTGCTGGGTATTTCCAGCTGTTGTATCCTCTCATTGACTGGGCTCCTTTCATTTTTTGGGGGGGGGACTGTCAGTTGCTGGCATGGCAATTTCTTGAATGCTTTGTTTCATGCTCAAAATTATATTAAGAAATACTATATATAAAATTACCTTCAGGTATGTGTATAAGATTTATGTGAAACATAAATGAATTTCATGTTTAGACGTGGGTCTCATCTCCAAGATATCTCATTATGTATATGCAAATATTCCCAAATACAAAACACTTCTGGTCCCAAGCATTTCAGATAAGGAAGACTCAACCTGTAATTGAATGAATTTTCTGGCAGAAAGGAGGGATAAAATGCAATAAATAGATTTGTCTATTTTAGGAAAGTGGGCTTGATGGGGAAAAGGAGAAAAGGGTAATGAAGGTGGAAGAAACATGATTTTTGATTAGAAACTGTCCTACTGTGGTCAATTTGGCATATGTATTTTTTCAATCACCAGAGAGAAAAATGACTCAAAAGTCCTGATTCCAAGAAGTGCTACTCACCATCACTTGCTGCTCATTGCCTTTGTGGATCTCTATCAGGTTTCCATAAATCTCTACAAAGACCTTGTGCACAAAAGACCGAGAGGGGTTCTCCAGGAACTCGTTCTTGGCTGCAATGACAAACTGGGGCAGGGAGGTTGATGCGGCACACACTTTTGCCAGGATGTAGGTGCAGTTGCCCAGGAAGTGGTGCGATGCTTGATCGAAAGTGCTATAATGGGGGTCACCGTGGACCCGGCAGACCCCAGGAGCTTTACTCTGGCACCCAAGGATTCCATCCTTGAGCCCACAGTAGGAGTCCTTGGGACAGGAGGCCTTTGTGCAAACCAATGGGCTCCCCAGTTTGGGGCATGTGCAGTTGGTGGTGCAGTTGTTGGTCCAGAATCCACTCCCCACCGGATAGTGGTTCCCTTTGTGCCAGCATTCACACTGCTTGCGGGGGACGCAGCTGCCATTGTAGAGGAGGAATCCACTCACGCAGGTGCAACCCTTCACACATGGGAAACTGCAGGTATCGGCAGCCGTTGGGTCTAAGCAAGAGGCTGGACAGGCGGGAGCACAGATGCTGAAGATGCTGTTGGGCGGGCAGGACATCCCTGCTGGAAACAAGTGAGCTCTCTGTTACATCTTACATTTTTTTTAAAAAAGATAATCTTTTTATGAAAAGCAAAATAAGCAAAGGTAACATATATATCTATACATGTACAGATCATTTTCTCAAAATACATTTTAAAAAGATGTGTATGTTAGTAATATACAACATAGCTAGTAATGCATTACAGCCAGCCCTCCATATCCATGGCTTTTTTTATCCCCAGATTCAAGCATCCACAGTTTGAAAATATTTTTTAAAATGTATAAATTCAAAAAGCAAACCTTGACTTTGTTGTTTTATATAAGGACACCATTTTACTATGCCATCACATTTAATGGGGCTTGAGCATCCATGGATTTTGTTATTCATGGGTGGTTCCCAGAAAACATTGAGGGTGCATTGTAAATAACAGCATCAACAATACTCAATTATATATAATGGGACTTCAGCATCCACACATTTTGGAATCCATGAGGTTGCCATAATTGTCCACTAAAACCTGGCTAGAACCAAATCCCAGCGGATACCAAGGGCCCACTGTATTTATATCATATATCTTCCAATTCCTTTGTTATAGTCTTCTACAAATCATTAAAAAAAACTTTTCATTTCCTTCCATCCCAGTGTTGGTCATTTCTTTGTATTTCAATTCCCTCTGCTTATATTCTGTTCTTGTCCATTATTATCCTACACATCTTTGGTGAAAATTTCTAAATTTCTCATCTGTTTCCCAAGTTTCCCAACATTCAAGTTAGCAAAATACACATATAAACAGATATTCTTATTAATCTTACATATGAAATAGGTTGTGGGTATCTGACTATACATATATATTCTGGTGTTAGATTGTGAGTGAGGGTGTATATAATTTAATTATTTAGGGAGTGTAGTAGGAACAAAAGTTACATGATCTAGATTAATAATTCAGTACATAATACTTCAATTCAATAAAGAGAAGAAAATTTTCAGGAGAAAAAAAAGTGAGCACAGAAATCCTAGATGGAGCAGATCTTACTTAGTTGGAATATCAAAAGCTGGTTACTGTTAGTTGTATGTGTATATCATCAAAACTTCATTACAGCTTACATAATAACCAGGCTTAGGGATATTTAGTGCTATCATTAAGCACCAAAAAAACATATCCAAAGGGAGCTCTGTTGGCCATTCAGCAAAGTGCACTAATATTTCAAATATACAAACAGTGATAGCTTTATCAGAACAACCAAAATGCACAAAATACACCATGCAAGTTTTCAAAGTTCCACTGGCTTCTTCAGCTGACAAAAGTATTAAAAATCATACAGGCAATAAATAAATATGACGATCTTAGAGTCATAGGCCAACATTTTGTTAAGATAGTGTTCTTAGTAAAGATGGTATGGAGGGATTAAACTCCATTAGCAACACAAAAAGATGCTTCCTTTGAGATCCAGGATGCTTTTGTCCTTTGCAAGGGTCGCCTTATTAGGCAGAAAACACTGAGTTTCTCAATAAGCCTCCATGCTGTTGCATTTGGAAAACCTTTAGGTGGTTTTTAGGTAAAACCATGCTAGGAAATTTTATTTCCTGATCTTTAGGACTTTTTGTCTCCCAGAGCCTACATAGCCAAAAGGAATGGCCTCTGCCCGCATGGCTAGCCCTCCATAGCATCTTAACTGGGAAGAACAATAACAACATCTTGACAAAATCTAGGCCAGTGATTCTAACATTGCCATTCTCCCCCATGTATGATTTTAAAGACCTTTGCCTGATGAAGGAGCCATTGGAGCTTTCAAAATTTGCAAGATGCATTTTGTGCATTTGGGTTGCACAATAAAGGTATCACTATTTTGTGGATTTTGGATGTTAATGTATTAAACACTAGAAACCGACTCATCCCTGCCATCATTTCCCCCATTTCTACTATCTTATCCCTTTGAAAGGTGGACTGGGAGGAATACTGACAGGAAGAAGATGAATTCATTGGAAAGGAAGTGCTGGAGGAGAGTTCTGCAGATGCAGTGGACCTGAACAACCTATAGATGTCGAGGTGGGGGAGGCTCATAGGAGTCTATCATTTGTAGGGTGGCCCTAAGCCAAAGCTGTCTTCAAAGCCGTTGTCATCTTAAAAAATTGCATAAGTAGAATGCCACAAATGTAATCCCTTCACATAGGCCTGAGTCTTAGTGTTTATTGGGGGACAGAGATAATGTTCAGCATACTGAATTGCTCCTTTACTGTAGATGTAACTAAGGAGATTATCAAAAACATTTTTCTCCTGAGCTGGGGACGGGCTGGGTATATGGGCGTAAACTGCTGAAAAACGGATGTTATCGCACACCTCCGTGCCCAGCTAGGAAGCATCATGTACCTGATCCCGACTTTGCAAAATCCGGATTGGGTGTGCAATGCCTCCAAGCTGGGCATGGAGGCATGCAAGAACATCCATTTTTAAGTGGTTTACGACCATACCGAGCCTGTGCCCAGCTAAGGAGAAAAACATGTATGATAATCTCCTAAAACCTGGAACAGATTCATTGCCCTACTAACTTGGAAGCCACCAACTGCCTTTTAGCAAGGGTAGGAAACTGTAGCCAACATTCCAGGGCAAGACATCCCTGGGACAATTTCATCACATTTTTGGATCCTCTCTGGGCCATTTTAGACTCAGGAGAGGCCTTTTTCCCCCAACAGGAAATGTCAAGGAAGTTTACTTCCAGGTGACTTCCAGTTAGGAAAAAATCCATCCTCACATATTACCTCTCTTAAAAAGGCCTAAAGGCCTAAAATGTGTTGAAACTGTCGCCTCCCGACAGAGAATTAGGTAGTATTTTGGAGCAAACAGAGAAAGAGAGCGAGCCTTCAAATATGGCTGCATTTCAGGCTCAAAAGGAGCAAGTGCTGGTTTTGTCATTCAAGATTTCATTAAAAAGTCCTTCTTTCTCTTTAAGATTGCCAGGTTAGGACTGAGACCTAGAGTGCATCTACACTATAGAAACAATGCAGTTTGACTCCACTTGAAGTGCTGGCACTCCATCCATTGGAATCTGGGGACTGTTGGTTTTACAAGGTCTTTGGTTTTCTTTGCCAAAGAGTGCCGATACCTCACAAAACTACAGATCACAGGTTTCTGTAGGATGAAGCCATGGCAATCAAAGCAGTGTCAAATGTCATTATTTCTACAATGTAGATGCACTGTAGGGGTGGTCTCTTGTGAAGTTGCAGGAGGCAGGCCCTGGTAATGTTACAAGGATGATGTCCCAAGGGGAAACGCCATCAAGCAGGAGACCTTAAGCGTTAGCAATAGAAGCACAGATGATGCAATTCAAATTAAAAAACACCAAGTCAAACAAATGAGGAACATGTGCATGAGAGAGAGTATGTATTCACTAATTTTTTCAAGGCAGCATTCTTGCTCTGAGATATCTTCTCCTCTACTTGAGGCCAAGCCTTGAGATATGGGAACCCTTTTTTTTTTAAATTGAACGTTGTGAAGTTACTTTAGTGACGGGAAAAAAGTCCTTGCTGTTCTCCCCTCCTGGTCCTGTTCTGAACTCATCAGGGCCTTCCCTCTGTTGGCTCCCCTCACCTTTTGCTGGAGACAGTGGTGTTGCATTTCTGACCCTTCGTGGCCGGGGTGTCCCCTTTCTCATGGATTTGATCCGCTGCCCTTTCATTGCAGCTGCACCCCCTGAGTGCCACCACAGCTTGGGGTACTGGTGGGGCACGATCCAAGGTGCATCTGGTAGCTTGCCATCTGGATATCCCTTCTCAGCGTTGATACCGGAACCTGTCCCAAGAGTTGAGAAAGTGGCATCTTTGAACAATATATTGAGATTGTGTAGGTTACCATCTTAAGACTTTGGTTTAAGAAGTAGAAAGGAGTGGAAATGGCCAGGTTCTATGCATGGCATAGTGATTTGAGTGGACTACAACTTTGAGTGGCCACTTGGCCGTGGAAACCCACTTGGGTAAATCATACTCTCTCAGCCTAAGAGGTCAGCAATGGCAGACCTTCTCTGAAGAAATCATGCCAAGAAACTCTTATGATAAGGTTACCATAAGTCAAAGGTGACTTGAATAGGAGTGTAGTGTCTAAACTGAGAGACATAATAGTGCCACTCTATTCTATATTTGGTTATTCTTGCTTGGACTGCTGTGTCCAGTTCTGGCCCCACAATTCAAGAGGGATGTGGACAAGCTGGAGCATACCCAGAGGAGGGTGACCAAAATGGTGGAAAGCACTACCCCTCTGAGGAATGGCTTAGGGAGCAGGGTATCCTGGAGAAGAGAAGATAGAGAGATGACATGATGGCCATCTTTAAATATTTGAAATGGTGTCATATTGAGCATGGAGCAAGTTTTTTTCTGCTGCTCCAGAGACTGGGACACAGAAAAAGGGATTCAAGCTATAGGAAAAGAGATTACACCTCAACATTAGGAGGAACCTCCTGATGGTAAGAGCTGTTCAACAGTGAATATTTTGCTACCTTGGAGGATGGTGGAGTCTCCATCTTTGGAGGCTGTTTTTAAGCAGAGGCAGAATGGCCATATATCAAAGGGAATGTTTGGATGTTATCTTTCCACAGGGGAGAAGTGGGTCAGACTGGATGGCCCTTGGATATCTTCCAACTCTAATTTTATGAAGGTATACATCAGCAGCAGCAGCAACAACAACAGGTCCTTATTCAGAGGACCACCTACCTGGTCTCATATCCAAAACTGTCCCTGGACTTCTTTGCTCATTCCTGGAAGGAAAAAAAAGGAATACAAGGAGATCAGATTGCTTTACAGCAATATTGCCACATTCACCACCATCACAAGCCATCATCTTTCATATCGCCACCATCTCGATTACTTCATTTTGTTATGTATTTGTTTGAATATTTGTATCACAGGCAAGATTCTCACAGCAGCACACAATAAAAATAAATTGAACAGTTTTAAACATTTTAAAACAATACGAATCATGTAAGCAGATTAACAGCAAATAAAAACAATGACTTGCTTACTGCAAGTCAGTTTTAAAAGCAGTTAAAGCACTTTAAGGCAAGGTAAAAATCACATCACATATGCAGATTGGGATGAAACCATGTTCTTCAAAGGGATGATATTCCACACCCAAGATGCCAAGGTAGAGAAGGCCCTGCATTATGTTTTGCCCATGCTGAAGAGGGACAAGAGGGAGCCCCTGAAGTACACCTCAGTCCTCAGGCAGATAAATTTGGGGAGAGGTGCTCCTTTCAGTAATGAGATCCCAAGCTATTTAAACATTTAAATGTTACAACCCCCTTGAATTCAGACTGGAAGCTTATTGGCAGCCAATGCAAATATTTCTACTACCCCTACATAACCCCAAGGCATAAGATCCCTGGCTGATCTTCTAAGCTAAGCACGGTCAGCCCTGGTGATGCTTGGATGGGAGACCACCAAGGAACCCTGGTGACACAGTGGTTAAATGCCTGTACTGCAGCCACTCACTCACAAATCATAAGGTGGTGAGTTCAATCCCAGTCAGGGGCTGAGGCTCAACTCAGGCTTGCATCCTTCCAAGGTCACTACAATGAGTACCTAGCTTGTTGGGGGCAATTAGCTTACAGTTGTAAACTGCTTAGAGACTGCTTAGTGCGATATGAAGCAATATATAAATGAAGCTGCTATTGCTACTGTAGGCTCTATTTCAGAGGAAAAAATTGGTAAAACTGTTTGTGAGGACTTTTTGCTTAAGAAAACTCTAGGAAATTTATGGGGCCACCATAAGTTGACTGAAAGAACATACACACACAGAATATAGAACAGGGCCTAAATATCCTAAAGGTGGGAGCGGCCCCTACAAAAGCCGGCCCGCCGGCTCCCCCTGAAGAGGACGCCGCCGCCGCCCTTTTCCATTTGGGCAGGGCGGCCCAGAGGACTCTGTCTGCCGCCGCAGCGGCATTATTCCAGGGGGCGGACCCCCTGTTGAGCTTTTTGTCCACGCCCCTATACCATCAGGGCGGAGTGCCAAGGACTGTTGCCTGGTCCCGCCGTCTTGGACTCTCCAGAGGGAGGGAGATAGAGGAGTGGGGTGTAGTTAGTTTCTTTTGTTAGGGGTCGGTTGGGACATGGGCTGTAATGTATTTATTGTAATTTTAGATTGTCTTATTATTAGTTTGTATAAGGATGGATTTATTGTTGTATAATAGTACATGGGTTTTTATGCTGTTTGTAACCTGTATTGTGATGTATCTTATTTTGTTGTAAACCGCCGTGATCATTGGAATGGCGGTATATAAATAAAATTTCATTTCATTTCATTTCAAATGATCCCATCTGCTCTTGGAAGCTAAGCAGGATCAGCCCTGGTTAATACTTGCATGGGAGACTACCAACCAATACCAGGTGCTGTAGGCTCTATTTCAGAGGAAGGAACTGGAAAAACCACTTCTGAGGATTCATGGCCTAAGAAAACCCTGTTAAATTAATGGGGTCACCATAAGTTTACTTGAAGTGACTGGAAGGCACATAATAATACAATATTATCTTCACATGTCACATTTCCCTAAAGGCACCAGATCCTGTCTGATATTGGAAGCTAAACATGGCCAACTTTGGTTAGCACTTGGATGGGAGACCACCAGCAAATATTAGGTGCAGTGGGCTCCATTTCAGAGGAAGGAACTGTCAAAATCATCCCTGGGTATTCCTTGCCTAAGAAAACCCTACAAAATTCAGGGAATCACCATTGGTCGACAGGTGACTTGAAAGGCACACACACACACAGTATTTATATAATGCCATTAGGCTCAGGTCCAAGTTATCTGAAGGATCACATTCTCCCTCATGTGAATCTGATTAGGTTTTTGAGACCTTCTGGTGAGGTCTTCTCTCTGCTCTGCCACTCTCACAGGAACCTTCTTGTATCGTCAGCCCTTGCCTTGGAGCACTGATTCTTCAGGGAGAAGATGACTTTATAGTCTGATATGGCCACATCTGTACAATACCTCCTAGAGCCAGCATGGTGTAGTGGTTTAAGTGTTGAACTACAACTCTGGAGATTAGGGTTTGATTCCTAGTTGCACCGTGGAAACCCACTGGGGGACTTTGGGCAAGTCACACACTCTTGGCCTTAGAGGAAGGCAATGGCAAACCTCCCCTAAACAAATCTTGCCAAGAAAACCCGACAATAGCTTTGGCTTAGAGTTGCCATAAGTCAGAAATGACTTGAAGGCAGCAAATAGAACATCCCCACCAGGATGTATGTATGTATGTTCTAAAATGGAATCTCGCTGAATCTCTGGCCTAAGAGAACAAAGGGTTAACTGGGAAAGACCTTTCCTGACCAGATCTTGTGAACTCATTATCTACCATCAAGTGTCCTGATTAAACAACTGAATACTGAATAACCTCTACTCCAGACAAGGTTTTGTCTCTCCCAGCAAGTGGTCCTACAGTTGGCAAACAGTGCCTTACACACAGGAAATGCCACTGAAAGGAAATGTCACCTTTTGGGCAAAGTAATTGACTTAAGGCTTCAGCAATAAGTGGGTGCTGAACTGAGACATTACTAGGATAGCCTAGATCTCAAGGGAAGTAACTTTTCTGTTGCTAATAGAGTTGAAATATTATGATATGTGACTTTGGGCAAGTCACACACTATTGTCCTCAGGGGAAGGCAAACCTCCTCTGAACAACTCTTGCCAAGAAAACCCGCACACAACAACAATTTTTATTGCCTTTTGTCTCAAGTTTCCACATGGTCAAAAGGGGAGCAGCCTCTGTATGCAATGAGATCTCTCCAAAACAACTGAACTATGACAGAGACAGCATCTGATACAAAATGTAGGCCTTTGACTCCAACACTATTACTTTTTCCTCCCTGTATGATTTTTAAAAATCTTTTGCCTGATGCAGAACCCAGTGAAGCTTCAAAAGCTTGCATGATGTACAGTGTGCCCACACCATATGCAGGTGTGCCAGGCATGGCTTTAACGTTATGCACAAGGCAAGCCATGGCAGGAACAATGGTGCTTGTGCCTGTGCCGCACCTGCCATGGCGCACACAGGAAGACAACCCAATTGTTTTCAATGAGGCTTAAGCATACACAATTTTTGCCTTATGCCGGGGGGGGGGGTTCCCCTGCATATGGAAAGGGCCCACTGTATTTGGTGCTTTTTAGTTGGCTGTTTTGTGGATTTTGGATTTTGCTGTATGGCCAACAAAGCTCCTCCTGGATATGATTACTACCTTTTGTTTAACCATTTATAAGTTGAGTGTCCCTTATCTGGAATTGCAAATTTCAAAATATTCCAAAGACTAAAACGTTTTTTCGTTTTATGGGGACACCTTTCCTTTCTGATGCTTCAGTGTATACAAAATTTGTTTCATGGACAAAATTATTTAAAATATTTATATAAAATTACCTTCAGGCTCTGTGTAGAATGAACTTTGTGTTTAGACTGGGCTCCCATCTCCAAAGTATCTCATTATGTACATAAAAGTAAATACAGGTATTCCAAAATCTAGGGTGGGGGATCCAAAATCCAAAACACCTCAGGCCCCAAGCATTTCAGATAAGGGAGACTCAACCTGTATTGGATAATGTCTTTGAAAAGGTCCGGATAAACATCTTCCCATCTGAGATGGTATCAAAAAGAATCCAGATGAAAAGGCTTTTTATTAAAGCCATATACATTTTAACTTTAGAACACTGCCTTGAATCTTGGACTGTCTAAAGACAGAAGATGAATAAAAATAGCAGTGACAAAACAACATACTAAAAAAAACCCTCCAACCCAATTTTTTTGGGGGGGAGGAGAATGACTAGATAAATCCCTACGGCTAATCCTATTTCTTTCCCACAATACATAGGATATACTGTATCTACACTTCAGAATTAATGCAGTTTGACACTACTTTAATTTCCATGGCCCAATAACGCTATACAATTCTGGGATTATAGTTCGGTGAGCATTTTGCCTTCTCTGATGGAGGGCATAGGTGCCAAAGCAAACTACAAATCCCAGGATTCCATAGGATGCAGCCAAGACAGTTAAAGCATTGTCAAACTGCATTAATTTTGCAGTGTTTAGTCTACGTATTCTAGTTAATTTGTTCATTTTTTGAGCAGACTTTTTCTGGTAGGTTTTCAAAGTGATGTTTGATTCCCTGAAAGGCAGAACCTTCCCTGGTAATATGTAAACATTTTTTCTTGACACAAAATACTTAAAAGTGTGACAGGCTCATCCTTTTACACACATCCACACACACAAAATCAGAAATCCATCCAAGGCTGCCACAAAATGTTTGGTTATTTTTGGTGCAGTAGAGTTGCATGGCTAGTCTTCCCTCTGAAATAAATCACAATGTACAATTTTTGACCCTCCAATTTTCACATTCAACCCAATATTCACAATATTCAAGCTCTTTCCCCCCTCTGATCTTTAGCAAGAGGTTCAGGCAGCCAAGAGAGATAGGACAAGAAATCCATGTGCAGGAAAAATTGGAAAAGCAAAATAGTTTATAGACAAAGAAGTGGGAGGGATACATTGAGGCTCAGTCTAGGTGTAGCAAGCATGGTTCCTAGACCTGGTTAGTACTTAGATGGAAGGCCATCCAGGAAATACCAGGTGCTACAGGTTCTGCTCCAGAGGAAGGAACAGGCAAAATCACCTCTGAGGATTTTTTGCCTAAGAAAACCCTACAAAATTCATGGGGTCGCCATAAGTTGATAGGCGACTTAAAAAGCACACACACTGAGAAAAAAGCAAGTAATTTTCTATCAAATATAGATAAAACTATTCAGAATAGATACCATATATTACATAACTTAAGACATATCTCTGCAATGATAAAAGAAAGAAAGAAATGAGGGAAAACCAAGACAAAATCCACTCCCATGGGAACCAGCAAGAGTTCTGGATCAGATGCACAAAGAGCCAAAATGTCCATCTTTTGGGATGGTTCACAATTTGTGAAGAGTGGGATGGAGACCAACCAAGCTCTCCTTGGAGAAAGATTACTCTTAATCCTTGAGATGACACATGACATACACAACAAGGACACAAACAATGAGAACATGAACCGTTGGTGCTAAGGAAACTGCTTACTCTTTGGTACCTCTCATTAAGAGACATAAGAAAATCACAGTGCACTGGAGATGCTGCAGAGTCCCCATGATCCGTGGATGAAAATATTTTTTGATCCCAATGCCAACAGCAAAATATTAATCCATGGCTTTTGTAACCCAGGAGTGGGTAGAGATTAGAGCCAGTGGGTAGAGATTTGAGACACCCCAAATTTTTCTCTGGCCCAGAGTGAATATGCAGGAAAAGCAGCTTCTAGCCTCTCACCAAGGAAGCTGATCTCTTATCAACCAGCCAAAATAGGTATGATATCCAACGGCATTTCAGAGCTGGAGACAGAGCGTTCTCCAGGATACATCATGCATAGCTTGTGCAAATCTTGATCTTTGAGATACATCAATTTTTTTAAAAGCCCACCTACACAACTATTTCCTTCAAATTGCTGGAGAGAGTTCTCCACCTTTGTTGTTGTTGTGTGCCTTCAAGTCACTTCTGACATATGGTGACCCTAAGGCAAACTTATCACAGGGTTTTCTTAGCAAGATTTGTTCAGAGGGGGTTGGACACCATGACCTTGCCCTGAGGTTGAGAGAATATAATTTACCCAAAGGCACCTGGGAGTTTCCAGGGATGTCTGGGGATTTGAACTTTAATCTTTGAAGTGTCAAAATGTCCCTACAAAATTACTTGTTGTTGTGTGCCTTTGATGGGAGCCCTTGGGCAAACCTAGATTTGTTCAGAGGGAGTTTGCCATTGCCTTCCTCTGAGGCTGAGAGAGTGTGACTTTCCCAAGGTCCAACAGTGGGCTTCCATGGCCGAGCAGGGATTTGAATCCTCCTCTCCAGAGTCTTAGCCCAATGCTTAAACCACTATATATGGTGACACTATCCTAGGATTTTCTTGGCAAGATTGATTCAGAGATAGTTTGTCCTTGCCTTCCTCTCAGGCCAAAAGGGTGTGTTCAAGTCAACTCTTTTGGTTATCATGGCTAAGCAGAGGTTCAAACTTTGGCCCACCAGAATCCTCATCCAACATCCAGAACACTATGCTATACACCTTGGTTTCATCTGTTATTGTAGTGTTCCTGCCAAGTCCATTTTGTACTAGAGAAGAGATGCCACCCAAATGTTAGGAATATCTTTTTGACCATTAAGAACTGTTTGACAGTGGAATGGATTTCATTTGAATTCTTTAAAGAGCACGAGGCTGAGTTTGTTTCAAGAGGGCGGTTATTGTGCATTCCTGTATGGCAAGGGGTTGATGGCCCTTGGGATCCCTTTCAACTCTACAGTTATATCATCCTGTGATTTTAAGGGCAGGATTCGAAGTCTACCACACCTGCACACCTTGGGTTACCAAAGGTTCCCACCTTCATTTCAGGAATTGATGATGAACTACTGATGATGAACTGCCTCCTTCCACTTTCCATTTGGATAAAAATAATCCGGTCATATTAATGGGCGCATGATGTTCTGAGATTGTGCAAACACATTTACAAACTGTTTGCCAAAAGTTTTTTTTCTGTGTAGGCCGATCCACCTCCTGGATCATGCTCATCACAAGATTAAGTTTTTCTGATATATATTGGCAGACATGTTTCAGATTTTCTGGACACTCTCCTCTGGTGTCACACCTTTAAAAAAAATCCTAATTTTGTCTGCCTGGGCTATTAAGTAGTATATACATGTACATATTGGTATATGTAGATGGCTGACTCATTAAGAGTTTGGAGAAGAGAGGAGAACGCTACAGTTGACAAATGAACATGTAGCCTCTCTCATCTTTTGTTTCTTTTCTTCAGAAAGCTACTTTATTTCCCCGAGGGCTCTGTAGTGGAAGATATTCATCTGAATTCTATCTAGAATTCTATCTGAATTCAGCTGAATCAATGGATTCATTTATATTTTACCAGTCAACAATGGCTCCAATAGTTCCACTCTAATTTTGAGTAACCAAGAGGATTCCAGCCCTAGTTTTATAAATCTATGTATCTGGGTTTGTTCATCTTAAGACAGCAACCCTAAGGATGTCAATCGTGGGGTGCATATACACTGTAGAAATAATGCAGTTTCACATTGCTTTGCCTGCCATGGCTCCATCCTATGGAATTCTGGCATTTGTAGTTTGTTGTGGTGCCAGAGCTCTCTGATAGAGAAGGTTAAATACAAAACTATAAAACTGATAGCATTGAGCCACGGCAGTTAAGGATTGCCAAACTACATTAATTCTGCAGTGTCGATGCAGCCTAAAATGATAGCCCTATTTAAATACTTGAAGGGATGTCATATTGAGGAGGGAGCAAACTTGTTTTCTGCTGCTCCAGAGACTAGGACCCGGAGCAATGGATGCAAGCTACAGGAAAAGAGATTCCACCTCAACATTAGGAGGAATTTCCTGACAGTAAGGGCTGTTCGACAGTGGAACACACTTCCTCGGAGTGTAGTGGAGTCTCCCTCCTTGGAGGTCTTCAAACAGAGGCTGGATGGCCATCTGTCGACGATGCTTTGATCTGGATTTCCTGCATGGCAGGGGGTTGGACTGGATGGCCCTTGCGGTCTCTTCTGACTCTATGATTCTATGATTCTATGATTCTAAAATGATTTATTTTAAAAAAATAATTTAAAACTCTATACTTTAAACAGCTAGAGCAGCTTCCAGAGCAGATTGTATTATTTGCATGGCCTTTGGTTCTGGTTTTAATACAGTCCTGGTGTAAACTCAAAAGGAGAAGAGTTAACCAGACTTCCCTTGGGGGGGAGGAAATTTTGGAGTTGAGGTGCTGCTACTGAGAAGACCCTGTTAGGTATATCCACCAACCTGGACCTCTCTGTGTTAGTGAGATTCAACTCTCTGTCTTTGGTGTTCTGAGAAAAACGTAATGACATGTAAGCCAGGAGCATTAAATTGCAGACTTGGAAAAGTCTGTGATCTCCAGAGCTTGGAAACGTGCCATTGAGATCAAAGACCTGGAGGAAGGACTGGTTTTTACATTCTGTTAATATTTCTCAGGCATAATGCATCTTGCTTCTCCCTCCTGTTCCCATTAAGGACAAGAGGTTTCCTAGATACGGCTCAAACTGTGTTCTATTTGCATTAGCAAATGTTGAACACAGCCATCAATGGGAACTTGAAAGGTCAATGGATTACACATAGGAAGGAGTGCCTGTTGATGAACAAATGTTTTAGTGAATACGTGGCAAATGGATGCACAACAGAGTGTGGTTCCTCAAGAATGGGATGCAAAAGCTTCTTATAGTATTTGTAAATCTCAGCTACTTCCTTGTCAAAGGGAACAGGAACATTGACATCACTGGATCAATGTGCAAGGTGAACAACAATGAAGAAAAAAATGGTGAGGTTTCTTAAGAGAAACCACAAAGCATCCTAGTTCACATATACTAAGGGTGGGCAACTATGTAAGAGCATGAGGCTAGTATTCTCCCAGAATCCCCCCATGGGCTGCACCATCCCCACAGAAAGCCAAAATACCTTCATTTTCCACTACAGTCCTTCTCAAAATGGTGACAGCCATTTCTGTCACTTCCTGACACTATTTTGAGATGGAATGTAAATGAAACTGGTATTTGTGGGTCACAAGGGGTCTTGATTGTGGGTAGTATGAAATCTTGGGAAAACCAGAATGGTGTAGTGGTCTGAGCATTGGACTACAGCTCCGGGGCTCAGGGTTCAAATCCTCCTCTGGCATGTAAACCCACTGGGTGACAAAGCAAACCTCCTCTGAACAAATTCTGCCAAGGAAACCTATTGTGATAGGATCACTTTAGGATCACCATGAGTTGGAAACAACTTGAAGGCAGAGAGCAACAATGAGGTCTTGGGGTCCTTGTGAGGTGGGGTTATTTTCATGTGCATAGGGACTTTCTACATAGTTTGTGGGTAAACATTTTCCCCAAATTACACCATTAAAACAACAACAACATGGAGTTGGAGGGCTTTGGGGGACTGGGATAGGGATTTTAGGAGTCAGGGCCCCTGAGCCACACAAAGCTCTCCCTTGACATAGTCTGCATCTACACTGCGGAATTGATGCATTTAACTGCCATGGCTTGATGCTATGGAATTCTGGGATTTGTAGTGTTGTGAGCTCTTTAGCCTTCTCAGCTGGAGAGCTTGGGTGCCAGAAATCCCAGGATTCCATAGGACAGAGCCATGACAGTTAAACTGGTGTCAAACTGCAGTAATTCTGTAGTGTAAATGCAGCCATGGATTATGATAAAACATTTTCCATAAGGATTTGAGGAAGAAACCAGAAACAGAAAAAGACTGAGATCAAGAGTAGATTAATCAGTCCAAGAACAGTCTCTTATCTGGTGTTTGCTGTGACAGACCGAGAAGGACTAGAGATTTTTGACATCAATTTTTCAGATTACAGATAAAACAGATTACAGAGGGGGAAAGTGATACTCCTCCTTACAAATGATAATTTTTCATAGTAGTGAAGCCTTCTGCTTGCCTGCCAGCTGAGAAAAAGTTATTTATGGAAAAGAAAGGCTCATGCTGACTATATAAAAACAAAGAATTGGGATTGGTTGATGGCTGATTTGTCTGAAATAAATACATAAACTGGAATCTTGTAGGTTTCAGGCTGAGTCTCCCTTCTCTGAAATGCTGGGGACCCAAAGTATTTTGGATTTTGGATTTTTGGAATATTTGCATACACATAATGAGCTATCTTGGAGATGGGATCCAAGTCTAAATTCATTTATGTTTTATGTACACCTTATACCCATAGCCTGTAGGTAATGTTATACATAATATTTTAAATAGTTTTGGAAAACAAAATTTCTGAACCACCTGAAAGCAAAGATGTCACTATCTCAGCCACCCATGTGGATAATTTTGGATTTTGGAGTATTTTGGATTAGCACTAACCCTTCAGTTCATTGCTGAATGTTGCAACAATACATACATAAATTCATGTGATTGAATGGGTCTACTCTGTAGTTGCAGGGTAGGTAATGTTGGAGATTATGCATAATAGATTTCAGTCATCATGTGTTTAAATCCAATTTGCAATTTTAATTTTGTCTTGGTAAAGTGTCAATTTGCTTGCCTTTAGTGATAATAGAATCATAGAAGCAAAGTGTTGGAAGAGACTCCAAGGGCCATCCAGGCCAATCCCCTGCCATGCAGAAACATACAACCAAAGTACCCCTGACAGATGGCCATCTAGCCTCTGTTTAAAAACCTCCATAGAAAGAGACTCCACCACACTCCAAGGCAGCCTCTTCCTCTGTCAAACAGCTCTTATTGTCAGGAAGTTCTTTTCATGTAGTTTGAATCAACTGCTCAGTGTCCTATTCTCTGGAACAGCAGGAAACAAGCTTGCTCCATCCATAATATGACACCTCTTCAAAGATGTAAACAGGGCTATCATGTCCTCAGGGACCTAGCCAGGATTTTAGGAAAGGGGGGGGGGGTCCAGACTAAGTGCCACCATTATATTGGGTCTTGGGTGCGGAGGTGCAGCAGCACGCACCATTCATTTTTCTTGGCTACGTCCCTGATGTCCTTTCTTAACCTTCTCTTTCCAAGACTAAACACACCTCGCCCCCTTAAACCACTCTTCCTAGGAGCTAGGGGATTTTGGTGATGTGAGTTGGGAGGCTTGCTCTTCTACATACATCTCTCTCTCTCTCTCTCTCTCTGTGTGTGTGTGTGTGTGTGTGTGTGTGTGTGTGTGACCCATTTGCCCAGGTCAAGAAAGTCAGGGGCCTGGTGAAGATGAGGAAGGGTATGTTTTTGGGTGTGTGCATGTGTTTGAACAGAGATGCCCTCTTAATATACTGCTGTAAATAACTCTTGGTGAAACACAGCTAGTAGCCTGACTCAAAAGAGTCCAGGGGGCCTGTCACACTACACCATCATAGCACTATGATTTCATTTTCACTGATGTGTCAACCTCCTATGAAATCCTGGGATTTGCAGTGTCAGTATTGTTATTGTTGGGTGTCTTCAAGTCAACAAGACCCAAACCTGCTTGGTCTCAGCAGCTTTGCTCAGACTTCACCTGGCGGTCTGTGTCCAACTCTAGGCACCACAGTTTAAGAGTTACATAGGCAAGGTGGACGTGTCTTTCAGAGGTGGGTTGACCAAAGTGGTAAAAGTCTGGAAACCACACCTTATGAGGAACAGTTGGTGTTGGGTATGGAAAAGAGAAGTGAAATGATAATAATCATTAAAGATAGGAAGGGATGTTGAAGCTAGCTAGCTTGTTTTCTGTTGCTGCAGACCCAATGAATTGCAAGATAGAAGACTCTATCTAAGTATTAGGAATAACTTCCTGATCACAAGAGTTGTCTGACAGTGAAATGGATTCCCTTAGATTGTGGTGGGCTCACCTTCTTTGAAGGTCTTTAAACAGAGGGATGGATGGCCTACTTCTTGGGTGGGCTCACTGTGGAGTCCATGCATCTTTGGGTCCCTTCTGCCTCCATGAGTGGATAATTTGGTAAGCCCATTGGCTTTGGAAGAGAAGCCATCAGAAGGCACACCTTGCATCTTGAGCCAACTCTTCTTATGGTATAGGTTTTGAACTTTTGTGCCAAGTCAGACATTCTGCTATCACTGTTGAAAAACCATGCAGTGTGTTGATGCACAGTTATGGTGACAGCTAGAAAAGTGTGTGTGTGTGTGTGTGTATTACAAGTGTCTCTTTATAGTTGGTCTAGTCATAATACAGGTATTTACCTTTCCACCAACTTGCCACAGGATGTGGCATATTGCAATCTCATTATGAAGCATCACCCCAAAGCAAAAATACATTATCTTGGAGGACTAGCAGACAGCTGAACCTGCAGTGGTTCGATAGATAGGCTGGGACTGCATTTACACTAAAATGTGATTAATGATTCCTGAAAGGTCACGAAGTGGAGGGTGCAGAGGTGAGCTTGGAGAATTCTGTTACAGAAGACTGTAACTATTTCTTCCTATTTATTTCAACCCTGATTTAGGGAACTCAGCCAAAAAGAGAGGATCTGTCTTGCTATTTTATACCCAAAGGCTATTTCAACCAGCCTCCTTTTCCTAGAAGCTTGCCATGATTTCAGATTTTGGCATACTATCTCTGAGCATGGAAAAATAACACCCTTTACTGCAAAATGCTAAATGCAAAAGCAAAATGTGAAATGCAAAAATCTACAAGCAAAAATGCACAGAATACAGGATGCACGCTTTCGAAGCGCCGTTGGCTTCTTCTTCATTGTCATCATCATCATCATCAACAACAACAACAACAATAGCAACACTAATATTTACCCGTATATGTGTGTGTGTGTGTGTGTGTGTGTGTGTTTATATTACTCTGGCATCCCTAATTTCAGAGTGCCATGGTGCTTGCCTTGACCATGCAACCACTAACCACCAGTAACCTTCTGCTTACAGTATATTATTGAGTGCATCTACACTGTAAAAATAATGTAGTTTGACACCACTTTAACTGCCATGGCTCCATCCTACAGGGTCCTGGGAACTGTAGTTTGATGAGGCACCAGCACACTGGCAGCATAGGCTGAAGACTTTGTAAAACTACAAATCCCAGGACTCCATAGAATGGAGTGACAGCACTTAAAGTAGTGTCAAAGACATTATTTCAATCTGCATGATTTCTACAGTGTAAATGCACTAGTAGCATGCATTTAAGTATGCCTTGTCTTTGGATGAGGAAATCTAGTGTTTTCTTGGCAAGGGTTATAATATTCAGAGGAGGCTTGCCATTGCCCTCATCTGAGGGTGAGAGAGTGTGACTTCCAAAAGCCAGTGGCTTTTCCCCCATGGCTGAGCATGAATGCAAACCCTGGCCTGCTCCCAGAGTCCTAGTCCAACATTCAAACACAAAATTATGCTGGCTCTTTCATGGTTTAGGAGATAATCTGAAATGAATTTTTCGACTGGCCAGAACAATCCCCTCAGGCAAAGAAAGGCCTTGAAACAGACTTTGTCATCTCAAGCTCTTCCCATGGGGAAAAATGATCCTTGAAATCCCTTCAGCCAGAGGGAACATTCTTTGCATTCCCTCATTCTCTAGTAAGGCTTTTGCTGAAAAGTCCTCACAGTCTGTGGTTACACTTCTTTGCAACTCCTTTGCTCTTTTGAAACTCCTCACACAGATGTGTATATGTGTGTGTTATTAAAAAATCACATCAGTTTAAAGTAAGAAAAGAGAAAAAAGGGGAAAGATAAAGGAAAGTTTCTGTTGGAAGTAAAAATGATGGGAAATAGCCTAGAATGATAAGATGGAAGGGAGCCCTAAAAACCACTGAACCACTTGCTACAGAAGAATGCTCAGCACAGAAACTTTTCGAGCTAAGCCATGTCAAAATAGGCCCAGTGCCTTTGACAGCTCCTTTAAAATTCAGACTAAAACCCAGAGCAGATTCACTTGCCCACTGAAATAGGCGACACCAACTGTCCCCACACCCTTTCTATCCAAGAGGAATTCCAAATTATAGTTTTAATGGGTTTTTTTTTTTTTGCGCTATGAGGTCGTGTTCTAGAAGAATTTATTCCTGACGTTTAGCCAGCAGCTGTGGCTGGCATCTTCAGAGAATGCTGGCATGGAAGAGAGTGATTGGAATTTGATTTCCAAATTGTCCACTATTTTGAGCATGACTAAAAAGCATGCACATACATTTATCATAGTGGTTTTAGCTGTTATTTGGTAATGTCCTACATTTTTCTTGAATGACCTACATTTAGCAGGACATTCCCTGAGGCAATGCTCTGGCCAAAGGGAAAGGAAGGGAGGAAGGAAGGAAATGTTCCTTGTCAACTGACAGAAGAATCACACAAGCCCATGAGAGAACTGCAAAGCTGGTGTAGTCAGAAAAGGGACCTTGCAAAGGGAGTCAGCAGAGTGTAGTGGTTTGAGCATTAGACTAAGACTCTGGAGGCAAGGGTTCAATTCCTCGCTGGGCCATGAAACCTACTGGGTCACCTTGGGCAAATCACATGCTCTCAGCCTTAGGGGAAGGCACTGGCAAAACCCTATCTGAACAAATCTTGCTAAGAGAACCCAATGATAGCTTGGCCTTCAGGTTGCCATAAGTTGGAAATGACTTGAAGGCACACAACAACAACAACAACAACAACAACAACCACAACAACAAACTTTGAACAGGAAGACTTTTCCTGAAAGTAAGTAGGGGTGTGTTTGTGTGCGATATGTTGTCTAACATTTCACACCTAAAAACTGGAAATGTGTATGGCCAGGCAACCACAGAGTGTGGTCAAGATGGCAAAAGTTACTGGTGAGGAAGAACATACAAGGCAGGAGAGGCTGCAACTGTCTGACCATGTTGTTAGGGGACTTGATCATGTGAGGCTAGCAAAGTGGACTTTCAACAGGATAAAAGTGTCTTTTGCCATTATTTATCACATGTGGTCATGTTGGTCCTGTTGTTGCTTTGCATTCCTTTTGTTAGTGGAGCACATCTTTTCATTGGTGGGTGAAACCTATCAATGGCTCTCAGTATCGCTGCTTTTTCATTAGTGCCTTCTGTGACAGGTTCCTTCTGCTGTGGTTCTGATATGCCAGCAGTCACAAGGCCTCAATGGGCATCATTCTTCTCCTGTCCACTTCTCCCACTCATTGTTCCCAAGGAAGCTGTTTTCCTCACCTCTCCTCTCCTCTCCTTTCTTTCCTTTCCTTTTCCTTTTCAATTTTTTGTTTTCTTTTTTTATTTCATCATATTACCAGAATTGCCCTATTGCAGTAAAAATAAAAATAATAAAAATCAAATGGCACGATGGCCTAGGGCAGGAAGGCAGGGTTGTGGAGGCCATGTGGAAAAGAGACCATAAATTGCCAAAGTAACACTTTCACACTATTGCATAAAAATGTGATAATGAATATTCCCAAACTGATATGTTTCCATTTCTTTAAACTAATGGGATTTCCGCAGAACAGCAAGCTGATAAAATCCTCTATCTACAGAGAAAGGCAAACGTTTGCCCCCACTTCTCTTCCCCAGTTGAGTAGACTGAGTACAAACTACTTTTGCATTTTGAAATCAGTTTGCAGCAACTGAAAGAGAAAGAAACTGGATCATTTTAAAAGCTGATGAAAAAGTGGGACGGCATTGGATTAATCAGGGTTGTCCTTGCCCAATTGGGACAGTTGAAGGGTATGATATTGTTGCGGCACAATGGCACACGCTAAAGCAAAATCCATGAGCCAACCCACACATACATTGCAAACCAGGTGTGAAATCATCGCTCTTGTATTCTTGCTCACCTCTGTGCCAGACAGAATTGTGAGAAAAGCAGAAAAGAAAGGAAGAGAAGGGATGAGCCAAGGATGGCTCAGAGGAGGATGATATATATAATGGGAACAACTGCATACAAATACAGAAGTAAAACAACCAAGGTGAATTTTGTTGTGACTGGATTAAGCCACACTGAACCCAGTGGAATTTATGTCTGATTAGAAATTTATTGAATTGCACTTTTTCATTTGCTGTTGTTGTTGTTGTTGTTGTTGTTGTTCTGAGACTTTAAGTTGTTTCTGACTTATGACAACCCTAAGGCAACCTTATCATGGGGTTTTCTTGGAAAGATTTGTTCAGAATAGGTTTGCCATTGCCTTCCCCTGAGGCTGAGAGAGTGTGACTTGCTGAAGGTCATCCAATGGGTTTCATGGCTGAGTTGGGAATTGAATGCTGGTCTCCAGAGTCCTAGTCTTAACACACAAACCACTGCACCACACTGGCTTTATTTTAGCCATATTTCTTTTAGGTATGTGTAAATCCTCCAACTGAATCAACCCCTGGTTTCCAGAGTATTAGCCACTTGATTAATTAAATTGATCTTATCTGTACAATGAGACACTATGCAAGTTCTTAATAAAGAAGATGCTTTCTTAGTGATTACAGCTGGCCCCTGCTAGTGACTTACACATGTGTAAACTCCAATACAGAAGTGGTTGGACATTTTTTTGAAGCAAAATGGCCATATTCAGAAGCAGAGTTATGTATGCATCACCATGATGCAAGTGGTAGAATTGCACATTGTCCGGGCAGCTGTGTACTGTGCATTGTGCCTACAAGTGTGGATGGCACATTGCAGTCATAGGATTTCACATTTGCTCTCACATTTGAAATGCACTGAGTTGCAGTTTGGTAATACACAATCATCACATAAATTCATGAGTCACACTCTGTCTCCTTGTTGCAGCATCACAGTCATTGACTGCATAGCTGACTCTCTCTCCCCCATCATGGAAATAGGGGAGAAAGAGAAGAAACAGGGTTTTTGTTGTTGTTTCTTTCATCAAATTTACAAAACGAGGGCTTTATCTTGTGTTTCAGCTGGTGATCGTGGAGATGACAGAAACAGACAGAGCTAAGATTCTGTTTTTTGAACAAGACAGTGCTTTCCAATCGTAAATGCCCTGGCTTGTTGACGCAAATGAGATCCAAAAATGTTAATTCCAGTATCAGGAGTTCTGACTTTCCTTCTGCAAGGCACCAATGTGACTGGGATGCACACAGAGTGGCCTTTGAGCTCCATGTTAATTTGTTTACTGTTTAGAGGACAAAGGAAGCCTGTTCCATAAAATTAAGACCTTGCTCAGCTGATCCACTTTAAAAAAAATTGTAACCAGAACCTTCATTGCCCTGAATAATTCATTAAACCTTGCACACCTATTTACCTAGCATTCTGTATTTCATGAAGCCAGCCCTGACATTTGGTAGAGGGAGAGGAATGGTTCAGGAAGTTGAAATAATAGACTGAAAATTGTTATCGAATTTTCTAATGTAAGTGGATCCAGGACTGCCCTAATACACCAAATAACCTCTAAGGGTCCCATGGGGGACACCTATTTTCTTGCTTTCCCCCTTTTTAAAATCTTACCAACAGAGGAGTTTATCGCACAGCCTTTTTTGCCCGATCTGGGCATGGGACGGATGTTATCGCACAGAAAAATGCAGACTTTGTCACAGGGCAACCACAAGCCATTCCCCAGTCACACTTAGCCGGCAGATTTTGTGGAACAGAAAGCTTCTGTACTACCAAAATCGGTGAGACGAGTGTGGCTGGAGGACAGCTTGTGGTTGCCCTGTGACAAAGTCTGCATTTTTCTGTGTGATAACACCTATTTTTCCCTATTCAGTCCTGATCCCATCCCGTGCCCAGATTGGGCAAAAATGGCTATGTGATAAACTCCAGAGTCTTCTCCCATTTCCTCACTGCTTTTAAAGCTTCATCTGTGTCCTTATCCTCTCCTGTTTCCCCACTTATATTCCTGTTATTAGCGCTTTGCTTTTGCAAAAAATGTGGCCTGCCAAACCTCATCAAGAAACAAATGTATTTAAGTTTCTTGATGAGGTTTGATAGGCCATCTTTTTTGCTTTTAGGAAGACCCCTGCGAGGAATTCCAACTTGAAAATAGCTACAGGAATTTGAACTATAACAAAACAAACAAACAACAAGACCAACAAAACAAAAAATCCAAACAAACAAGCCCACTGTAAAATTTTGAATTATCACAGTCTCCTGAGGAGTTTTGAGGACAGCCCCCTCCAGCCCAACTTCTAGGAAAATTTTCAGGTTTCAAATGAGCACTCTTGGCTGCAGAATACAGTTTGAGACTGCTTTAAATGCCATGGCTAAATGCTATGGAATTCTGGGATTTTTTAGTTTTGACCACTATTTAGCTTTTCTCTGCCAGAGAGCTCTGGTGCAACAACAAACTACAAATCCCTGGGTTCCATAGCATGCAGCCATGGCTGTTAAAGTGGTGTCAAACTGCATTACTTCTGTGGCTCTACTCAGATAACAAGAAAAACCATTCTGTTCTTCACAAATTTTGAAGTATCTAGCATGATTTCTTGATAAGTTTTGGCTGGTCCCCTGTTACACTCCTAGCAACTCCCAATACTTGTTTGAAATTTTGACACGACACTTGGCACTGGAATGTGGGTGACAAACCAGACACACTGGCACTTTCTTTTATTATTAGAGTTTATTGTTGGATTTTTATTCTGAGGGAGGAGGAGAAGCCTTTTGGAATTTCCTGCCTCAAGTGCTAAAATGCCTTGGGTATCCATGGGTATATGCCAGATGTCATCACTTACTTATCAGACCTTCTTTCTCCTCACCTTCCCACCAGGGCCCTCCGTTCTGGTAGTCAAGGGTTCCTGTCTCAGCCCAGGATTTCCTCTGCCCCATCCCGGATTCGCCCCTTTTCACTTGCTGCCCCTCACTCCTGGAACCTTCTTCCTCCACAAGCAAGAGCCATCACTTCTTTAACCAGCTTTAAAACAGAGTTGAAAACCATCCTGTTCCGAGAAGCCTTCCCAGGCATTGCATAATTATCGCTTACTATCTGATGTTCTGTTGTTGACTGTTTATCGATCCATTTCCTGTACTGCTATGTACTGTATATGTATTATCCTACTTGTGAGTATGTATTTTCCCTGGATAATGTTTAACCTTCCATTTTGAAGCCAAGCCCTCCCTTCAGTCCATCTGCCTTGGTCCAGGCCTCGGAGGTTGAGAGGAACTGCTGGACCTCTTACCCTTTCCCGTCACCACTCCCTTCTCCTTCTGTGTCATGTCTTTTTAGATTGTAAGCCTGAGGGCAGGGAATCGTCTAACTAAAAAGATTGCATGTACAGCGCTGTGTAAATTTACAGCGCTTCATAAATAAAGGTTAATAATAATAATAATAATAATAATAATAATAATAATAATAATAACAACTGCAAAAGAAGACAAGGAAATGTAGGCCATTCAAGAAAAATATAGGACATTACCATATAAATATAGGACATTACTCATATAAATATAAAATCAATCTTCTTAGTCTTGCTCAGTACAAAAGGACATTTTGGAATTCTTCCTGGACAGAAGGTTGAAATGTTGGACATGTCCTGGAAAAGGAGGATTTCTGCTCACCCTGTAGTATCACCATGGACTAAAGAGGTCCACCATTTGCTATTGTGTTCAGGTATCAAAACATCTTGGAATGGCACCAATATTTCTTCATAGATTTAAGTGATTTTCTTCAGACAAACTTTCTTTCTTACTCAGGTGCAAGATGAAAAAAGAAAATATTTGCACGTATTACTGTATTAACTTGTGGGCATGGTGCTTTTCTCTCCATGTATACTGCATACAGTGACTGCCAGCAATGAGTTTCTAACACATGTGCACAGGCACATATCAAACGAGATCCAATCTTCATCCATGAGAATGAACATGAGGTGCACTCACCACAACTCAGAAACATTAAATCAGTGTTTCCCCAACTCTGGTTCACCAGGTGTTTCAGACCTCAGCTCCCAAAAGACTCAGCTACCTTAGCCAATGTTCTGGGATTCTGGGAGCTGAAATCCAAAACACCTGGAAGGACAGAGTTTGGGAATTACTGTAAGGGTTAGATCCAGAGCTAGATGTTAATTGTAATTAAGGGAACCTATGTAATATTTGTAAAAGAGCGCTAAGTGAGGAAGTTTATTCTATTTTTGCATTGTAGAAGTTACCGTCTGTCTGTCCACAGTGTCTGGATGCAGCTGGAAATGGAACAGATTTTCTGGTGTTTTAAGATTAAATGCTGTAGTTCAGTTGCAAATTTAATCACTTTCAGCTCAGGAACAGTCTTGGGCTGACCAGAAGCCTCAGCTGACCTCTTTCATTCTATCTCTAAACTGCGCTGAACAGGAGTCGCTCCACCCCATACTTGCTCATGTGCTCCACTGGGTTCCCTACAGTAGCCAATTGACAAGGGGTTCAGTAAGAATTTAATCCAGACTCCTAATGCCTTTCACATTAAGATCGTAGGAGCAGTTGCTGCACATTTCCATTCCCTACTTGAGCTTCTCTCTTACCCTTTTTGTGCCATGCAACAAAGAACATCATTCTGGTGCCAGACAGATAAAATCTTAGAGCTGGAAGGGACCCCATTCAAGGCAGGAATACACAACCAAAGCACTCTCAAAAGATGATCATCCAACCCGTATTTAAATACCTCTGAATAAGGAGACTCTGCTAAGCCCCTGAGGCTATTTATTCCACTGTCAAACTGCTCTTATGGTCAAGGCGTTCTTCCTAAAGTTTAGGTGAAATCTCATTTCTTGTCATTTGAATCCATTAATTCAGTTTCCAATCTTCTGAGCAGCAGAAAACAAGCTTCCTCCATCTTCGACATGAAACCCCTTCAGATATTTAATGATGGTGATCACATCACCTTTTAGTTTTCTTTTCTCCAAGAAAAAATGCCCCCAGCTTCTTTAGCCATTGGTTGGTTTCAAAAATGTTGACTATCTTGGCTATCTTGGCTCCTTTTCATCCTGGAGAGAAGTGACCTGGAGAGAGGTGGGGGGGGGGGACACCTGGCTGAATGAAACTACATGTGGAAGGGATCTGGGAGTCCAAGTAGATCATAAGTTGAACATGAGTAAACAGTGCAATGTAGCAGCTAAAAAGGCCAATGCGATTTTAGGCTGCATCAATAAAAGTATAGTGTCTAGATCAAGGGAAGTAATAGTGCCACTATATTCCGCTCTGGTCAGGCCCCACCTGGAATATTGTGTCCAGTTCTGGGCACCACAATTCAAAAAGGACATTGAGAAACTGGAGCGTGTCCAAAGGAGGGCGACTAAAATGGTGAAGGGTCTGGAAACCATGCCCTATGACGAATGACTTAGGGAGCTAGGGATGTTTAGCCTGGAGAAGAGATGGTTAAGGGGTGATATGATACCCCTGTTTAAATACTTAAAGGGCTGTCATATTGTGGAGGGAGCAAGCTTGTTTTCTGCTGCTCCAGAGACTAGGACCCAGAGCAATGGATGCAAGCTGCAGGAAAAGAGATTCCACCTTAACATTAGGAGGAACTTCCTGATAGTAAGGGCTGTTCGACAGTGGAACACACTTCCTCAGAGTGTAGTGGAGTCTCCTTCTTTGGAGGTCTTCAAGCAGAGGCTGGATGGCCATCCATTGGGGATGCTTTGATTGTGATTTCCTGCACGGCAGGGGGTTGGACTGGATGGTCCTTGTGGTCTTTTCCAACTCTGCAATTCTATGATTTTATGATACTGTTGCTGTATGTCTTCAAATCACTTCTGACTTAGGGTGACCAGAAGGCAAACCTATCATGGTGTTTTCCTTGCAATATTTTGTTCAGAGGGGAGTGTCCCGCTGAGGCTGAGAGAGTGTGACCTACCCAAGGTCACACAGTGGGTTTCCATGGCTGAGTTTGGATCTAAACCCTGGTCTTCCAGTGTCCTAGCCTAACACCCAAACCACTATACCACACTGGCTCATAAGCAGGTGTCTTATGTATGTGTGTGAGTGTAGAGAGAGAGAGAGAGAGATCCTTAGCACAATGTATCATGCTGCCAACTTCT
The DNA here is from genome assembly GCF_019175285.1 of Sceloporus undulatus. Lineage (NCBI taxonomy): Eukaryota > Metazoa > Chordata > Lepidosauria > Squamata > Phrynosomatidae > Sceloporus > Sceloporus undulatus. The sequence goes on from NC_056524.1 coordinate 267,049,016, forward strand.
TTTTTCAGTTAGTCTCAAAGGTGCTACAAGAGCTCTCTGCATACTGATTCTACAGACTAACATGGCTATATCTTTGAATTCTCTCTCTGTGTGTTTAATATATTTTAAACTGGTTTTAATTTTTCTGATTGTTTAATTGTATTTTAGCTTTTGTATTCTGTAGATTTTTATCATTTTAATAGTTGTAAGCCAATTTAAATCCCAATCTGAGAAAAATGATAGAAATAATAATAATAATAATAATAATAATAATTCCCCCACGGAAGTAGGACGATGTAGAATGCAGGTCATTTGCATTCAATTCAATGTTGTGGATGTGGAGTTGTGCATGCAATGCCACTGTGCAGGATTGGGCATTGCACATGGATATGCACACATAAAATTGTGCATGAATGCATGCCAGCACGCATGCATGCTGCACAAGGGTGCATGCTGCAACTTGCATCTGCTGATACCCATTCTGTTGTGCCATAGTACAATTCATTATTGTGGTGCCACAGCATAACTCAAATTTTCTCCCAGTTCCTTAATGTGTCATCTTCAGTCCATTGTTTTAGTTTTTCCCCAGGATGGCTTATTATGAATGTCTTGTTCTGTATTTTGCTTTGCTTGTGCTTTTGAAGGCACTACAATTGCTATGTGTAAGTGTTCATAAGGAGAGGATGTGGGTTGGCCCCAAACGTGGGGATGATGTCTTTCCATTGCTCATTAACACAATTCTGTTTTCTGTCTCCAGTGCAACAAACCTAAGTTACACTGTTTCTCCTTTTTCTCTTTCTTGTTGCTTTTTTAATCTTTGTGTGGTTCACAAATAATGCAGGGCTGTGTGTCTCTTTTGCTGACTGTGTTTGCTGAATCCTCCATCAACTATTGGTTCTGGGGCCTTGATTTGGTTTTATCATCCCTGGTAGTACTTAGCCTTTTAAAGAATCATAGGTTAATTTTAAAGAATCATAGGTTCTTTATAGGCTTAAAGCTGATCATTAAGAAAACAAAAATAATAACTACAGAAGATTTACATTAATTTATCTTAGTGATTTGTCCTTTTAATTTGGTGTGTGTTTTAACTGATGTTGTTTGTCTGTTAATTCTCATCCCCCCCCCCCCCCAAATTGATCCATGGGATGAAGTGGATAAATATGAGGAGGTAGAAAAGGAGGAGGAGGAAATTAAAACAGTCAAAGAATTCCTGTACCTTGGATCAAACATTGATCAGAATGGAGACTGCAGTCAAGAAATCAGATGACTGGAAATGGGAAGGGCAGCCATGAAAGAACTAGGCAAGATCCTACAGAGCAAAGATATACAACTGATCACTAAAGTTAGAATCGTGTAAGCCATTGTATTCCTACAATATTTTGCATTGCGAATACACACACACACACACACACACACACACACACACAGATGTGACAGCTGGACGGTGAAGAGAACAGATGGGAAGAAAATTAATTTATTTCAGATGTGGTGCTGGAGAAGAGTGCTAATGATACCATGAACATCCAAATGGATCCTGGAAGAGATCATGCCTGAAATACCCCTAGAGGCTGAGATGATCAAATCGAAGCTGTCATACTTGGGCCACATCATGAGACGGCATGACTCACTAGAAAAGACAATAATGCTTGGAAAGGTAGAAGGTAGTAGAAAGAGTGGAAGACTGCACACAAGATAGATCGATTCAAACAGGGAGGTCACAAGCCATGACTCAAAGTCAACTGAAGTTTACAACAAAAACAAAAGTTCGTTAGAAATAAATTAAAGGAGGGATTAAGAAGAACCATCATGGGGCTGCAGAATCTAAATGTTACTAACTCTTAATGGACAGCCTTTAAAGTGTGTAGGAGAAAAAGAAGCTTCTTTCTTCCTGTGAAATTTAGGAGGACCCAGCTGAAAATCATCCTGCTTTGCGATCAAATTCCTGAGCAAGATAGGGCAGTGAGAGCTGCGTATGCTTAATAACTATGCAACAGAGGCACAGATTAGGATAAGACCTGAACAACACACAACTGGACAGAAGATTATGTTCCTTGTGCCAGGTTCTCCATCACAGCAGACACAATTGTATAAATTCTGGGTGTTTTGGGGGCTGGTGTCACTAAATCCAGGATAGATTCTCACACTCTCCTTCTCGCATGGATGACTCATGTTCTACTGACCTATATTTCCATGAAACCAAGCGCTCACGACCCTTTAAAGTGAGCTGTTATATTAAGAGGATAACAGTGTCATGGTTTGAGTATTGGATGTCTTTGGAGATCAGGGTTCGAATCCCAGCTCGGCCATGGAAACCCTTTGGACAAGTCACATTCTCTCAGCTTCAGAGGGAGGCAGAGGCAAACCCCCCTCTGAACAAAGCTTGCCAAGAAACCCCTATGATAGGTTTGCATTACAGTCACCATAAGTCAGAAACAACTTGTAGACAAACAGCAACAACAATCCTATATGCAGTTGTCTGGGAGAATTTCTATTGAGCTCTGGGGGCTTACTGAGTAGTAACGGACTGGGTGGCCAAGGCTACATCTGTATTGCAGAATTAATGCAGTTTGACACCTGCTTTTACTGCCATGACTCAATACCATGGAATAATGAGATTTATAGTTTATTGTCATCAGGGGCTGGCCTGAAGAAAGAGGCTCCTCCCTCCCTAAACTGTCATCTTTCGGCCTCTGAGGGAGAGAGAAGCTGCTGCCCAGTACCATCAGGGGCTGCCTGAAGAAAGAGGCTCCTCCCTCCCTAACTGTCATCTTTGGCCTCTGAAGAGAAGGCTGGCCCAGTACCATCAGGGGCTAGCCTGAAGAAAGAGGCTCCTCCCTCCCCAACTGTCATCGTTCGGCCTCTGAGGGAGAGAGAAGGCTGGCCCAGTTCCATCAGGGGCTAGCCTGAAGAAGGAGGCTCCTCCCTCCCTAACTGTCATCTTTCGGCCTCTGAGGGAGAGAGAAGGCTGGCCCAGTACCATCAGGGGCTAGCCTGAAGAAAGAGGCTCCTCCCTCCCCAACTGTCATCTTTCGGCCTCTGAGGGAGAGAGTAGGCTGGCCCAGTTCCATCAGGGGCTAGCCTGAAGAAGAAGAAGAGCCCTCCCTCCGGTCCATCTGCCTTGGTCCAGGCCTCAGAGGGAGAGAAGAATGCTGGACCTGATACCCTCCCCCCCTCACCATTCCCTTCTCCTTTTGTGTCGTGTCTTTTAGATTGTAAGCCTGTGGGCAGGGAACTGTCTGTTATTCCCTCTATTGTAAACCGCTCGGATTCCCAGTGATTGGGCGGTATATAAATAAAACCTATTATTATTATTATTATTATTATTATTATTATTATTATTGTGGCACCAAAGAATTCCATACTGCCTTATTTCTGCAATGCAGAAACAGCCAGAGAAGGTTGAATAGCTCACAAAACTACAAATCCCAGGATTCATAGCATTGAGCCATGGCAGTTAAAGCTGTGTCAAACTTCATTATTTCTACAACGCAGAAGCAGCCATAGAAGGCAAAAGCCATCACAAAACTACACATTGCAGAATTCCATAGCACTTAGCCATGGTAATCAAAGTGGTGTTAAACTGCATTACTCTGCAGTACAGATGCAGCCCAAGTTGCTTTATGAGATGTACTATGTAATGATTTGAAGAAGCACATAACAAGACCCTTGTTGCAACAGCTTCACCAGCTGCCTGTGTGTGTCTGGGAGCAATTTTGGGTGCTGAACCCTCCATGCTTGACCTGAATTTTTGAGATGGCCTCCAGCTTTGAGATCTTCAGTGGGATCCTTCTATCCATCTCATCCCCTCTACAGGAAGATTTGGTAGGAAAACAGGTGAGGGCCTTTTTAGTGGCTTTTTCCTGGCTATGAATTCACTTCCTAGGGAGCCTAGACTGACCACTTCATGGTGTCATTCTAGCAGCATGCAAAGACTTTATTTTTGCTTCAATTGGGAACTTTTTTAGCAAGAAAGGCGTTCAACGTGTTCTGTTCTTTGTCTTTTTTTAATGTTGCTTTTAATTCTCCTGTACAATAACATCCAAAATCTGCAAAACAGTGGTATCTTTATTGGGCCAGCCAAACTGCACAAAATACACATTGCAATGCTCCACTGGCTTCTCCATCAGGCAAAGGCGTTAAAAATACAGGAGAAAACACTTTTACCTGTTGAAGAAGCCAGTGGGGATTCAAAAGCTTGCAATATGCATTTTGTGCAGCTTTGCTGGTCCAATAAAGGTATTAATATTATTGTACATTGCTATATGGTCAACATGTGTCCCCTGGATACATTTAATTCTGTTGTTGTTGTGTGCCTTCAAGTCATTTCTGACTTGCGGTGTTCCTAAGGCTATCATGGGGTTTTCTTGGCAAGATTCATTTAAAGGGGGTTTGCCATTGCCATCCTCTGAGGCTGAAAGGGTATGACTTAACCAAGATCACCCAGTGGGTTTACATGGCTGAGCCAGGATTCGAACCCTGATCTCCAGAGTCAGCGTCCTATACTCAAACCACAGTTCCAAACTGGCTGCTATGTTGATTTCTACTGACAGTTATAAACTACTGTTAATTCTATTGACAGTTTAAATTCTATTTCAGCCTCTGTACAATTTCATTGATTAAATTTTCTGTCTGTATCTGTTTCAGCTTTGTAAGCCAATGTGAGCTCCAGGGCTGGGAAACATAAAGGAAGCCACACAGGTCACTTTGGTGTTAGGAAGCCTGGATGAGAATTTTTTGTGAAACACAGAAGCTGGTTTCCAACCCCAAACGCATACAGATGGTTCTACTGGGAGTGTTCCTGCCTTCCCCCTCTACGATTGTGCAATTGCAACAGGACTCACTTGCTATGTAAAGTCAGAGAGTGGGGTTTAGATGCATCTCCTGGCCCCCTCTATCTAGCTTTAAACCATAGACGCATAGAGTAGGAAGAGACCCCAGGGGTCATCCACTCCAATCCACTTCTGCCATGCAGGAAGACACAATCCAAGCAATCCTTGGGACGGATGTTTATCCAGTGTCTGTTTAAAAAGAGCATCCAAAGCAGGAGACTTCAGTACACTCTTAGCATTGTTTTCCAATGTTGAACAGCTCTTTATCAAGATGTTCTTCCTAATATTTAAGTGGAATCTCTTTTCCTGGAGTTTGAACTCATTGCTCACTCCATCCTTAACATGGCACCCCTTAAATACTTTTACAGGGCTACCCTATCACCTCTCAACCCTCTCTTCTCCAGGCTAAACAAACCCAGCTCCACAGGTTGCTCCTCCTAAGGCATGGTTTCCAGACCTTTCACCATTTTGGTTGCCTTCCTCCGGACACATTCCAGCTTTTCAAAATCTTTCTTGAATTGTGTTGCCCAGAACTGGAGGCAGTATTCCAGTGAGGCCTGACCAAAGCAGAATGGAGTGGCGCAATTGCTCTCCTTGATCTATGCTCCTGTTGATGCAGCCTAGTATCACATTGGCTTTGATCCTGAAGAAAAGCAGAGACACACCTCACACAATACAGTGTGCTCTTGTTATTCTGTGAGCTATTTTTATTAAATATTTTAATTCAATTAATTTAATTTAATACTTTTATTAAAACAACCAAACAAATAGATAAAGACACACTGATTTTTCTATATCAAAAAGCATACGAACACATCAAACTAAGAACAACAACAACAAAACAACAAAAAGGCATAATGTATCAAACATAAGCAAAAAACTAAATAAACCTCCTAACAATGATATGTACACACTAAACAGGGGAGCAAATGGCTCCCAGCATCCCTGACTATGATTCTTCTGCATTCCTCACCTAACTCCCCTTAGTTTGTTTGTAAGTTAATGTAATGATTAAAGTAAGTGAAATCATACTATGGTAGGCCTAGTTCTAGGAGCCTCTGTGGATACCAAAATCCATGGATGCTCAAGTGCCATTATATACAATGGCATAATAAGTACATAGAAAGATCCTGTAGCACCTGAGACTCACTGAAAGAAAGAAATTGGCAGCATGAGCTTTCGTAGACTTCAGTCTACTTCCTGAGATGCATAGAATCATAGATTCATGTGTCTGAGGAAGTAGACTGAAGTCTATGAAAGCTCATGCTCCCAATTTCTTTTCTTAAGTTAAGTCTCCAATGTGCTACAAGATCTCTCTATGTACTGATTCTACAGACTAATGCGGCTATATCTTTGAATGGCATAATCAGATGGTGTTCCTTATATAAAATGGCAAAATCAAGCTTTGCTTTTTGGAATTTATATATTTTCAAACCATGGATGCTTGAATCTGTAGATTAAAAATATTCTGTGGATACAGACGGCTGACGGTGAGTACCCTCATAGGAATTCATTTGTGGGTTTTGAGGAGGACGCCAGCTTCTAAGTCTCACAGAACTTTTTCATCCAGGCTGCCAAATGCAGAAGTGTTCTGTGTGGCTTCTTTTATATTTCTCCATCAATAACAACCATCCCAAGAAACGTAGTAGATTTTGTTTGTTGGTAATGTGGCCACATGCAAGCTTCAGAAGGAATGAATAAATAGTATTAAGGATACTTTGAATTCCACGGATGGTTTAATTAAGGCCTAAATCCTGTTGTTAATCCTGACCCATGGAATGAATTGGCTTTATGTCAGTCCAGGGATTCATCATCATTCGCCAGTGGATTCCAAGGGGTTACTCAGCTTGGGAGGTGGATTCTGGCCTATATTTTAACATCTATTAATGTCTATTGTGTTTTCAGAGGGGTGAATTTTTGTTTGTATCTGCTTTAATGCTTGCAAACCACCTTCTATCCCTGGGCTGTGGGATGGAAGCAAAATAATTGTTGTTGTGTGCCTTCATTTCTGGCTTACGGTGACCCTAAGGGGTTTGTTCAGAAGGGGTTTGCTATTGTCATGAGTTGCCAAAGGTCACCCAGTGGGTCTCATGGCTGAACTGGGAATTGAACCCCAGTCCACAGAGTCATCCAACACTCAGACCACTATGCCAATAGAAGTAATATTCAAAGATATAGCCATGCTAGTCTGTAGAATCAGTATGTAGCGCCTTTGAGACACTGGAAGAAGTTGGCAACATGAGCTTTTGTTGACTTAAGTCTACTTCCTCAGATGCAATTGGACTTAAGTCTGCAAAAGCTCATGCTGCCAACTTCTTTCTTTCAGTTAGTCTCAATGGTGTTGTAAGATCTCTCTACATACCAGTACTAGTGGTAGGAATTATAATAATGATAATAGAGAGAGAAAGAAATTCAGCCTCAAATGAGTAATGCTCCAATGGCTTGGCTAGCCATATCGGTTGTGCCAGAGGAGCCAACGGTCTCCTTGGGTCCCTCATTTCCTCTGGACTGGCACCAGGCATGTGGAGGTGCCATTCTGCCTTGATGGAGAGGGTGGTGTGTGGTGGAGTAACCAGGGGCATCATTTGGGGCATGTGGGGAGTGTGGACCACGCCAGCGACCCCACTGCTCCCTAACGCCTCTGGCATTCACCCGCATCCCTTTAAAATGTTGGAAAGATGGCATGAGTGCAGTGAAGCTCAGTGGGAGGAGAAAGGAGAGGCTTGTGTACTTCTAAATACATTGAGGTGGTGGTGTTTATGATGTTGTAATCCATGGATCATACACACACACGGAGGACTTGCTATAAAGCAAAGCTTGAAAAAGGATACCTGCCCTTGCCACTGGCGAGGAGGGGACGGCGCTGCAAGTATATGCACACACACATATAGGCCATATAGATATGGAGGACTCTATAGTCTGTATAGTCCTCCATATATATGGCCAACGGTTTCTCTCTCTATATATATATCTCTATCTCTATCTTTGCGGTGCCTTCTCCTCCTTGCCGGTGAGGAGGACCAGAAGGAGGACTGCACAAGGGAGGGGGCTGAAGAGGAGGAGGAGGAGGAGGAGGAAGGGCCGCCCTCCCTCCTTCCTCTCCTTCTCCTCCTTCTCCCTGCTGCTGCCCAGACCTGTTGGGCGTCGGCTGCGAATCCTGCGCGGCCTCCGGGAGGCGGAGGAGGAGGAGGAGGAAGGCCTCCCTGCCGGTCTGGGCGGGCTTCTCCTTCCTTCCTTCCCTCCTCCTCCTCCCCCCCCGTTCTTTCCTTTTGGGGGCGGGGGCGGGGGGGGGGGGGTTCTGGGCGTGGCCCTCCCGGCTCCCTCCCTCCCTCCTTTCAGCACCGCTGCCGAGGAAGAGCGCCTGAGTGAGGAAGAGGAGGAGCGGGGCGGAGGAGCCTTGAGGGGAAGGAAGGGCCGGCCTCAGAGCAGCAGCAGCAGCAGGAGGGCAGGGGAGGCCAGTCTCTCGCTCTCTCTCTGGCCGCTGCCGCCGGGCGAAGATGGCGGCGCCGGGCCGGGCTCTGGGCTCCGGGCGGCAGCTGGCCCCTTCGTCGTCCTCCTCCTCCTCCTCGTCGTGCTCCTCCTCGGGGCTCCCCGGCGGGGCCCTCCCGGCGGCGGCGGCGCCCTCCTCCTCCTCGTCGTCGTCCTGCTTCCCGCTGGAGCTGGACTTCCGCTCGGGCGCCCGCCTGGAGGAGCTGGGCCGCCTGATCGCCGAGTTCGGGCGCCACGAGCAGCGAGACTACGACGACCAGCGCGCCCTCGAGATCCACACCGCCAAGGACTTCGTCTTCTCCATGCTGGGTCAGTCCCCCCCCCCCGAGAGAGCCCCCCCCCCAGGGCCCAGGGCGGGAGGAGGAGGAGGAGGCCGGGGAGGAGGGGGCGCCAGCCTCGCCCGGCCCCACGCACCACCCACCCCCTCGGCTCCCTTCCCGCCTCCTAGCAAGCTACCCACCTTCCTGCCCAACCAACCACCCACCCAGCTGCTTACCCTTGCCATCACCCCATGCCTTCCTCCCAACTTAGCCACCTACCCACCTACTCTCCCTTGCCCCTGTCCCTTCCCTACCCACCTGCCCACTTACCCTACCCACTCACCCACATACTTGCCCTCACCACCAAGAGCAATAGCAAGTATAGCTCTGTACCTCTTATCAGTGCACTATAGCACTCTCCAAGCAGTTTGCAATCTGTGTGAGCTAATTATTGCCTCCAACAATCTGGGGACCCAGATTAGCAAGCCTGAACTGCGCTTGAGCCCTTTCCCTGGCATTGAACTCGCAACCTTATGGTTTGTGAGTGAGTGGCTGCCATACAGGCATTGAACCACTCTGCCACCAGGGATCTTTCCCTACCTACTTTCCTACCTATCCACTCACCTACCTACCTACCAACCAACAAACCTACCTACTTACCCATCAACCTACCCACCTGTTCACCAGCCTACCTACCTACCTACCCACCCACCTACCCATTTCCCCCCTACCAACCAACCAACTGACCTACCAACCAACCAGCCTTCCTACCCATTTACCTAACCACCCACTTACTTACTTACTTACCTACCCACCTACCTAACCAGCTTCCTTCCCACCCCACCTACCTAGCTATCCACTCACCTACCTCCCTACTCTTGCCACCATCCCTCCCCTCTTTACCTACCTACCCACTCTTCTACTTACCCACTTACCCAACCTACTCACCTGGCAATAGCAATAACATATACAAGTTTATACCACTCATCAATGAACTCAGCATTCTCTAAATGGTTTACAATCTGTAAGCCAGCTGCCCCCAACAAGCTGGGTACTCATTTTACCAACCTACAGAAGGATGGAGGGCTGGTAAAATGAGTACCTTGGAGCCCCAGGGATCAAATTCACAACCTTGTGGCTGCAGTACTGGCATTTGGCTACTGTGCCACCAGGGCTCCCTACCCATCTACCTACCTACCTACCCACCCACTTACACACCTGTCTACCCAACTACCCACCCATCTACCAGTGGGGATCCCAAGCACTGAGGCTGCAGGGATGCTCTTCTTCCCTTGAAAGAGAGGGAGGGGGAAAGACTGAGATAGGGCATACTGGGACAAAATGGGAAACCAGTTAGAGGAACCAGTCTGGACATATCATGCCAGTAGAACAGAACAGGGGAAAATTATGGATGTCTCTCTCTGCCCTTTGCTGTTGTTCTTCAAGGTATAGCAAGCAAGACTGGGAATGTCAGCCAGAGAAAGGAAACCAGAGAGAGGAGCAAAACTGCAAGGCCTAACTAGAAAACAAAATAGATAGCTGGTGCCAGAGTTTGGAGGGATCCTGGTATGTCTTGGATGCATTCCAGGGTTGTACAGAGTTCCTGAACCCTGAATGTCTTGTTGATACCAAGTGGCATCACTTGAGAGGGGTGCAGGGAGTGCAGAGCTCACTGGGTGACACCCTAGAAGAGGGGTGACATCCGGAGAAGTGCACCCCTACCTCCCTACCATCTGCCATTTTATTCATGAGTAGACTGGCGTGTGGCAGGGAGGGAGAGTGTCCAGTGCTCCGTTGTTGTTGTTGTTGTTGTTGTTGTTGTATGCCTTCAAGTTGTTTCTGACTTGTGGTGACCTGAAGGCCATCATGGGGTTTTCTTTGCAAATTTCTTCAGCAGAGGTTTACCATGGCCATCCTCTGAGGCTGAGAGAATGTGACTTGCCAAGGTCACCCAGTGGGTTTACATGGCCGAGCTGGGATTCAAACCCTGTTCCAGAGTTGTACTCCAACACTCGGACCACAAGCTTGCCTCCTTCGGAATGTTTTTTGTACTAATGTTATTCATAAGTCATAATTCCCACATGTCACTGGATGTAATGGAGGGTTGTTTGGGGCTAATTCCAGTACATCCCTCTAGATCTAGGCAAGACAGCCAGAGTTGTCAAGGGGCCAAGAAAAAGGAGTGGACCCTCCTCTCCTTGGCACAAGCTTTTGGTGATGGTGGTGGGAGCACAAGCCTTGGCACTTTAAGGCGGGTCTGGGGTGCAGTGGGAAGGCCACTGCCCTGTATGTGGAGGGATTCCTCCCCACACCATCCTGTGCTCCAGATATGACCACTAAGCCAATTTCATTCCCCTCCTCTTGGGCCACTTTGGGTTTGGCCAAAATGCTCCCGTTTAATGTGCCAAACCTCTACCCCTGAGATCCAGGCTGGGCATGTAAGTGTGCCCTCCTCTGCCCCCACCTGCATCCTCTGGGGGGCTGTGTGTCTGGATAGAGGCCTGCCTCTCCCCAACCTTTTCTTTGCAACCCAGCCTTCTCTTGCAAAACCAGCTTCTCCCCTTCTTCAAGCAAAGGGGGTGTTTTGGGAATAATATTATTAATAATAAAATTTATTTATTTTCTTTCTTTTTTAAAATTCAAATATAAATATTTATTTTTTGCCTCTTCTCAGGGCAACATGTTAAAATACAAACATAATAAAAAGACACACACACAAAATCAACAGTTAAAATACAATACACTGGGTCCTTGGTATCCGCTGGGGTTTGGTTCCAGGAGCCCCTGTTGATACCAAAGTCTGTGGATGCTCAAGTCCACATAAATATAATGGCATAGCAAAATGTTGCCCCTTACATAAAATGGCAAAAATTGATGTTCGCTATTTGACATTTATACTTTTTTGGAATATTTTCAAGCTGTGGATGCTTGAATCTGTGGATAAAAACCCCGTGGATAAGGAGGGCCGACTGTACAAGAAAACCATTAAAATACACTCATATAATGCGTTCTTTAAAATCTACCAAAGAAAAGAAGCTCTCCATTTCTTCCCTCCCCCTCCCCTCAGTTACACCTTGATGGAGGTAGAATTATTTCTGAGATCCTGCCTTCCCCCCACTTTCCACATCTTGCTAGAGCTTGTCTGCAAAGACAAAAGATGCAGCATTTGGGGGGTGGAGGAGCAGTGATGTAAGGCAGAAGGGTCATGATCCCATTTGCACCCTGCAAACAGGTTTCTCTCCCCCTCCTCATTGCCTTGTTCCCTGCCCTAATAGGGAGCCTGGAGGCAGGCTCTGCTTCCAAAGAGCTGCTCAGTGGGTTGGATAATGTGGGAGGGGGGAGGGGAGGGCCGGAGGGGGGATTCATCAGCCTCCCCCTCCCCAGTCTTGCTTTCTGTTGTAATTATGAAGCCAGAGATGTATTGGAATGGACATCAATCACAGCCGGAGTGTGTTACAGATGGAGCCACAAGTGAAGTCAGCCGTGCGCCTGGAAGTCCAGTCATCCTAGTCATTCCCTCCTCCCACAGAGTCTCCCCACTCCTGGTTCGCCTATCTGCACTGTTATTAATGCACCTTGTGGAAAGGTTTCCTCTGGGTTGGAGCAAAGCTTCCCTTGTGAGCAATTCTTTTCCTGCCATCAGAAAGTGTTTCCCCCCCTCCCAAAACTAGGCCTCTCAACTTTGTAGTCTTATAGAAACCATTAGCATCACCACAAGTCTAAATACAGCCATGCTGCGATGTTAAAAGAACCAGTGTTAACTCTCTTGTTTCCCTCAACCAGGGTGACTGGGCATCCTCCTTTTCCAGGACATATCCTCCATTTCAGTCTTCTGTCCAGGAGGAATTTCAAAAGGTCCTCCGTTTTGAGCATGGCAGCAAAGCCCCAATTTATATGCATGTTTTGAGGGTTTTTAAAAGCAATCCCCCCATATTTTTCTTGAAGGTCCTACAGTTTGTGGGGTCTTGTCCTCCTTTGCAGTTAGGACATCTGGTCACCCTGTCCTTGTCTCCTCTTGCCTCCTCTTGTGTGGCCATGATACAAAATTGTGTGTTTTTCCATTCATCTTTTTCTAACAATGGTTTAGCATTATCTCTGATTCAGAACAAACTGTGGTTAGTTTAAAGCAGGAGTGGGACACTTGCAGCTCTTTAGATATTGTTGGACTGTATCTCCATAACTAGCATAGCTGGTGCTAAGGAATGCTGGGAGTTGCAGCCACCTGGACAGCTTCTGGGTTTTGTACTGTTTTTATTTTGGTGCTTTTAGCTGTTTTAGACTTTGATTGCAAAGTTTGTTAAAATGTTTTTATTTGTGAGCCACCTTGGGTCCCTTTCTGAGAGAAAGATGGCACAAAAATGAAATAAATAAATGCTTCCCACCCATGGCATAAACTATGGTTTACTCAGCTTTACTGAAAGAAGCTAGCTTCAAACAATGGTTTATGAAATTGGCTGGTTTCACTAAACTGTAGTTCAGATTAATCATGATTTGAATTTAATGCTGAAATGCAGTTAGTTTAAAAGGGAAGTGAAATATGCAGAAGGTGCTGTGGCTGCACCGAAATTGGGGATGAATCAGACGAAGAGATATCATAGGAAGTCAGAGTTGAGTATTGTGTCTCATTTAAACTGGTGTTGGAGATGCTCCTGTTCCATTATCTGGGATCAGCTGCGCATCACTCATGGGCTTCACAGGGCCTTCTCTCAGACTCTTTGCCCCTGCTGCAGATGGGAAACCCTAGGATTTCTGCTGGGTTGTCTTTCTCCATTTCTTTGTGCAAAGATTTGAGAACATTTGTATTGAATTGGGCTTCTGCCACTAGGCAGATGGGTTTTATAGTCCTTGTTAGCATTCTTGGCCAAGTGGAGACATCACCCAAGTGGCACGAAGGAGTAACCTTGCTAGATACTTGTTGCATTCACTTCCAGTTGGAGGCTGGATAGGAAGGCTGGGAAGGGACTATTTTGTCTACTGTTACATCTGGAAAAATGTCTTTGTTTGATACACTTATGTGTAACATATGGCAGGGTGCAGACCGCCAAAAAGAGGCGCCTCCTTGGCGTCTCTATTTGCTGAACAGGAGCACCGCTGCCTACAAATGGCGCTGCGCACCTGTGCAGCAAAGAAGGAGCTGTAAAAAAGCGGCTCCTTTTTGTGGTGCCGCAAAGTGCCAGAGAGAGCTCCATTACTTCACAGCTGTGCAGCGGCGTTTGTAGGCGGTGCAGCTGCAACGTAATCATTGCGCCCGCCGTTTGTATGGTGCTGCGCAACTGTGGCGCGCTGACAACGTGCTAGGGTTGCAGGGCGTGTGCACGCCCCACCCCGAGGCAACCCTAGCATGTCATGGACGCGCTGCAAAGGGCCCATCTATACCTTATGTGTAGCATGTGTGTCACCCTTATTGCAGTGTGCTCTGAGTGAGGCTGTTGTTGTTGCTGTGTGCCTTCCAGTTGTTTTCAGCTTATGGCGACCCTAAGACAAAGTATCATGGGGTTTTCTTGGAAAGTTTCTTCAGAGTACAATTACACATTAAAAGCCTGCTTGAAAATAAAAGTTTTGGGCTACTGGTGAAAGGAAAGCAAGGAAGAGGCCAGTTTAGCATCCTGCAGAAGTGAGTTCCTGAAGTTGGGAGCAGCCATTGAGAGGGCCCTGTCTCCTGTTTCCATACCAAGCAATCCTGTGATAGTGGTGGACCAAGAGAAAGCCTTCTCTTGAATATCTTAGGATGCTGGCAGATCTTTCAGATAGTTTGTAGCTAAGCCATATAGGTTTGAATCCAAGACGATGGTGATGACATACTTGAAGAATATTCTCTCTCTCTCTCTCTCTGCCCGATAATTGAGGTCTGCTGGAGGGTGTGACCTCTGTGTCCCATGTAGGGAGACATTGTGATGGGAGTCTTCTTGGTTGTGGCACTCTGACTGTGGAATATCCTCCCATCACGGTCTGGATGGGTGTCAACCTTTCTTTCTTTCTGGTTGCCAAGCCAAAACATGTCTTTTTATTAAAGCCTTTAGGGACTAATTTTTATCAAAGTATACATATGCATGGTTATTAAATTATTGTGGTTTTTAAAGCAGTTTTAACTGTTGCTATGTTTAATATGCAAAGGGATCTTTGAGGCTAACTGAAGAAGAGAAGATGGTAGCTTTTGTAGACTCAAGTCTACTTTCTTAGATGCATGGGGCGGCGTGGAGGGTCCAGACACAGACTTATACTGTATAAGCAGACTGGAATGGAAGTAGACATTGTTGCATTCACTTCCAGTTGGAGGCTGGATAGGAAGGCTGGGAAGGGACTATTTTGTCTACTGTTACATCTGGAAAAATGTCTTTGTTTGATACACTTATGTGTAACATATGGCAGGGTGCAGACGAGGTAACAAGTTCAGTTTTCACTATAGTTGTGTGTGGGCTGTGCGCAGGAGAAAAGGATGTTGCCTAAAGCCAAAGTGAGTAGAGAACCATATGAATGAGTATTGGAATGTAGTATGAGAACCAGAAAGGAGACTTGAGCAGTGTCAGACGGCCTTTATTCTGCAGTGCAGATTTGAGCTGAGACACTGAACATCATTAACACCTAGAACACTTCCATCTGCTGCGTTTGCATTCCCTGGATCTCTCAGCTCCCCTCCCCCAAACTATATGTCTAAAGGCCGTATTGAACTCCCCCCTCCAACTATATGTCTAAAGGCTGTATTGAATTATTGCGATGTTAGAAATTGGAGGAATGGAGGGAAATTTCACTTGGGGAGGTGGTTTCTTATTTGGGGAGGGCAATGCTCTCATTCCCCTTCTGCTGTAACGACAACCCTATAACCACACGTTCTTGTTGTTGCATGCCTTGAAGTAGTTTCCGACTTAGGCCAACTCTAAGGCAAACCTATAATGAGGTTTTGTTGGCCTGATTTGTTCAGGGGAGGTTTGCCATTGCTTTTCTCTCAGGCTGAGAGAGTGTGACATGCCTAAGGTCACCCAGTGTGTTTCATGGCCAAGCTAGGAATTGCACCCTGGTCTCCAGAGTTGTAGTCCAATACATAGAAGAAAGGAACTGCTTCTTATGGGGTATGCAAAGTCTGCTCCTTGCAGGCTGCCAAAGCTGACTTGGATCTGGCATGGAAGGAAGCTTGGATCCTAGGACTCTTTCTGTGATTTGTCTCCCAAAATATAATGAGTAACGAGACGAATCCTTCCTGCCTTGCCCAGCTGCTGCCAATGTATTATGGGTGGCATGCTCATGGGCACAGCCTTTGACGGGCACCAACAGGTTTGACTTTGGCTGGGCTGTTTCCCTCCCTCCAGAAACATCCAGGAACTGATGCCATGATCCCACACTTCCTGTGTATTAGGCTCCGTTGCCTTCTCACACCATAAGGGATGTGTCTGATGGTCTTGGGAGTCTTTTAAAAAAGAAACTGATTTATTCTATTGAGTTGATCAATATTTTGCTTAAATTATTTATTGGTTTTAAGGTATAAATTATTTAACTTCTTCATATGGACTGAACTGTCAGCTGCCCTGCGATCTTGTGATGAAAGAGTGGGATAAAGATAGTTGAATAAGTGGAATAAATAAATAAGTAGATTTATTTACTTATCTGCACGTAAGGAGAAATGGATCCCACCTCCTCCCTACCTTCCTGGTTAGCCAGGGAGCAAAAGGGAGATTGCCTCATTCAAGCCTCAGATTACAAGCTTTTTCCAAGCCCTCAAACTGGTTTCAAAATCCAACCATGCTTGCTGCCACACTGCAGATATAAAAGCAGTTTGACACTGCTTTAACTCCCATGGTTCAGTGCTATGGAATTCTAGGATTTATATTTTGGTGGGTCACCAGAGCTCTCTGATAGGGAAGGATAAATATGTCACAAAACTAAAAGTCCTGGAATTCTATAGCATTGATTCACGGCAGTTAAAGTATCAAACTGCTTTATTTCTGCAGTGTAGATGCAGCCCATGACTTTAGACAGGTTGGCTGATAGCAGGGTGACCTGAAGCCTTTCTTTTTCAGGACAGGTCTTCTATTTCAACCTTCTTGTCCAGGAGGAATTCCAGAATGTCCAATATGTAGAGCATGGTTAAGGAGCATGAATTTATATTTCTATGGGTGTTTTTAGCTTTTATAATATCCTGCATTTTTCTTGAATGTCCTACATTTTGTGGTGCCTTGTGCTCCTTTGTGGTTAGGACATCTGGCAACTCTTGCTGATTGTGATTTGAGAGGTGGGCTAAACCTGGATGTTATTGTACTTCAGCTCTCATTAGTCCCCTAGCCTGTGCTGAGAGATGCTGGGATTTGCAATCCAGAAGGGTCTGCCTCCCTTTCACACATTGCACAATTATAGTGCCACACTTCTATTGTAACTGTTGTAGTTCCATCCTATGGATGTCTGGGGTTTCTAGTTTGGGAAGGCAATAACGTTTTCTTGGTGAGAATTCTAAGTACCCATCCCTAAACTGCAAATCCCAAGATTCAATAGGATATTGCAGTTAAGGTGGAATCATAGTGGTGTAACTATAATGTGAGAGGGTCCCTGGGGAACTGGACTTTGCCCATGCTGTATTACTTCCTTAGTGCTTCAAGAATTGCAACACAAGTGCAATTATTCAGTGACTAAGAACATGCCTTCCAGGCACACAAATTCTCCAGAAAGAGCTGACAGTGGTGTTTTCTTCCCTGCCCTGCCCTGCCTTGAGGGTTGAGAGAGTGGCAGCTGGTATTTGCAAGTGCTGGGTTGGGCGTCTGCGGGAACACTTTTATGTAATTCTTCTTGTCCTGGCAAGAATCAGCATGAGTCATACAATCACCCAGTAAAGTCTATCTAATCCAGCCCACTTTGGCTGTGAAGGAATCCACAACTAAACCACAAAGTGGGAATCCAGCCTCTGATTAAAGACTTCCAAAGAAGGAATGTCCACTGCCTTCTCCTTTGAATCTATTCTTCCATCAGTGCATTTGATCAGTCTTTTATGGTGGGCATACCCAGATAAATTTTAAATTATGAATTATAAACTGTGGATTGTTTTAATACGCATTAGGCTGCATCTGCATTGCAGAAATAGTGCAACTTGACGCCACTTTAACGGTCATGGCTCAACGCTATGGAATCCAGGGATTTGTAGTTTTGCACGCCTTCTTTGACAGAGGGCTCTGGTGCCACAGTAAACTACAAATCCCAGGATTCCATAGCATGCAGCTATGGCAGTTAAAAGTACCTGTAGTGTCAAAGTGCATTATTTCTGCAGTGCAGATGCAGCCTGTCTTCATTGTTTTCACTAATGCAACACCATGACATGGATTTTGGAAGAAAGCACCTCTTTGTCAGGTGTAGGGAAACTTGCTGTGTGGACTACAGCTCCCAGAATGTCTCATCAAGTGTGACAGAGTCTGACTGAGAAGGCTAAATATCTCACTAAACTACAGATACCAGAACCCCAGAGGACTGAGCCATGTTAAAGCGGTGTCAGATTGCATCATTTCTGCAGTGCAGATGCAGCCAAAATCTTATATGTTCTTTTAAACGCATGTTACATGCTTTAACTGGTTTATGTGTTTTAATTGATGTTGTGTGTTTTTAACTATGTGTTGTGTATGTGTTTAATCTGTTGTTGTTTTCCACCTGAACCCATGCAATGAGGCGGGTAGGAAATGATGATGATGATGATGATGATGATGATGATGATGATGAATCCACAGACTCATATTAAAATAGTCTTAAAAGATGCTGCTGGACTTCTTCCTCTCTCCCTCTTCTTTTTAACCCTACTGAGGCAGCTCTTACCCTCAGGAAGTTCTTTCTAATGTTTCACTGGATTCTCTTTCTTGTAATCTGAATCCGTAGGTTTGGATCCTACCCTGTAGAGCAGCAGCAAACAAGCTGGCTCCAACTTCTGCATGACAGCTTTTCAGATATTTAAGGATAGCCATATCATGTCTCTTCTCCAGGCTAAACATACCCAGCTCCCCTTGCCATTCCTTGCAGGGTTGAGTAGTTTCCCAACCCTTTACCTCCCTCAATGTGTCTTAGAGTCCTATAGATGGAAGGAAAACCCAAGGGCTATCCAGTCCACCCCTATTCTGCCATGCAGGAAGAATATGTGACCCAAGCCCACCCTGTGACAGATGGCCATCCACTCTCTCTTTGAAACCCTCCAAAGAAGGAGAATCCCAGGCAGCAGTGTATTCTCTGTTTTTTTGATATGAAATATATTTATTAAAGCAACCAAACAGGCAAATACACACTGACTTTCCTATATCAAAAAAATATAAGGAAAATGACATCTAACTAATAACAAGTAATTAATAAAGTCCCCTAACAAATATATACACATTAAAAAAAAAAAAAAGGGGGGGGGTGGAGGAATGGCTTCCAGCATACCATAATTTAATTCCTCTTAGTTTGTTCAAAAGTTAATGTAACTGTAGTGAAATCATACTACAGTGCTGGGGTTTGGTTCCCGGACCCACATGGATACCAAAATCTGTTGGAAGGTCAAATCCCATTATATACAACTGTGTAGTGAAATAATGTCCCCTGCATAAAATGGCAAAATCAAGGTTTGCTTTTTGGAATTTATATCTTTTTTGGAACATTTTAAAGCTGTGGATAGTTGGATGTGTGGATAAAGAATCCATGGATATGGAGGGCCGACTGTATCATAAAACTGATAAAAGTCCTTACCAAGAAATTAATAAAAAAATACTGCATTTTAAAAAGAAATGTTCTGCTTAAAGTGTAAGTATTTTAAAACCTAAAACCATACCATAACCTCCCTTATTTTTCATATTTTTAACCAACATACTCCATTCTTTTTAAAACTTGTCTAGATTTTTCCTATGTCTCAATGTAGTCAATGTATCCATTTCCACAAAGCCATACAGTTTTAACAACCAGTCTTTTGGCGGAGGGATTAGTGTCTTGTATATTGTAGTGATCCTACCATAGGTCTTCTCCAGCTGTTCATCCGAAACTCCATATAAAAATGGTTCAGGTTCTAGGTGAAATTCAGTTTTAAAAGACTGTTAAAAATGGTATTTTTGAAAGAAATGCTAAACAGTGCAGGGGGGTCTTAGGCTGCACCCACACTGTGGAAATAATCCAGTTTGACAACACTTTAAGTGCCATGGCTCAGTGCTATGGAATTCTGGGAATTATTTTGTGAGCTATTTAGCCTTTTATTTCAGAGAGCTCTGGTGCCATAACAAACTACAAGCCTCAGAATTCCATAGCATTGAGCTACAGTAGTTAAAGTGGTATCAAACTGCATTATTTCTGCAGTCCTGATGTATCCTTACTAGGGTAGGAATTTACAACATTTTTGGTCAGGGGGTTGAGGGCTATTAGGATAGCTGTTGGGCACGCATGTTGCGCCCCAGGGTCACACTTGGACCCTCTATCTTGAAAGCAGGCACCCTGGTTGGCTGTAAACTCTCCGGGAACCCCTGGACATGGCAGTGTTTTGCTGGTGGTCTACTTCTCAGCCCAAAGATGGGTAGTTGCTTGCCACAGCCATATAACCAAAGATCTGCAGAGGGTAGCTGGGGTCCAGGTGATGGTTGCCCCCCTTCCCTTCTCCCTGCCTCAAAAGCACATAGCATACCATGATCCCAAATGAACAGTGTTGCAACTAGCAGGAGCAGTGTGTGTGTTTGTTGCTAATGAACCTTAGCTGTTCTTTCTTGGAAACCAGCTGTGAGACTTTTGGAAAATTAGCAGTTGCTTGAGGAGAGGCAGCTTGTTAGAGAAAGAGAGCAAGCGGCATCAACAATGACCAAGATCTTGCACCAAGAAGGTGAAGCATACAACTGTATGCTCCCGGCGTTATGAGGCAGTTGCATCAATTCATTGGTGAATCACAATAACGTACAACCCAATGCTCTCACACATACTATGCAAAGGCATCACTAGGGGTTTTTGGGTTGTGTGGACTGCACCAGGTGACACTTTAAGGGAGGCGATTCCACTGCTCTCCAGACACCTGTCTTTTGCAAAAATGAGCTGTGGCATTTGCCTGTGTCCTTTTAAATACTAAAGCTCAGAGGAAGAAATGGTGTGGGTGGGAAAAGGCTCAGTGGGAGGAGAAAGGAGAAGTTTCAGGTATTTTAAATTTTTTTACTGTTTTAGTTTTTTTTTTGGGGGGGGGAAAATAACACATTTTACCAGATTTTTACTTTAACCCCATCAAACTATGTACGTGTAAATACATTTACACTGTATGATACTGTAAGTTAAAAGTGTAATGTTAATTTTGCTACTTGTTTGGATGCATCCATACTGCAGAAGCAATCCAGGTTGACACCACTTTAACAGCCATGGCTCAGTACTATTGATTTCTGGAAATCATAGTTTGTTATGGCACAGGACCTCTCTGGCAGAGAAGGCTAATGGTCACACAAAACTACAGCTCCCAGAATTCCATAGCATTGAGACATGGCAATTAAAATGGGGTCAACCTGGATTATTTCTGCTGTTACATTCAGTGATATATGGGAATTATGATTTAGGAGCAACATTAGTACAAAAAAGCATTACTAAGGATTCTGTATGGTGTGGTATGGCAGGTGGTCAATGGGGTTTGTGTAACATTTATGAGTTACCACATTGGGTGACACCAACCTGAGTGACACTACTGATCTTATGCAAACTTAATGTAAGACATCTTTTGTTAATGAAAATACATCAACAACAATAATAAAATAATTAATATCAATAATATTGTCCTATACATATTGGTGCACAAGTTCAGGGTTGTGAAGGCAGAGGTGTATTTATTTATTTAGAGTATTTATACCCTGCTCTTCAGCCAAAAGGCTATCACAGCAGCTTACATTTTTTAAAAATTGTGGTGCCACTGTGGATGCAGACGCACATGCCCATACAGCTGCCAGCAGTTATGCACATTATGTTGTTGTATATTTGGCACCACATTCAGGTGCATACCCATTTGTACGATGCTACCATTAGGTCTATGTAGCACAATTGATGGATGAGTCCACATGTAGAGATGTTCACCACCCAACGCCAATATAGGCTCTCAGCCTGTCTCTCCAGGAAAACATCATTTATACATAAAGTGGGGGAGGAGAAGAAAACAGGGAGTGGGGCTGAGTCAGCCTTTTAATCCCTAGGAACATTTCCTACTGAGCTGCCAAAATGCTGCCCCTTTCAGGGAGGATTGTGACTCAGATGAACGCAGCTGCTTCCACCTTCCTTTGCTCACGTGGCTTCAGGTTTTGGTTCTTTATTGATTTCAAATCATTTCTCTTGTTCCTTTTCAAGGATTTTCTTTTCCCCCCAGCAGGGAAACTATGTTGAAGCTCTTCTGTGGCTATTTGGTCACACAGGAAGGGCCTTATGGGCCATGCGCCACTCATGTTCTGCTTTGCTTTCTAGGGAGTGGTTGGAAATTCTAAGCAAACACCCATTATTCCTTGGCAATGCAATATCTGTGTCAACAGTAAAACAAAGCCCACCATTCAGATTCTGGTGGGGCTTTTATTGGGCCAACCAGAAGATGCGAAATTAATCATGCTATCTTTCAGATCCCACTGGCAAAGGAAATCAAGCTGAAACACCTACAGGGCTTGAACCAGCATGGCACAATGGTTTGAGCATTGAACTAGTACTCTGGAGACCAGAGTTTGATTCCCAGTTTGGCAATGAAACCCCCTGGGTGACCTTGGGCAAGTCTCATGCTCTCAGCCTCAGAGGATGGCAATGGCAAACCACCTCTGAACAAACCCTGCCAAGAAAGCCCCATGCTAGGATAACCATAAGTAAAAAAATGACAAACAAGGGCTTGCTGAGAGAATCATTCACTTTGCTGATGGCTTGTAGCCTTGCATAGGACAGAAGCAGATCTAGCTCTCAAAGGGAGACAGACACTTTGTGGTTGCAAGCAGAGGAAGGAAATGTCATTGCATTCTTTTACTGCTGTTGTCCTCTGTCACCTCAGGGCCATTTCTGGAGAAGTGAAGATGCTTAACCTTCTGTCTGGGACCTCTTAAGTTGGCAAGAAAGCAGAATGCAAATTTTCATAATCATGATTCGTTTTCAACCCTCTTTGCTGATGCTTCGCCTGCATCTGTGGCTGGCATCTTCAGAGGTTGGTGGCACAGAAGTGTGTGGAATATATATTCCTGTGGGACCCTTGTTTGGAAGTAAGTGATTTTTACATGTTAATGGTGCAGTTAGTTTGTGTGTTGAATGGGAAATCTCAAGGTGTGTTGTTGGGGGAGGGAGGAGGAGATATGCTCTGAAGATGCCAGCCACAGATGCAGGTGAAATGTCAGGAATAAATTCTTCCAGAATGCAACCACATACCCCCCAAAATCCACAGAACATTATGGATGCCCGCTGTGAATGTCTTTGACTTCACACTGGCATGGAGTGTCTTGCACAGGGTGACCAGATGTCTTCCTTTTCCAAGACATGTCCTACATTTAAGTATTCTGCCCAGGAGGAATTCCAAAATGTCCTCCGTTCTGGGAATGACTAAGAAGCATGCATTTATATTTATATGAGTATTTTTAGCTTTTCTTTTGGAATGGCCTATCGATGTTGTGAATCAGACTGTGCACCTCCTTCCCTTCAGTCAGACTTAGCAGCCTTCGGGGGTTAAAGTAGTTGAGCTCAGAGCTTATGGAAGTGACCTAGTTATTACGTTATAAAGGATAATCTCTCTCTGTGTGTGCAAGAGTGTGTGAATACGCCAATGGTACAGATTGCAAGACTACAGCTGTGGGTGCTGTTAAGACCATAAAGTGACAACTGCTGCTGTCTCAATATCCAGCTTCCTTCCAAAAATTCAGAAGCCAAAACTAGCATCCCATCATCCCCAGATCGAGTCTACATCTACTGCATCTGATTGAGATGACCTGATCTTTCTAGTAATGCCACTCAGTTGCAAATTCAATTTTTCCCAGGCATGGGATTGTGGCACCCAGCTGGTGATAAAGTCTGTCATGGTTGTCTGCTGTTGAAAGTGAATGAAATAACTGGGAATAGTCTATGAAAGCTCATGCTATTAAATTCTTTCTTGTGTAATGTAAAAGTTTATTCGGCCATTGACCAGCAATGTTTCAGTTAGTCTCAAAGGTGCTTACTCAGTGGTTCCCAAACTTTGGCCCTCCAAATGTTTTGGACTTCAGCTCCCAGAATTCGTGATTGTTGGCCAAGCTGGCTAGGGCTTCTGGGAATTGAAGACCAAAACACCTGGAGGACCAAAGTTTGGGAAATCCCTTTGTAAAATAACCGAGGTTCGTTAAAGTGTTGACATACCTCCTTCCTATTGTAAAAGGGAGGACTCCAAAATCATCTACCAACCAATCTGAAGAAGGCTGAAAGGAAGCAATTGGAAAAGTAATACAGTAAAACAAAAAACAATACTGAATTCATTTAAAATTGGCACTAATAGGCAGAAACAGATCTTTTTTTTTTTTTTAACTTACTCAGCAAAATAAAAAGAGAGAGCCAGGTTTCCCCAGAGGGGCGAAAACTGAAAGAACCAGAAACATCCAATAAACCCAAGTCCCAGGATGTAAATATATGAAAAGTAGCTGGGATGTATGTATATATATAAAAGGTTATTTTCCCCCTTCCACAAATTAGCCCAAGATGTTTCAGTTGTACAATGGTGTTTCTTGGACCAATTGTGTTGGAATAATTTGTGGAATAAAGCCTTTTAAAATACACCCTGGAAAAACAGAGGGAATCTACACTGTAGAAATAATCACACCACTTTAAGTGATGTAGCTCTGTCCTTATAGAATCCTGGGATTTGTAGTTTGGCAAGGTCTTTTTGTCTTCTGTTTCAAAGAGTACTGGTACCTCGTTATTGTTGCTGCTGTTGCTGTGTGCCTTCAAGTCATTTCCAAGTTATGGCAATCCCTCAGATGAACTTGTCATGGGGTTTTCTTGGCAGGTTTCTTCAGAACGGGGTTGCCATTGCCTTCCTCTGAGGCTAAGACAGTGTGACTTGCTCAAGGTCACCCAGTGGGTTTCCATGGCCAAGTTGGGATGTGAACCCTGGTCTCCAGAGTACAGTGCAACACTCAAATCACTATACCACTCCTCACAAAACAAATCCCAGGATTCCATAGGATGGAGCTACAACACTTGAAGTGGTGTCAAACTGCATTGTTTCTCCAGCGTAGATGCAATCTCAGTTTCTCTTTTTGCACATCATGTTCTCCCAGGAACATGAAGACCTTACCTGGACTCTTTATGCTTGTTTGGGTTGAAGCTCACCTTGGAGCTTGGATGGAAAAAACAACCTTCAGCAAGCGCCCAGATTCACTTTTCACTAGTCTCCTTCAAAAGCCCTTGGCAGAAGAAGGGAGATGCTTCACTTGCTGTTCCTAGAAGAATTCATTTGTTCTTCTCTGTGCAGTGTTGAGGGAAACTGGTGGAAGTGGCATAAAGGTAATGAGTGTGTATATGTGTGTCCTTCTTGCACACTACCAGTGAAACATGGGGGAAGAAAGAGTTGCATACATCCACGTAGAAGAAACAGATTCGGAAGGGTCCACTAGGGCTATCTAGACCAACCCCCTGCCATGCAGGAATACAGCACACAAAATCTGGGGTTTGTATTTTTGTGAGATATTTAGCCTTCTCTGCCAGAGAGCTCTGGTACCTTGCAAAACTACAAATCCTGGAATTCCATAACATGGAGTCATGGAAGCTGAAGTGGTGCCATACTGCTTTATTTCTGCAGTGCAGATGCAGACTTTGTGAGTATAGATTTGCAGTATGCAAACACAAGCACAGGATCTGGGATAGAATCTGTGGTACATGTCTATGACCCCTAACAAAGCTATGGGATGGAGGCCTGTTTCACCTGCCTTTTACACCTGAGTAAGTGATGGTCTGGCAGGCTGATCACCTTTGAACTGTTGCAGTTCTCACTTCCAGCAGTGGCTGAAGTGACCCAGAGTTCCTTCTCAAGAGCTGTTGGACCATTCCTGAAAATCGCTGGGTGTGGAGAAGCCCTGAGTGCATTGCCTGCATTGTTGTGACAGATTCTGCTGCCTGTCTGACCTGTCAGCTGCTTAAATCATGAACTTAATCCTCCCTGACATGCTGCTGCTGAGTGTCAGCACCCATCACTCTAAGCTTGTTTTGTGATGAGAACCTGAGCTGTGAGTTGCTTCCTGGGAATCTGAAACCTTGAGGTGGACAGTTTGGCACCGATTTGGGCAGCAACTGTGTGCATGTATGTGCTTTTCAAGTCACCTATCTAATTATGGTGACCCCATGAATTTCACAGTTTTCTTCGGCCAGGAATCTTCAGAGGTTGCTTTACCAGTACCTTCCTCAGAAATATTGCCTACATCACCTGGATTTCGTTGGTGGTCTTCCATCCAAGTACTGGCCAGAGCTGACCTTGCTTAGTTTCCAAGGTCAGATGAGATCTGGTGTTTTTAGGGTATTTAGTTGTGTGTGTTATTATGTGCCTTCATGTACCCTGTTGACTTATGGTGACTCCATGAATTTCTTAGGGTTTTCCTAGGCAAGAAATCCTCAGTTGATTTTGCCAGTTCCTTCCTGTGAAATATAGCCTGCATCTGGGATTCCCTGGTGACCTCCCTTCCAAGTACTAGCCTGACCCTGCTTAGCTTCCAAGATCAAGCTGGATCTCATTTGTGCCTTCAATTTGCCTGTCAAATTTTGGAGATCCCATGAATTTCACAGGACTCCTAGGCCAGGAATCCTCAGAGGTGGTTTGGCCAGTTCCTTCTGCTGAAATAGAACCTGCGGCACCTGTGATTTACAGTATTGGCTCTCTCCTAGGGCTGACCTTTCTTTGCTTCCAAGATCAGATAGGATCTGGTGGCTGTGTGTGTCTTATTTGTCTGCAGGTTGCCTGTTGACTTATGGTGACTCCATGAAGTTTTCTTAGGCAAGGGATCCTCAGAGGTGTTTTTGCCAGTTTCTTCCTTTGCAATAGAGCCCACATCAACTGCTTTGGACCTGTCTTTAATGTGACTGCCAAGCCCATTTGCCTTAAAACCTCCCACTCTTCCAGCTAGGGGTGGGAGGGTCTTATGTAGGGTGACCAGATGTCCTCCTTTTCTAGGACATGTCCTACATTTCAGCTTTCTGTCCAATAGGAATTCCAAAATGTCTTCCATTTTTAGCATGACTAAGATGCACGAATTTATCTTTGTATGAGTGTTTTTAGCTTTTATTTTGTAATGTCCAATATTTTTTTTGAATGTCCTACATTTAATGGTGACTTACCCTCCTTTGGGGTTAGGACCTCTGGTCATATGACAGTTGGTTTGTAGGCTGCTGGGTCTCTCCCAATAGGCAGATGGTTTTTGGAGTCCTTGTTAGCATCATAGCTAAACATTAATAACTGTTCAGTATCATGAAAGGGTTCATTTGGGTACTTGAGTATTTTTTGCATTTGCTTTACAATTTGAGGCTGGGCAATGGTATGGAGGCTAAATTTTCCTTTGTTGCTAACCTCCTTTGCACAGTTCTCA
>NC_056524.1:267081066-267152912 GCF_019175285.1 Sceloporus undulatus
GGTTACCGACCCCTGCTTTAGAGTCATAGTCCTCCTGCAGAGATATTGTACTCCCAGAAGCGTTGTCTGGATGAAGTATTGTAGGAGTTGTAGCCAGTCATTCCAGAGAGCAGTGGGTTGTGGGAGGCAAATCTGCATGCTTTGAAGAAGAAAGGCAGAATTCCTAAGCATGTATAAAGGTACCAGATACTGATTTCTTTGTACTTGTATGTTTAATGATTCATTGAGACTGGTCCTGGCATGCATACCATTGTAACTGGGTTGGCATGTTTTATCTGTTGGGCGTACTTTGACTGTCTATTCCTGCATGGCGTAGGCTTGGAGTGGTGGTCTTTGGGAGTATCTTCCTACTCTAGGATTATATGATCTTGTTTCTAAGGGGTTTTGGGGAAATCCCCTTTGTTTGACGTTCAGGCTTGATTTGACTAGCCTTGCTGCATGTCACAGTTGCAAAAGCATTCTGGTCCCTGATGACATTTTCCAGGAAAAGTCTGGTAACTTCAAGGCTTTGTGATGGTTTGCCCAGTAGCGCACAGAACAGTTAGGAAATCTCTCTCCCACTACCCTCAGTAATTGAATTACACACTGCAGAGAAAAGGTCCATTCAGCCTTTCTTTTTGCCTTGGCAAAGGGAGGCAAAGAAAGGCAGTTCATGGTTCTCTGTTTGGCAGGAGAAAGGCTCCAGAAGTGTCAAGCTGGGACCGTCTTCTGGAAGGGGAGTGGAGACCCAGTCGGATGGGCATTTGTGCTTGGCACCTAGACTTGCCTGCTCCCAATCCCTATTAGAGAGATTTTTAGGTAGTAGATACGTAGGGTTGCCAGATCTGAGGAATTTCTAGTCCTGAGATTTCAAAGCCAAAATCTGAAACTGAGAGATGGCCCCTAGTGGGGATGCTATGGGGTGGGAACTGGTGAAGTCACTGAGAAATGAGATTCCATCTCAACATTAGGAAGAATTTCCTGAGGGTAAGAGCTGTTTGACAGTGGAAGACACTTCTGCTTCAGAGGTTGTTGGAGTCTCTTTCTCTGGAGGTTTTTAAACAGAGGCTGGATGGAGATCTGTCACAGGGAGGGCTAGGGTTGGGTCTTCCTACTTAGTAGAAGGGGGTTGGACTATATGACCCTTGGGATCTCTTCTAAGTCTAGGATTCTGGGGTTCTATGAGGCCATCAAAGACGGCTCCTCTCTTGAAGTGCTGTTTGCCACAGCATTGTATTCCTGCCTTGTTGTTGTGGTTGTTATTGTTGTGTGCCTTCAAGTAATTTCCTACATGGCGATCCTAAGGCGATCCTGTCATGGGGTTTTCTTGGTAAGATTTGCTCAGAGGATATATTGTAATTTTGTATTCCTTCATTCCTTTCAAGATGTACCTTGGAAACATAGGGGCTTGAGAGACGGGCAGCTCTGTGCTGCCCGTCTTTGCCCTGAGTTGCTGCTGCAGCAGCCACATGCTGCAGCACCGATGAGCTGCCAAAAAGAAGCTGCCTAGGTATATCTTGATTTCAGTAAGGCCTTTGACAAGGCTTCCCATGACATTCTTGCAAACAAGCTTGTAAAATGTGGACTAGACAAGGTAACTGTTACATGGATTTGTAACTGGTTGACCGGCCGAACCCAAAGGGTGCTCAACAATGGCTCCTTTTCATCCTGGAGAGAAGTGGCCAGTGGGGTCCCACAGGGCTCTGTCCTGGGCCCAGTGCTATTCAACATCTTTATCAATGGCCTGGATGACAGAATTGGGAGCATACTTATCAAATTTGCAGATGACACCAAATTAGGAGGAATAGCTAATACCCCAGAGGACAGGAGCAAGATCCAAAATGACCTGAATAGACTAGAAAGCTGGACAAAAGCTAACAAAATGAAATTCAACAAGGAGAAATGTAAGGTATTGCACTTAGGGCGGAAAAATAAAATGCACAGATATAGGATGGGTGACACCTGGCTGAATGAAACTACGTGTGAAAGGGATCTAGGAGTCCAAGTAGACCACAAGTTGAACATGAGTGAACAGTGCGATGCGGCAGCTAACAAGGCCAATGCAATTTTAGGCTGCATGAATAAAAGTATAGTGTCTAGATCAAGAGAAGTAATAGTGCCACTGTATTCTGCTTTGGTCAGGCCCCACCTGGAATATTGTGTCCAGTTCTGGGCACCACAATTTAAAAAGGACATTGAGAAACTGGAGCGTGTCCAAAGGAGGGCGACAAAAATGGTGAAGGGTCTGGAAACCATGCCCTATGAGGAACGACTTAGGGAGCTGGGGATGTTTAGCCTGGAGAAAAGAAGGTTAAGAGGTGATATGATAGCCCTGTTTAAATATTTGAAAGGATGTCATGTTGAAGAGGGAGCAAGCTTGTTTTCTGCTGCTCCAGAGAACAGGACCCGGAACAATGGATGCAAGCTGCAGGAAAAGAGATTCCACCTGAACATTAGGAGGAACTTCCTGACAGTAAGGGCTGTTCGACAGTGGAATGCACTCCCTCGGAGGGTGATAGAGTCTCCTTCCTTGGAGGTCTTTAAACAGAGGCTGGATGGCCATCTGTCAGGGATGCTTTGATTTGGATTTCTTGCATGGCAGGGGGTTGGACTGGATGGCCCTAGTGGTCTCTTCCAACTCTACAATTCTATGATTCTTTTTTGCAGCGCCGCAAATGGGAAAGGGTGCCACTATGATGCCACTTCCTGTATGCGATGTGCGAACGCTGTGCCATCATGGCGGACCCCATGTGGATCGGAGGCCGCCATGATGGCGCCGCTGCTGCGTGCTAGAGTTTGGAAACATGTGGTTGCTGTGCGCTCCCGAACCCTAGTTTCAGCCCGGTTACAGTGCTTTGCGCCTGTCTCTACCAGGCCATAGTTAGAGTTTGACATAACCAATGGAAACATTCATGTAATTTTGCTTTTCTTTGTGCAAATGTTTCTTTTGGGGAAAAAAATCAGCTAAAAAGTCCAAAAATGTCCCAATAATAATAAATTTGGACATTTGAGTAGAAGCAATCAGCCAAAAACCCAGGAATAAAAATCGAGGAGGCTTGGATGGGATTGCCATCCCATATGGTGTCCTTCTTCTGTTCATATTGTAGCCGTGTTGACAGCTTCTGATCATCGCTGTCTGAAAACATTTATCCAAATGCTGAAAATGCTGTTCTATGGCTAAAATCAGGCACAAAGCCTGGGAGTTCATTGTGGCTTGGTTATTGTCCTCTCCACTCCCTTCCAACCAGCATGATAGAATAGCAGTCTTTGTACTGTTGTTTCACCTGCTCATGTGCAGACAAAATTCTGCCTTTGGGTCCAAACTGGTGGGGCTGTTGTTGGAGAGAAGACTTAATAGGAAGCTGTTGCAAAAAGGAACCTATCTATAATAATAATAATATAATAATAATTTTTTATTTATATACCGCCCTGTGGCGAACCAATTCGGGCGGTTTACAACATTAAAATAACATACAGCATAAAAACAATATATTTCCCTCCCCCCTTAAAAAGTTATTAAACAACATATCTAATTTAAAACCACAATAACTAGTTAAAATAACAATAAATTAAACAAAATAATACCAACCAATAAACCACTGCAACTTCAGTTCTAAAGAAAAGGGAGCTTTGGAGACATTACTGAGGAGGGGGAAAATCCTGAGATCCTGAGGCCAGGATATTTCAGTCTGGGAAGGCCTGCCTGAAGAGATCCGTCTTGACAGCCTTTTTGAAGCTGTCCAAAGATGTTAATTGATGGATCTCATCCGGCAGGCCGTTCCAGAGCCTGGGGGCGACAACAGAGAAAGCCCTCCGGGAGGTCGCTGCAAGCCTCGATTTTTGAGGCTGCAACAAGTTCCTCCCAGAGGACCGGAGAGCGCGGGGAGGATTGTATGGGAAGAGGCGGTCTCTGAGATAGCTTGGACCCAAGCCATTTAGGGCTTTAAAGGTAATAACCAACACCTTGTACTGGTGTACTGTATCTATGTCTTTTTAAGGGCATAGGCTTGTAAGAACAGTCCAGGTACATCATTTCTAATCTAATCCAATTTCTAATTGGAGATTATTATTACTCTGTCGGTTTCTTTGGGCTCATATACACAGGCCAAATAAAATGGCATCACACCCATTATCAGAGAGACCCGCCTTTACTAGACCATAAAATCATAAACTCATGAAGTTGGAAGTGACCCCAACGGTCATCCAGTCCAACCTCCTTTGGCCATGCAGGGACACGCAATTGAAGCATTCCTGGCAGATGGCTATCTGGCCTCTGTTTAAAAACCTCCAAAGCGGGAGACTCCAAAACAGAGGAAGGGTTTTCCACTGTCTGAACAACTCTTACCATCAGGAAGTTCCTCCTAATGTTGAGTTGGAATCTCTTTTCTTGTAGCTTGCATCCATTGTTCTGGGTCCTGTTCTCTGGAGCAGCCGAAAACAAGCTTGCTCTACATAATACCCCTTCAAATATCTGAACAGGACTATCATATCACCTCTTAACCTTTTCTTCTTGAGGCTAAACATACATCCAGCTCCCTAAGTCACTCCTCCTCATGGGGCTTGGTGGTTTCAAGACCTTTCACCATTTTAGTTGCCCTCCTTGACACATGCTGCAGGTGCTGCTTTGGCTTGGTGGAGTCTCCTTCTTTGGAGGATTCTATGATTCTTTGGTTCTATGAATCCATAAGGTGTCATCAGATAACAAGGCCTGTTCCAAGCCATCATGATACTATGTTTTGTCAGTCTGTTTAGAATTGCTCCCAGATCTCGCCACCAGAATCTCAGCTGTTTTCTTTTCCTGGAGGCACTGCATCTTCCTTTGATATTTCATAACCTTTCCCCACTTATTGTCTTCAGGGAGGGCCTTCTTGATGGCTTCTCCAAAGATGGAGAACTTCTTTCCCCAGAAGGTTTGGTTGGCCCCTTCTCTGCCATCTTTCTTTCGGCAGGTAAAGAACTTTTTATTTAGGGAGGCATTTTGTTTTTAATACATTGTCTCGGTGGAGCTTTTAATGGGTGTCTGTGTTGTGTTTGTATTTTATTATGTTTCAAAAGTGTTTCAATTTGTGTTTTTTCAAAAAATAGAACTGTGGTAAGATTGTGGTTTAGCTTTTGTAGTAATATATATATTCTTAAAAAGATGTACTGTGTTTTTAAATGGAATCCCAAGCAGAAGAAAGGTGAGATAAAAATACAAACAAATAAACAAACAAATAAATAAATTCAGTTGTGGTGTCCCCAGGGATGTTGTCATTGCCATCATCTTCTTTTCTATCCCACCATTTCGTCAGTATTGGGACCAAAGCAGCTTATGAATTTAAAGCAAGTACAGTCAACAATAGTTGACTAAAACTTCTACCAGTAACATGCATTTTACTCCTTAGTGAACTGAAGGGGCAAAATCTCCTTGATGATTTAAAATGAGAGCTCCAAGAATTCTCAGCCAGGAAGAGGAGCTTGCCAGGTTGTGTCCAAGGGCCGTTTCCAATGCAAGCATTAATTGTGTTGTTGACAATCCAAAGTCCGTATTGTAGTGATACTTTCATTAGGCCAGCAGAAGGCACAAAATCTTCTATGGTCACTTTTGAAGCTCACCAGCCAAGCAAAGAGGCAAAGAGGGTATAGAAATCATTTTGGGAAGGGAGAATCCTGGAGCTCTGGCACATGTAGAAAGAACAATCTGGAGCCACCCTTTATGGCTGGGAAGTGACAAAACTGGAACAAAAGCAGTAGGAGAAAAAAGGAACTGAAAAGCATGCAGGTATATCAAAATACAAACCTGAGACTTCAACACCATTCCTTTCCTTGGGGAAACCAGTGTGATGGATATGGCATGTGCTGGTTGGCCTTCTAAATGATTCTTCTTGGTCTCTCTTTTGGATTTTGGATGTTGTTAGCTGTCACTTTGGCTAACCCTGCATTTATTAGGTGCAGTAGTGGATTGAGTGTTGGACTAGGACTCTGGAGACTAGGGTTTGATTCCCAGCTTTGCCATAAAAACCCACTGGGTGGTCCTGGGCAAGTCACAGTGCATCACACTGTTGACTCATGTTCAGCTTGTGATCTACTAGGACTCCTAGATCCCTCAAGCCAGGTGTCCCACATCCTATATTTGTGCATTTCATTTTTTTTCTGCCTAAGTGCAGTACCTTATATTTCTCCCTGTTGAAATTCATTTTGTTAGTTTTGGCCCAGCTTTCTAATCTATTAAGATCATTTTGAATTTTGATCCTCTTTTCTGGGGTATTAGCTATTCCTCCTAAATTGGTGTCATCTGAAAATTTGATAAGCATGCCCTTTATTCTTTCATCCAAGTAATTGATAAAGATGTTGACTAACACTGGACCCAGGACAGACTGCCGTGGGCACCCCACTGGTCACTTCTCTCGAAGATGAAGAGGACCCATCTTGGAGAGAAGTGAGTAGTGTAGTGTCTAGATCAAGGGAAGTATAGTGTCTACCTCTAGATCAGCTGCATCAATAGAAGTATAGTGTAGTATAGGTCAAGGGAAATAACAGAAGTAATCACTTCTCTCTAGGATGAAGAGGAGTCATTGCTGAGTCCCCTTTGCTTTCCGCTGGTAAACCAATTATAAATCCATCTAACAGTTGCATTGTCTAGCTCACATTTTACTGACTTGTTTGCTAGAATATCATGGCAGAATCTTGCTGAAGATCTTACTGAAATTAAGATACTCTACATCCACAGCATTCCCATCATCTACCAAACTGGTAATTTGCTCAAAAAAGGAGATAGTCTGGCATGAGTTGGTTTTGAAAAACCCATGTTGACTTTTTGCAATTTTGCCATTCCTTTCTAAATTCTCAGAGACTCTCTGTTTAATGATCTGTTCTAGAATTTTTCCTGGTATTGACATCATGCTAACTGAGCTGTAATTGTTAGGATCCTCATCCCCCACCCCTTTTGAAGATAGGCACAACATTTGATCTCCTAAAGTCTGCTAGGACCTCTGTTCTCCAGGAATCTTTCTTCCCAGTTTTGCTCAAGTGGAAGTGATAATCCTCCCAGAGCTGAAGCGCTGTGCTCTTCCATCTGCTGTGTAAAGTCAGCAAACAAAAGGCACAAAGGAGTTCAGGAGTGTTTCCTCCCTGTCTCTGAGGCCCTGATCCACAAAAGCTGCAGCAAAAATAAATCATTACATGATCCAAGCAACCCCCTCTACTCCCCTTTCTTTGTTGCTGTTGTGTGCCTTCAAATTGTTTCTGAGTTATGGTCTAACCTTCTAACCTAAACCCTATCATGGGGTTTTCTTGGCAAAATGTGTTCAGAGGTTGCCTTTGCTGTCTTCTGAGGCTGAAATAGGATCACCTTAGGGTCACCATAAATTGGAAATGACTTGAAGACACACAACAACAATGCGACTGAGAGTGTGTGACTTGCCCAACGCTGAGCAGGGATTTGAACTCTGGTCTCCAGACTCATAGTCCAACAATCAGACCACTACCCCACACTGGCTCCCTTTTCTTCCCTCCAGTTTTTTTAAAAATACAGACAAAACCTCAGTTATTTATAGGATGAACATACTGTGACACCCAAAACCTCTTAAATAGTTGACATTTACTCTGTCCTCAAGAAGGATGGCACCAGTATGAGTTTGAGTCAGATGTAGGAATGTGTGCGTGTGTTTATGTTTGTAATGGATGTGTGACTGGCCACCTCTTCAGACTCCTCCTGGAAATCATTTATTTTATTTAAAAAAAATTAAAATATTCATATCCTGCTGTTTATCTGAAAAGATCTCAGGGCAGTAAAATCACCTCATCCAATTTAAAGGAGGAGGAAGTTATTTAAACAGACTAAAAACATAATCATTCAATTAATCAAGTCATTTTAAAACAAATTAAAATGGTTTTAAGATGACTTAAAACTGTGCACAAGTGTGGATTTGCATAATATCAATTAGATTCCAAAGGCTTCAGTAAAAGGCCATGTTTTTAGCAGTGACCAGAAAGAAGCCAGTGTTAATTTGTCTTTTTGGCAGTCCATGATATCTGTGGAGCTTGCTTCCACTTGAATGCCCAAGGAGTTGCTCTTCCACACATATGCTTGAATAACCAGTCTCTAGAGGCATGGATTGGTACGCAGGAGTCCAGGGGTAAGGAGTTCAAATGGATTCCCTAAATGTGGTCACTGCCACCCACCATGTTGGCTGCCTGGGCAGGGGGGCATGTGGCATCAGCAGGCCCCCTTTGGGTTGATATCCCGGTGTTGCCCCTATTCCATGCTGATGGTTGCTTTGTCCCTGCCACCTGGCTATTAAAGAGATGGAGGCAGATTCACTTGGGTTTAAGCACAGACACCATCAGACCTTTCCAATCCCTTCAGTGACTTGGATGATGGAATAGAATAATAGAAGCCTAGAATTGGAGGGGACTCCCACCCCATTCTACCATGCAGGAAGACACAATCCAGGCACTCCCAATAGATAGCCATTCAGTCTCTGTCTCCTCCAAAGAAGGGGACTCCGCCATTCTCTGAGGCACAAGCATTCTCCATAGTTGGAATCAGTTGGAAAGGATTCCAAGTGGTCATCCAGTCCAACCCACTTGTGTCATGCAGGAAGACACAATCAAAGCCCTCCCTGTGACAAATCTCCATCCACTTTCTTTTTAAAAGTGTCCAAAGAAGGAGACTCTGCCACGCTCTGAGAAAGCAGTTTTCCACTGTCAAACATCTTTTACTGTCAGGAAGTTTTTCCTAAGGTTTAGATGGCATCTCTGTTCCTATAGGTTGTATTCATTGCTCTGGATCCTTGTCCCTGGGCACACTTACCAAATTTGCAGATGATGCTAAATTAAGAGTAGCTAATACCCCAGAGGACAGGATCCAATTTCAAAATGATCTTAATAGATTAGAAAGCTGGGCCAAAACTAACAAAATGGATTTAGAGAGAACTGTGAGGTACTACACTTAGGGGAAAGAAAGAAAGAAAGAAAAGAAATGCAGAGATATAGGCTGGGGGGGGGGGGCACCTGAATTGACAACAGTACATGTAAAAGGGATCTGGGAGTCCTAGCAGGTCACAAGCTGAACATGAGTCAATAGTGCGATGTGGGAGCCAAGAAAGCCTATACAATTCTAGGCTGCATCAATAGAAGCATAGCGTCTAGGTCAAAGGAAGTAATAGTGCCACTTTATTCTGTTTTGGTCAGGCCTCACCTGGAATATTATGTACAGTTCTGGGCACCACAGTTTAGGAAGGATGTTGACAAACTGGAGCATGTCCTGAGGAAGGCAACCAAAATGGTGAAAGCTTTGGTTCTTGTAGAAAGCTTGTAATTTGGGGCTTGAATGAGGTGGTCTCCATTTTGCTCCCTGGCTAAGCTGGAAGGTGAGAAGGAGGTGGGATCCATCTCTCCTTGCATGGACGTAAGTAAATAAATCTACTTATTTATTTACTCCACTTATTCAACTATATTTTTCCGACCCTTTAATCATGAGGTCTCAGGGCAGCCAACAGATCAGACCATATGAAGGAATTAAACAATTCTAGCTTAAAACCAATTAGTCATTTAAGCAGGATATTGATCCATACAATATAATAAATTGGCTTCTTTTAAAAAGGCTCCCAAGAGCATCAGATATCCTCTTATAATGTGAGAATGCTATAGAGCCCAACACACACGGAATGGGATCACGGCATCAGTTCTTGGTTGTTTATGCGTGTGTGTGTGTGTGTGTGGGATAATCCAGCCAGTCACACCTGTTGGTGCCAGTCAAAGGCTGTGCCCATGAACGTGCCCTTCGTAACATTGGCAGCAGCTGGGCAAGGCAGGGAAGATTTCTCTTGTTCTTCATTGTACTTTAGGAAGCAAATCACAGAATTGTACGATTCAAGCCTCCTTTACCAGAACCAAGCTGCTATTGGCAACCTGAAAGGAGCAAACATCGCCTGCCCATGAGGGGCAATTCCATTCTCCTACATATTAGATTAAGGCTCTGGTGACCAAGGTTTGAATCCTCCTTTGTTCCGCCATGGAAACCCACTGGGTGACTTTTGGGGAGACACACACTGTCTCAGTCTCAGAGGAAGGCAATGGCAAACCTCCTCTGAACAAATTAGGCCAAGAAAACCCCAGGATAGGTTCATCTTAGAGTCCGAAATGACTTGAATGCACACAACAACAAAATATTAGATCAGTTGGCTGAAGAAGGTGAGAAGATTTTAGTTAGGTTTATTAACTTTGTAGCTTGAAGGGACTTTTCTCACAGGTCAAGCTTCTCTGAAAAGTGGTGTCCCCTCTGCTGTGTGTCTCTTTTTGTGTGAGAGCACTCTGTGTATGCTCAGAGGCCCTGAACTTAGCATGCACAGATGGGTCATCCAATTGATAGCCTTTATAACTGTAGATTAATTGTGATTAATGTGGTTGTAATTGATTAGCTGCATCATTCTTCAGGGGATATTGTATGGTATTTCCAACCTTGCTTGAAACCCAGAGCCTTCTTTAGCACACAGTGGGCAGAAAAGAGTGTGGAAAGGTTCTTTTTTTTGGAGAACAATTGGCCCGGGTATTATGGGAATTCAGTTCCAACAAAGGAACTTTTTCATGCACTGGGTAAGAGCCCTTATATTGACTGACTGTTCAGCTTAAATTAGGCCCATTCAATTCCTCCTATATCTGGAAATGCAACCTTTCCCCCACCGTCCCTCCCTCTCTCTTTCCTTCCTGTGCTCTGTTATTTTTGGAATATGGTTTTGTGCTAGTATTCATTGCCATCATAGAAGGAGCTGTTGTGCCTGTTTATGCTGTGTTTTAATTAAAGATTTATTTGCTCTGGGGAGGGCCCCATTAGGACAGGGAGGCTGGCATGTGAGGTCTGCTCTGCCGTCTGCCTGCCTTCATAGCAGCTACTGCTTGGCATGCATTTGGTTTTAAAATACAACAAAATCCAAAATCCACAAAAAAGCAATATCTTTATTGTCCAACCAAAATGCAGAAAATGCACCCTGCAAGCTTTTAATGCTTCACTGGCTCTTCATCAGGCAAAGATGTTAAAATTTTTCCAGGGGAAGAAAAATTGTTGGACGATGTTAGAGATGCAGTTCTGTGTTTTGGTTTTAAAGTTTTTTAAAGCCAGGAGGGGATGTTTATGCTGCAGAAGAGGGGTTGAAGGACCTCCAGTGATCCTGCCAGGCTCTTGACTGCTTTCTCTGCCTCTTTGGTTGGCCTAAAAGAGGGAGGTATTAGGGTTGACAGAGTAACCCACTGGGTAACTTTGGGTAAGTCACATTCTTTCAACCTCAGAGGAAGGCTATGACAAACCTCCTTTGAATTGGGTTAGCAAACTCTCTGATAGGGTTGCCATAAGTTAGAGTCAACTTGTAAGCATATACAGTTGGCCCTCCTTATCCACAGATTTTTAATGCACGGATTCAAGCATCCATGGCTTGAAAATATTCTAAAAAAAGTATAAATTCCAAATAGCAAACCTTGATTTTCCATTTTATATAAGGGACACCATTTTGCTATACCATTATATTTAATGGGACTTGAGCATTCATGGATTTTGTTATCTATGGGGGATCCTGGAACCAAACCCCAGTGGATAACAAGGACTTGCTGTAACAACTTTACCTGGAGTAACACTCTTTGTTATTTTTAATAGCCATTAAGTCAGCTTCTGCTTATGGCAACCCTATGAATGATAGACCTCCAAGTCCTTTATGCCTTTATGTTTCTGCTTAGCATTGGAGGATGTGAGGAGAGATGCAAGGAGAGCAGAAACCATCATTCTGTGCACTCCCCCATCTCTTCCTCCGACCTTTCCATGAGCTGCAGAGGGAAAATAAGGAAGATGGTTCTGCAGAGCAGCAGGTCTTGTTTCCCCCTGCTTCTCCTCCTCCTTTCTCTGCTCTTGGCCCATGAATTAAACAAGAGATGAGGTATTAATATTTGAAGGTCGGCTCTTCCTTCATCTAATACTAGCATGCCCAGCCCCAGCCCCTCCTGTTTTCCTGGGGCTTATTAAGTTGTTGTTTTTTCAATTTGCAACCCATAGCAGCCTTGCACCATCTGGTGCACACACATGCAGGCGGGAGGGGGGTATTAGGAGAGAGGGAGAGAGTAGCCTCAGCTGGGATCCAGTGATTTTCTTGGCTGGATCAGGGCAGAGGAGGCTTTCTCTGATGGGGTGGATTTTTATGAGAATGAAGATACAGAAACACAAGCAGATAATGGGTCAGATTGTGCTTTGTGCTTGTGTAATGTAAATCTCCTCTCACAAACTTACACAGTGCTTGTACTACTGAACCCTCATGCTTAGTCCCATGGGCCCTTGGTTTGGTTCCAGAACCCCTTTGTGCAAGTGACCAGATGTCCTGACTGCAAAGGATAACAAGGCACCACAAAATATAGGGCATTCAAGAGAAATGTAAGACATTGTGAAATAAGAGCTAAAAACACTAATATAAATATAAATGCATGCTTTTTAGTCATGCACAAAATGGAGGACAGTTTGGAATTCTTCATGGACAGAAGGCTGAGATGTAGGACATGTCCTGGAAAAGGAGGATGTCTGGTCACCCAGCCTCTGTGGAAACCAAAGTCAATGGATGCTCAAGTCCCATTAAATACAATGGCATAGTGAAATGGTGTCCCTTACATAAAACAGCAAAATCAAGGTTTGTTTTTGGAATTGAGTTGTTGTTGTTGAATATTTTCAAGCCATGAATAGTTGAATCCGTGGATAGACAGGGCCGACTGTACTGGGATTGTGCAACCAGAGGTGTCCCTACTTGTGCGTCTGCTGATCTTTTCCTTGTGTAATGGGAAATAATGCACAGGGTCAGTTTCTAAAGTCCCAAGGACTGGTGCATGGAAGGTTTTGAGGAAGACTTGCCCACCATTTTCCAAGAATGAGCAAAATGCAAGTGCCATGGTCACCCCTGCAGAACTTTTGCTTGCACAGAAATGCATGGACATAGGAGCTACCAGCCACTGCTGTGGCTGATCAGGAGAATCTTGCTTGGTCACCTGCAGCCCCCAAAAAGAGAGCCAGTCTGCTTCCATGCATTTTCTGTTTTGCAGTTTGGCAACAGAGACAGAAAAGGTGGTGAGGTTTCTGCAGCTCCAGATGGTTGGTATCTCTTGGGCAGGGTTGTTTCACTGGCAGAATGGGATGGGGGGGGGCTTGGCCCTATGGATGCAAGCGCAGATGGTGCCATTTGAGAGCTGCGGAGCTTTCCCCAGGAGGAAGGATCTGTGCTACTGGACCTGTTGAGGCTGTAGGTGAGGGCTGGTGTGAGGGGATGATGGGAATGATTAAGATGGGGATTTATTTGTTTATAACCTGCCTTTTCCCTTACAGAAAAAACACATACAAAGATAGAAATAAAAGTGTACCAAAAGTTGTCATTAAAGAACAGATGAACTCTCCTGCAGCATCTGGGAAAGGAGATGGTCAGAAGGGCAATGGATCCACTCCAGGTTTTTATGCAGGCTTTAAAGGAGTTATTCAATGTGCTGAACTTTGTCTCCAAAACAGTATCAGGAGCTTGAAAATCTCTTTTTAAATCAGTCAAATCCCAGAGTGGTTTCACTGCTCCACTGACATGGGCCCCCCCCCCCAAACAATCAGTAAAACTTTCTAATGAACTGGAACCATTTAGAACAAATCTATCAAAAGGAGGAAAGATAAGAATTCTATACAATGGTACACTGTTGAAACCCTTGCAATCAGAATAGAAAGGTTTTCATCAGAGATGGACAGAGAAGACAGAGCCGTCCCAATGTTCCTGGTGAGGGAGTTGCATAGCCCAGGAGCCGCCACCAGGAAGACCTGGTCTCTGGAGTTCCTGCCAGGCACATCTCTTCCAGACAGATAAAGAAACACATCATGGATCCATCCTGATAGCTGTGGTGCCAATCCACACTGGGTTTCAACCCAAAACGTAAAGGGAGTATCCATGGTGCTGAATCCTATTCTGCAAAATGGCCCCCAGATCTTGGAGTGGTCCTTTAAAGTTTAGATTTAAATCCAGGGTGGATTCACCACCCTAATAACATGGAAGCCACCACCTCAAAGCTTTAGGCTGCATCCACACTGAAGAAATAATCTAGTTTGATACCACTTTAATTGCTATGGTTCAGTGCTATGGAATTCCAGGAATTGTAGTTTATTGTGACACTAGAGCTCTTTGTGACATTTAGAGAAGGCTAAATGTCACAAAACTACAGTTCTCAGAATCCCACAGCATTGAGTCTTGACAGTTGAAGTGGTGTCAAACTGGATTATTTCTGCAGTGTGGATAGCCCCTTAGTGAATTTACCAAGGTAATAAAAGGTAGCTTTTCCAGGCTCTGGTCTGTATGCATGCATGTGTGCTTTACTTAGTGCTGTATTTGGATCTCTTAATGGGATATATTATGCCTCAGCATGCTGGTGATGGGGATTCTGAGAGATGTAGTCCAAAAAGTAGCTTTTCCAATCTTGAGTGTACATGCACTTTACTTAGTGGTTTATGTAGATCTTTGTAAAATAATAGATTATGTGGTCAAAGTTTCTTTTTGCTTGCAGGTTCTTGTTAGGAAAGCAGCATCCAATTAGCGTTTAAATCCTGCTTAATTTTCCCCCCTGTCTTGATGTTTGTTCCTAATCATCTCTAATCCAGTTTCAAGCCCAGCACAGGGCAAATGCAGCCAAGGAGGGCAAAGCATCCATAAAGGTCTCCTTTTCATTCTGAAGTTTGTACATTTTGGTAGTGGGACCCTTCCACTCCAGAGTTACTATTTGTCAAGAGATTCAGCTCTATTTTTGCGGTTCAACAGGAAGGTGTAGCCCAACCACATCTGGAGATGGGCTGCAGGATTCCCATCTCTGCTGTAAAAGGAGCTGCCTCTTCTGCAGAGTTATGTTGAATGTTCATGGCCTAGACACATCCATGAACCCATGATCATTATTGTGTTCTTTCCCCCCATCTGCTCAGAAGATACAAACAAACCTCAGTCTTTATTCACATGTTTTCGTTTTGCCCGTTAATGCTATCAGAATTCCTACTTAAGAAATTTTTACAGTCCTGATTTTTAGAGGGATGTATACAGGCTATATATATATAGGCAATGCACAAGTGTACTACAATTTTTACTATTTAAGAAGTATGCAATTATGACTGGAATCTTGTTGCTATTATGTGTGTCTGTGTGTTGAAATGTTGACTTATTTTGTAGGCGTTTTTAGACATGAGTTTCATAAGGGTTTCCTAGGCAAGGAATATTCAGAGGTGGTTTGCATTCCTCTGACATTTATTCTCCAACACCTGGTATTCCTTGGCGATCTCCTATCCATACATACATTCCTCCATGGAATCAGTTGGAGATTATTGTCTGATACAGACTGCCCACATTGAATTCAAGGTTGTGGAGCAGAGTTGTACATGTGGCACCATTGTGCACCCAGATCTGAATCACACAAATGGCTGCCATCATTAAGATTAATTGGATTTATAGTTTAGTGTGAGCTTTTGTGGATATCAATCCACCCCCTCAGATGCAGTGATAGTGAGAGAGTGGTATTAGAGCCATAGATTTTAAAGGATCATTACACAGTTGTGGGAGTGAGATGGAGTGTATAGGAAACAGAAAGATGCAAATTATAACTCTGGCCATAAATCTTCAAAGAATTGTGTGAGGTGATCCAAGTCTTTCATGTGGTAGTAGTCTTGGAAAGTAGTTTGCAAGTATTGATGGTGTGAAGGCAATAAATCTGCTTAGCAAAATAGAGTTCTCTTAGAGTCCAAACCTTCTCTGAGGAGATTCCTTTTGTTCTACTTGCAATTGTGGGGACTTACCTATTAATATCGGTAGGTGCCTTGAAGTCATTATATCTGTTCATACCTAGAATCATAGAATAATAGATTCTATGCTAATGGATTTAAATTCATTTACATAATGCTTTTCTCTTTCCAGTCTTCTTTTGAATTTGTTTTGTTTGTTTGAGTAAGTCCCATATTGTATGTCCAGGAAGGTGGAAAGGTTTTGCAGTTGGTTTTTGGGTATTGTCATTTTGTACTGTCAGTTTTGTGTCCAACTATCCTCTTGTGTTGAGACTGTCCAGTTTGTCTGATCTAGCACGCCGAGTGACATTGCTGATGACATAAGATGGTGTATCTATCATTGTTGGAGGATGAGCAAATAAATGCAGCTGTGAGATTGTGAGCGATATTGCTGGCCCCTTTTTGCCTCTGCCCCCTCCCCTTTCAAAGGATCAATCACACAAATCTGTGGCTCAGTGGGCTGGGCTTGTTTATTCTTTTAAATTATGGGGCTGTTTAAGTGTCTGTATGATAACTTGGAATGCGCTTCTTGTCTAACAAGGGTCTTACATTATCAGCATAACTCCATTGTGAGCGCAGTCATTGAAGTTAGGTCTGATGATGTCATGCTTTCCAAAATCTACCTTTGCAGCTTGGCAGTGCCCTGGTCAAAGCATTGCTTTAGTGAGGCAGATCAGGGTGGTTGTCATGGGAGTTTATCAGACACGACTTTTTGGCGATTTTTCCTGCCCAAAGAGTCATTTTTGCGCGACCAACATTGCGCAATAACGTGATAGCGCGATG
This sequence comes from Sceloporus undulatus, assembly GCF_019175285.1. Classification (NCBI taxonomy): domain Eukaryota; kingdom Metazoa; phylum Chordata; class Lepidosauria; order Squamata; family Phrynosomatidae; genus Sceloporus; species Sceloporus undulatus. The sequence goes on from NC_056524.1 coordinate 267,097,622, forward strand.
TTCTTTCAGGCGTTCTTTCCCCTATGGGAGGCCGTTGCGCGATGCTTCCGTAGTTTTAGCGTCATTCCTCCCCTTTTTGGGCACTACGGGGAAAAAGGGAAGTCAGGCCTTTGTCTCCCGTTATCATTTTGAATGCATTGCGAAAAGGTTTGGTGTGGTAGGCAGCAAAGCAACGCAAATGTTACTGATTGCAAAGTTCCCATGATGCTGAGCTGCTTTTCACCCCATTCCTTTCCGGTGGCCTTCCTTTTTCAGGACAACCCCAGGGGAGGGGGGGTACGTACAACTAATGTATGCAAGGGATTCCCCCAAGGGCCATTTGGTGCAGCCCCTTCTTCAGTCCTGCTGGAACACGTAGGATCCTAGAAATTAAAGGGACCCCACAAGGCCTTCCACTCCTGCCCCTTATTCTGTCCTGAAGGAAATCATTGGAGGCTAGAAATTAAAGGGAACCCAAAGGGTCATCCATTCCAGCCCCTTATTCTGTCCTGAAGGAATACATAGGAGGCTAAAAGTTAAAAGGACCCCAAAGGGTCTTCCATTACAGCCTCATTCTTCTGCCCTGCAAGAACACCTAGGAGGCTAGAAATTTGAAGAGACCCCAAAGGGCCCTCCACTCATGCCCCTTATTCTGTCCTGAGGGAAAACGTAGGAGGCTAGAAATTAGGGACCCTAAAAGGTCATCCATTCCAGCCCCATTCACGTAGCTGGAGCTAGCATGCACACTCACATGCACACACTCTAGGCGAAAACAGGAAACTGGAAGGGGCCTCTCCCCTCTCCCCCCTGGAAGCACAAAGGTCACAATGCCACCAAACCACCAAGGAGCATGCACAAAGGTGTTGATGCGAAATGTTCAAGACAAAAGGAAGGCGCTGGTGTAGAAAAGAATTCCGCTATGCATGGTTTTGCATCACGCAAATCGCAATTATTGCACAATTGTAGCGCTAACACCACGTTTCAAACAGAAAAGCAAACAATGTGGTAGAACATCGCGTTATAAGGTCATTTCGCAACGTTCCTTTCACTTCCTTAGCAGAATTGAGGGTCCAAAAACTTGCGTCTGATAAACTCCATGGTCTCTTCCTGTATGGGATCGCCAGAGATCAAGTAGCTGCCACCACCCCCTCCATTGGTTTGAATTCTCCTTTTATAGCAATGTAATGGGATGTTGCTGGGATGCCCACCTCTCATGCTTCAGAGATGTTTCTTTTCCTCCCCTAACCCTGGAGGAAGGGTTAGACTGATCAAGGACACATGAAAGAGGAGCATGAGAGAAAGAGTACTTTTAAATGTTTTATTCTAAGAAAGAAATCTTCATAGCAGCAGGCTATCTTTCACATAGAGGGCCATCTTTTCTTCAGGGCACAAGTTTGGAAGTTACAGACAGATTAGATCATTTAAACCAAGTCAGGAAAAGAAACCCAAAGTCCCTGATGTGACTAGCTAATATATTCTCCTATTCTATTTACACATTGGATGGGATTTGTAGTCCTTGATGTTTGAGGAGGAGCTGGGAGTCTGGACTCCTTTGTCTAGTCTAGGTGAAGTACTCCGGGGTACAGCAGCATCCACCTCCAGCTCCCTTTGTTACAGAGTGTCTTAGTGTTTTCCTCATGGTCTTTTCTTGGGATTTTATAACCACTCCTGAGAAAGATTTCAAGATTCATGTTGCTGCTTAACTGTCATCTTACTGGGCAATTGCTATCTCATGGTCTCTGTGATGCAGAGTCCCATTAAAATGTAACCCGAGCCTCTTCACCTCACTTCACCCTTTGTTTTGTTCTTGTTAACTGCCCTCAAGTAGGCCCTGACCCATGGTGACCTTGTGCATGAGACATCTCCAAACCCCCCCCCCCCCATCCTCCACTGCTCTACAGTACTTAAGTCCTGTAGATTCATGTTTGGGACTTCCCTCATTAAATCTAGCCATCTGGTGTGTGGTCTTCCTCTTTTTCTACTACCCTCCACCTTTCCAAGCGTTAATGTCTTTTCGAGTGAGTCATGTCTTCTCATGATATGAACAAAGTATGGGAGCCCCAGTTTCGTTATCTTGGCTTCCAGGGAGAGTTCTGGTTTGATCTGTCTAAGGACCCATTTGTTTCTCTTTTTGAATGTCCACAATATCTTCAGCACTCTTCTCCAGCACCACATCTCAAATGAGTTCATTTTCTTCCTATCTGCTTTCTTCACCGTCCAGCTCTCACATCTGTACATGGTGAGGGGGAAAAGTATGACCTGGATGAATCTGAATTTGGTGCTCAGTTGAATTTTTTTACTCTTTAGGATCTTATCTAGTTCTTTCATAGCTGCCCTTCCCGTTCCTAGTCATCTTCTTATTTCTTGGCTGCAATCTCCATTCTGGTTTGCACAGGAGTACTGAGATTTCTGGGTTGTGTAGTGTACATCTCTGTGCACATATTTAGTTTTGCTTGGCAGTTCTAGTGTTGAATGGGATTGCCACTGGCAGCTAAACTAAGAGACTAAGGTCCTAAACACACTGCAGAAATAATTCAATTTGAGACCACTTTGCCCTGGCTCAATGCTAGGGGATGGCGGAAACTACATTTATGAGACATTTAGCCTTCTCTGTCAGAGAGCTCTGGTGCCACAATAAACTACAATTCTCAAGGTTCTCTTGCACTGAGCCAGGGCAGTTAAAGCAGCTTCAAACTGGATTATTTCTGCGGTGTGTTTTGAACCTTAATCTTCAACCAAGTACGCAATCAAATGTGCAGAGCACTTCCATGGATGGCACACAGTGAAAATCCACCTACATGGATCTGCATGCTCAGTGGCCTTGTGTGCACATCTCCAATTCTGCAACCTTGAATCAAGTGGAAATATTCCACATTGGACAAAGACATCCAACTGCTTCCACTGGGGGATTTACGTGTGCCTAGGAAACAAAAAGAATTACAGCCTATATCTGGAAAGCATATGCTATAATAATAACAACAACAACAACAACAACAACAACAACAACAACCACCACCACCACCACCACCACCACCACCACCACCCCCACCCCCACCCCCACCCAGAACTAATGCGGTGCAGTGATTTGAATGTTGGATTATGATTCTAGAGACCAGTTTCATTCTCTGCTCAGCCATGAAACCCACTGGGTGATTTTTTGGCAGGTCACATGCTCTCAGCTTCAGGGGAAGGCAATGGCAAACCTCTGAACAAATCTTGCCAAAAAAACCCTCATGAAAGGTTCTCCTTAGGGCTGCCATAAGTCAGAAGCGTCTTGAAGTCAGGCAACAGCAGCAGCGGCAACAACAACAAAGGACACACACAGAATTACAGCCTGTACCTGAGGAAAGGAATTGTAATTCAGGAAAGCTCATGCTAAAATGAATGTGTCTTATCCTTGTGATTCCTTCCCACCTTTTAAAATACTGAAACACACCAATTTGGCAATCTGGTTGGAGAGTGTTGATAGCGTCACTTTTAGATGTCAGTCTGCAGCAAGGTTTGCAGTTTTTAATGCCTCAGACTGTGCTTTATTTATTTTTGTAAATATTTATAAGAGTGAGAGCCAACGTGGTGCAATGGTCTGAGCATTGGACTACAACTTTGGAGATCAGGGTTTGATTCCCCACTTGGCCATAGAAATCCACTGGGTGACCTCTCAGCCCCAGAAAACCCCCTGATAGGTTTGCCTTGTTTCTGTTGTTGTTGTGTACCTTTGTTTCCAATGTACAGCAACCCTAAAGTGTACTTATGATGGGTTTTCTTGTCAAGTTTCTTCAGAGGGGATTTGCCATTGCCACCCTCTGAGGCTGAGAGAGTGTGACACGTCTACGGTCACACAGTGGGTTTCCATGGCTGAGACAGGATTCGAACTCTGGTTTCCAGAGTCATAGTCCAACACTTTATGATGGCTATTTGCCATAATAAATTAAATGTAAAAAACACTCAAACCACTACGCCACGCTGACTCCCATCCTAGGATTGCCATAAGTCGAAATGCCTTGAAGGCACACAACATCATAAGCTCTCCAGACAGCTTGCAATGAGGTCAGTTTAAACCATTTAAAATTTGAAAATATTAAAAAATTTCAGACATCCTAATCAAGAGCTGAAAAACTCCCAACTTTAAAGCAGATTTAAACCAGGTGTTCATAGATTGCTAGAGAATCTTATGTTCATTGTAGAAAATGGAGCCTCTTTTCTTTTCCCGGCTGCCTTTTCCTCTTTGCACACACAGTGAATCATTTTCGGCTGCTTTTAGGAAGGTAAGAGCAGCTACCGCTCAAAACTTGGCTAGATGGCAGAGATTTGACCAAATAGATTTGCTGGATGGCTTGGAGGTAAAATGGGTCACTTCACAGCTGCTGCTCTGCACACCATGTTAAATATGGGCACACTAATGAGCTCCTGGGCCAGAACTGTGCTTTTGTCATCATGAGATCTGAGTTGTGCATGTGCCCCAGTTGCCAGGTCATGTTTCACAACCATCACCTGGCAGGGGAGATGCCAATAACCAGAGCTCTCTGCTCTGCACTCACCTTCCCACACCTCACAGAAGAGCTGCCCACACCATATGTGACAGTTGACTCCATTTAGTATGTGTGGGTGTGCGTTCTTATTTTGCAGGGATGCACCGCTGCATTCAGGGGAGCAGCATCTTCCCACACTGTATCATAGAACAGAATCATAGAGTTAGAAGGGACCCCAAGGGCCATCTGATCAAACCCCCTTCTTCCATGCAGGAAGGCAACATCAAAGCACTCTCTTGGACAGATCCAGCCTCTCTTTAAAAACCTCCAAAGAAGGAGACTCCACTACTTTCTGAGGCAGCACTATCTTTCACTGTTGGACAGCTATTACTATCAGGAAGATCCTCCTAATGTTTATTTTTTTTTAGACAATCTTTATTATTTTCTGATCCTACTAATGTTTAGGTGGAATCTCTTTTCTTGTAGTTTGCATCCTTTGTGCCATGTCCCAGTTGCTGTAGTTGCAGAAGACAAGCTTGCCCCATCATCCATATGACAAACCTTGAAATATTTGAACAAAGCTATCATGTCATCCCTTAACCTTCTCTTTCCTGGGCTAAACCTACCCAGCTCCCTAAGCCACTCCTCATAAGGCTTTATCATTTTCAGACCCTTCACCATTTTGGTTGCCCTCCTCTCAACAACCACCAGCTTCTCCACATCCTTCTTGAACTGTGTTGCCCAGAACTGGATGCAGTATTATTCTAGGTGACCAAAGCTGAATAGAGTGGTACTATGACTTCCCATGTGTTAGACACTATACTTCTGTTGATGCAGCCTAGAATCATATTGCCTTTTTAGCTGCTGCATTAGACTGTTGATTCATGTTCAACTTGTGGTCTGCTAGGACTCCTAGATCCCTTTCACATTGATAAAGATGTTAAATAGCACTGGGCTCAGGACAGAACCCTGTGGAACTCCACTAGTCACTTTTCTCCAGGATGAAGAGGAGCCATTGCTGAGCACCCTTTGGGTTCGGTCAGTCAACCAATTGTTGTTGTTGTTGTGTGCCTACAATGTTTCTGATTTATGGGAACCCTAAGGCAACCCTATTGTTGTTTTTTCTTGGCAAGGTTATCCAGTGAGTTTTCCTGGCCAAGCAAGGATTTGAACCCTGCTCTCCCAGAGCCCTGTTCCAGCATTCAAACCATGCTGGCTCTTTTAAATATTTTAAAAGCCATTTCCTCCTCTTCCTCCTCCTCCTTCTTCACTATCATCACCACCACCATCTCTGTTCCACCTTTTCCCCAGCCTGAGCTTACAAAACTTAAAAAAGACATAGCTAAAAAAATTAAAATCATGCAAAACATATAATTAAACTATATAAGGAAAACTATTTTACTGTGTTGTAAGCTGCCTTGATCCTGTGGGAGAGGCGGGGTGAAAATAAAATTTCTATTCTATTCTATAAATAAAATTTAAATTAGTGCTTTTTTTAATAAGATAACTTATTGAATTCTTTTAATTTTTTATTATAACCTTTTCTTTTCCAAAAGAGGTATTTTATTTGAATTTGTGAGCTGGTTTGGGAGCCCTGCTGGGAGAAAAGCTATACATTTTTCTTTAAAAACAAATATCAGTGGATGGGTCAGGTCTAAGTCCTGCCCTTTCCTGCTTGCCCCCCTTCTCCTTCCCTCCCCATCTCTGGATAATTCAGTCCCTTTTGCTGTCTCCTTCTTTGCCCGCCAGGCACAGAAGAAGCCTTTGCTGCTGTTGACTATTCCTGGACCTTGTTGCTGCTGCTCGTTTTAGCAGCCACCAAATTAGCCTGTGGCTTGCAGGGAATAAAATGCCATTTCTGCGTTATTTTCCAAGAATATAAATGTTGATACACTGGGCACTCTGGGCAATGAGGCGTCTGTGGCTGATCTCCATGCTCTACTCTCACGCATGATGTGCAATTGCTGTAGCAAAGATACTTTTCCAAGTCATGTCACTGGAACCAATGTGGCATCTATTATACCAAATAAGTCAGCTAAATCTGGGGCTTTAGATGCATCCTGGAGTTTCTGGCAACTGATGGTGTGTGTGTGTATGTGTGTGTGTGGTTGGTGTTGCATGCCTTCAAGTTGATTCTGATTTATGGTGACCTCAGGTGACCAGATGTCCTCATAACCACAAAGGGGACAAGGGACTATAAAATGTAGGGCATTCAAGAAAAATATAGGATCCTACAAAATAAAAGCTAAAAACAGTCATATAGATGTAAATTAATGCTTCTTACCATGCTCAAAATGAGACATTTTGGAATTCATCCTGGAGAGAAGGTTGCAATGTAGGACTTGCCCTGGAAAAGAAGAGTATGTGGTCACCCTGGGTGACCCTAAGGTTACTCTATCATGGGGTTTTCTTGGCAAGTTTCTTCACGGGGGAGTTGCCATTGTTGTCCTCTGAGACTGAGAGTCTGCACAAAGTCACCCAGTGGGTTTCCATGGTCGAGTGAGGATTTGAACCCAGGTCTCAAGAGTCACAGTCCAGTGCTCAAACCACTACACCATGCTGGTTTCCCTATACCTCTCCTAATGGATTACAATTTTGGAACATAATTCAATTCAGCTATTTTCTCTTTCCACTCTTCCTTTTAAATGGTTTTGTTTGTTTGAGCACTGCTGTTTGTAAGTCCCATATTTTTATTGTTGCTTTGTTCAAGGGCTGCAACCTTTTCTCCCAGTAAATTTATTAGACCAATGTACATTGGGACCAATGCTGAAGTCCCAATGACATTGGGATCGCTGTGCCAATATGGATTGGTAGAGTTTGATGCACATGGACATACTCATGCCAGTGTCTTGTTACACATCTTCACAGTTCCTGAACAGGTTTTCTTGGTGCCTTTGCTACATAGCTAAGTCCAGTGGACCCTTGTTATGTGCTGGGGTTTGGTTCCAAGATCCTCCGTGTATAACAAAATCCGTGTATGCTTAGGTCCCATTTAGGGTTGCCATAACTGTCAACCTCCAAACCGGGACAAATGTAAAAAAATGTAGGACAAATGTAGGACAAAATTTAGCCCCAAATGTAGGACATATTTTTAAAATGGAGGACACACAAGCAACTCCTCCTCCTCATTTTGGCCACCCACCTCCTCCTCCTCCTCCGCATTTTGGGCACCAAATCGCGCCAGGAAATGCCCCTTTCCCCTCCCCCTGGCTGAGAGCCAGAGGCTCAGTTCTCCGCCACCTCCTCCTCTCCTGAAGATTCTTCCTCTTCTGAAGTTCCCTGAGGATGGCCAATAGGAGACTGGGGCTGGAAACAGCCCTGACCCTGCTGTTCTCCTATTGGCCAGCCAGCCTGAAGGGGAGGATTTGGTGCTAATTAGGTGCATGCGCGCACACACACACGAGCCGCTGCCTCCATGGCCCACCAAGGAGGAGGAGGAGGTGGGTTGCTGGCCGGCTAGAGCTGCTGGTATTTGGCTCCGCGTGTGTGCGCGCATAAGCATTGCGTGCGTGAGCCACAGCCAGCCCTGGCCTGCACCACTGCCTTGGACGGTGTGGCTGCTTCCGCGGCCCACCAAGGAGAGGGAGGAGGAGGAGCCAGAGGAGGTGGCTGGCTCCACGGCTGGCCGGCCGAAAGGGCCGCTGGGGCGGCTGCTAGTGGCAGCTGCTGCAGCGGCCCTTGTGCTAGCCACTAGAAAGGCCACTGGAGTGGCTGCTCATGCGCGTGGCCGTTGTGCACGGCCGCTCCAGCGGCCCTTGTGCTAGCGACCACTAGAAAGGGCCGCTGGGGCGGCTGCTAGTGGCGGCTGCTGCTGTGGCTGCTCTTGCAAGCGGCCGCTAGAAAGGGCTGCCGGAGGCTGGCGCCATCGCACGCAGCGGCTGCCGCCCGACCCGGGGCAAACCCGAGTCAATTAGCAAACCAGGACGGCACCTCCCCAACCAGTCAAAAAGCATGAATGTCCCGCCCCAGGCAGGATATGGCAACCCTAGTCCCATTAGATATAATGACACAGCAAAATGGTGTCCCTTATAAAAAAAGGAAAATCAAGATTTGATATTTGAAATTTATACTTTTTTTGAACGTTTTCAAATCGCGTATCCTTGAATCCGTGTATAAAAAGTCAGTGTATAAGAAGGGCTGACTGTATACATAAAGTTACATAACATACATTTTATAGAGGATCTCAGCCATTATTATTCCAGGCCTAACGATTTGTGGAATGATTGGCTGTGCCAGGGACCAGAACTGTGTGGGAAAGTACAACTAGTTGCACGATAGCCTTTCACGCTGGTCTGGTGTCCCCAAAGGATTTGGGGCAATATTTTTAACTGGGCCCCTCTTGGCTTGTCTGGAAAGTAGCTGTGCTTTCTTTTAGCTTCTACTCACCAGGACCCGATTAGAAAACTCCTCTTTTTAATCAAATTGGAAATCTTCCAGGAAACATCTGGGAGAGCTTCATATATGTTTTTTCCTGGCTTCAAGAGCTTGCCAGGGAGGAGGAAACAAACATACCTTGCAAGGAAAAGAATGTGGCTTTAGGGTCGGAGGAGATCGGTTATTCTGAGTTGCAACTTGGACCTTCATCTCTGACTTTATGGCTCTAGCCATAAACAGAGGGAGAACTCTAGACCCAGATCCAGTTAAACATTGCCAGCCATAGCTTTTAAACTGCTGGGTAGATAGCAATCAGTTACCAGTAGCTTGGCCAGCAGCGAGTAAAATTGTTATTCTGCTGAGTGTTTCTTTTGGAGACCAGTGGAGGCTTGAAAGAGGAGAAACAGGAGAGCAGTTCTGTAACCTTTCTGGGTCACGGACCTCTCAGAATCTGATAAAAGCTGTGCACCTGGGAAAGTTGCACATATTTTTCAAGGAAACAAAAAGGACAGGAAAGGTGTGTGTGTGTGTGTGACAGAATCTGGCACATTCTGTCATAAGCTGGTTGCTGTGGCTGTTGTAATATATATAGGGTGACCAGATGCCCTGCTTTTCCAGAACATGTCCTACATTTCAACCTTCTGTCCAGGAAGAATTCCAAAATGTCATCCATTTTGAGCATTAAGAAGCATGGATTTCTATTTATATGAGTGATTTTAGTTTTTATTTGGTCATGCCCTGCATTTTTCTTTTATGTCCTCCATTTTGTTGTTCCTATTCCTCCTTTGCAGTGAGGACATCTGGTGACCCTGAATATCTAGCATGTTTAATGTTTTAGATATACAGTTGCCTCTCTGTTTTCGTGGACTTCAGATCCACGACCCTTGCTTACTCACGAGGAGTAAACAGAGAGGGTTAAAATGGGGCACGCACCCAAAGTGCACGCCTACAGCCGCTTGCAGACACCCCCCCATTCAAGCCTATGGGTCTTGAATATCTGTGAGTTTCTGTTTTTGTGGGGGGTCTGGAACAGATCCCCCATGAAAATGGAGGGATGACTGTATAAGAGAGTTGTACAGATGTTATAGGTTTATTGGGAAATAATGAGAATGATGGGAGGTATAGTACTAATAGATATAATTGCTGCTGAATCAAAGGGATTCTTGTGATGGAGGAATGTGCAGATGTGTGGAGGAAACTTCTTAAGATCTGTTAGTAGAAAACAGAAAGTAGAGATGAGAACAGCTGGTAGTGGGGTTGGGTGAATGAGGGAGGCATGGCAAAAAGGGTTGGTATTTTTAATCAGTAAATGAATTAAGATGAAGTCTGTGAAAATTTGGGGTGGACCATAGTTAATTTTATGCCAGTGTTGGTGGATGATGGCACTTCTGTCTGCAGATGTCTTCCTGCTAACACCTATGTGTTTCTGAAATAAAGCTTTACGGTTTGCAACACATAAGACTTGTTTACTGAATTCTGGGGACAAAGGCAATTCTTGAAAGGGGGCAAACCCTCAGTTTTTGTCTTAGGTTCCCAGTCCCCCTGAAATTAATCAATGAACCCCTTGGAAACCCTAAGAGAGGTTCACCCATTGCTTGGACTTGACTTGGAGGTGCTAAAAACAACAGCGTGGGCCACAGATTAAGAACCTTTGCCTAAACTTTCATCTGCCTGTGATTTGATAATTATGAATAAATTAGACATTTCACTTCAGCGTTGTAGAGGCAGAGTTACTGAAAGAGTGCCATTGTGCATTATGCATGGGTAAACATCACATGTTGGGTTGTGTGCTTGGCTGCGTGTTTTTTGCCTTGCTTCAGTTATGCCACATTGCCATGGAACATGAGGGTTTTTCTCAGAATTAATGAATTATTTGGCAGGCAGAGATTTTCAGTATTGCAGCTTTGATGCTGGCTCTCAGCTTGTATATACTGTATTGCATTCTGTACTCTAACTATATTTGATGAGATTTTATATTCTGTAATCTATTTTCTATAATAAATAAAATAAATATACTAGGGATAGAAGACTTCATAGATATGGTTATGCTTATGTCCTTATTGCATCAAGCCCTGTGAGTAACTCTGATTTTTAACTATTAATAATTTCTTCAAAATTTCATTGCTGAACAGTATCCACACATTCTGCATTCATGGATTCCACCACCGTGGCTTGAAAATATTCCCCCTTAAAAAAAAAAAACACCCCAAAAGCAAATCTTAATTTTGCTTTTTTAAAATAAAGGACACCCTTTTACTATGTCAATATATATAATGGCATATAATGTGTACGAGGGTCATTCAACAAGTACTTAGCCTCACTGCCCAATGGCGCTGCTGTTACAAAAGAGTTTTCCATTGTGCAGTACATTCTTTTAGAAGCCTACTGTCAAAGTTTCAGTCAATTCCTTTCATTTGTTTTGTTTTGATAGCCTTTGGAAGTGAGCGTGTCGGTCGGTTTTACAAAAATGGAAAAAGAGCAGTATCGTTCGGAGATTCGATTTTTGTTTTTGGAAGGGAAAACGCGCAGCGAAATCAAAGAGCACTTGGATGCTGTGTACGGTGACTCTTCTCCTTCGATGGCGACCATCAAGAATTGGTTCAACAAGTTTGATCATGGCCACACATTGGTTTTTGATGAGCCACGCCCAGGTGCCCCGAAAACGGCTACTATGGAGGAAAACGTAAAAAAAAATCCACGATCTCGTGTTGGCAGACCGCCGATTGATAGCTGAGACTGTAAGCATCGCAGAAGGAACAGTGCATCATATTTTACACGAAGAACTGGGCATGAGAAAGCTGTCAGAGCAATGGGTGCCACATTTGCTCACACTGGACAGCAAGCGCAACCGTGAGACCACATCTGCGACGTGTTTGACGTTGTTTAAGTGCAGTCCGGCAGCGTTCTTGCATCGTTTCATGACCATCAACGAAACATGGATCCACTGGTACACACCAGAGACCAAGGAACAGTCGAAACAGTGGACTTTACCCGGCGAATGTGCTCCGAAGAAGGCGAAGACTGTTCTATCAGCCGGAAAGGTGATGGCCACCGTTTTCTGGGATTCACAAGGTGTGATCCTCATCGATTACCTCAAGAAGGGTAAAACAGTCATGGGGCTCTACTATGCCAACTTATTGGGTCAATTCGACACCGAATTGAAGAAAAAACGGCCCCGTTTGGCGAAGAAAAAAGTGTTGTTCCACCACAACAATGCGCCAGCTCACACCTCCGTGGTCGCCATGGCCAAATTGGTCGAATTGGGCTACGAATTGCTGCCCCATCCACCGTATTCCCCAGATTTGGCCCCCTGTGACTTCTTTTTGTTTCCAAACCTGAAAAAGTCACTCGCCGGGAAAAGATTTGGGTCGAATGAGGAGGTCATTGCCGCCACGGAGGCCTATTTTGCAGACCTCGGGAAAACGTATTTTTCGGACGGGTTGAAAAAGTTGGAGCATCGCTGGGCCAAGTGTATCGAGCTGAAAGGAGACTATGTTGAAAAATAAATTGCCACTTTTCCAAAATTTTCATTTTTCTTTTGTAGGCTAAGTATTTATTGAATGACCCTCGTATAATTGTGTGTTGGCCATCCATAGATTGGTATCCTCAGCAGATACCAAGGGCCAACTATAATTGCTTTCATGTTAGTAGATATGTTTTGGATGCCTATCCTTTTGTGGCTGCTATACAGATTTCTTGGTTGGAGATGCACAGAACTATTGGTGTTGTCCTATTGCAGGGGGATAGGAATTGTGTGGCTCACCAGATACTGTAGGACTGCGGCACCCAGCAGCTCTAGTGGCATATCGAATGGTGAGGAATAGTTGGAGGGAGCTACAGGGACCCCACACCAATTTTAGGCGGTGGATTTTGATAGTCAGTGTTGTTTGGCAGTTCCCACCCTTGGCTTACGAAACAGCTGATGAAGCCATGAGCTGGATTAATGAATTCTCTGGTATACTCGCGCAGGAGGCTGTATCCTTCCTGTCATCCTTGACACCTTCCTCATCTTAGTTACCCAGGTTTTCAGTGGCTGAAGAAAGAAACAGCCATTTTGTAATACAAAGGCTGTAGCCATGAGACCAATTCCAAAGCCCCTAATATGACAATACCCTTTTGCTGTTGTTGCAGTAGTTTTTGTTGTTGCTGTGTGTTTCTTGCTGGTACTGTATATTCTGCAGCTTCATGTTATGGTGCCCCTACGAATGAAAGCTCTCCAAGCGATGGCATGCGTCACAGCCCTGCTCAGGTCTTGCAAAGTTAGAGCAGCAGTCTTTGTGGCTTCCTGGATGGTCTGAAATGTGGCCTTCCTCTTTTCCCAGCATGATAATCTTTTCCAAAAAAACCATGTTTCTTCATGATTCATTCAGCTTATGACAGTCATTTTGGCTTCTAGGAAGAGTTCAGTCTTGTTTTATGTTTGCTGTTGTTAGTTTTTGTGTCATCAAGTCAACAAGCCTCTGAATGAGAGACTGAGAGTCCTGGTCATAATCTGCCCTTTTCAGGTCTTGCAGACTCAGGACAGCAGTATCTTCCTTGACAGTGTCCATCCACATGTGTTGTGGTCTTCCTGTTTTCTTTCATTGTTTGTTAACTACAGTTGAGTGAATCCCGACTCATGGTGTTCTTGTGGATCTGACATCTCCAAGACTCCCTGTCTTCCACTGCTCTGCTCAGGTCCTGTAAATTCATACATGTGACTTCCTTAATAGAGTCCCTCCATCTAGCATGTGATCATTATCTCTTTCTGCTTCCTTCTACTTTTTCCATCATTATCATCTTTTCCATGATGTTGTCGAAGTACAACAGCTTCAATTTAGTCATCTTGGCTTTCAAGGAAATTTAATGTTTAATCTGTTCAAGGACCCATTCGTTTGTCTTTTTGGCCACCCACAGTATTCTCAGCACTCTTCTCTTGCACCACATCTCAAATGAGTTTATTTTCTTCTTATCCACTTTCTTTACTATCCAGCCCTTACATCTGTACATGGTGATGGCTAATACAATGGATTGTGTGAGTCTAACTTTTGTGCTCAGTTGTATATCTTTACTGTTTAGGATTTTGTGTAGTTCTTTCAAAGCTGCCCTCCTGATTTTTAGTTTTCCTCTGATTTCTTGACTGTATCCCTCATTCTGATCTAAGTTTGATCCAAGGTACAGGAGCTCTTTCACTATTTCTATTTCCTCATTGTTTAGGTTAAATTTATGTAGATTCTCCATGGTCATTATTTTTGGCAGGACACAGACCGCCCAAAAAGCGCGGCCTACCGGTGCCTGTTTTTCCGCCAGAGGGAAGCCTCAGCCGCCAAATGTTGAGGCTTCTCACCAGTGGAAAATGAACCCGCAAAAAGTGGGTTCTTAACGAGTGCGCCACTGGCACACGCGTTACACAAGTGCTGCACGGCGCCATGCAGATGCCGTGCAGCACTTGCATAACAATGGTGGTGTTAAAATATATTTCTAAATTGTATTGAAAATGTTCAGATGTGTCAATGGTTAACTAAGGTTTAAAATGGTTCCTGTTGAAAGCCAGAAAGCCTAGGCCTGGAAGAACAAGTCTTCAAGGACATGTGCTGAGACATAATATCAACAAATGTATTATTGTTATGCTCCTGTGTAGTATGGTGACTTCATGGGAAAGAGATGTGTCCACTTGGTGGGAATGTTGATCTTGTGAGAGAACAAAGACTGATGTCACATTCAAGCTTCTAGCATGGACTCTGAAAGAGAATAGATGTATAGTAGCTTGCTGTAAAGTGTAAATAGCAACAAAGTTAATAAACCCTCATTTGAGTGAAAATCTGTGTGGAAGTTACTTTGATACTGAGTAGCTGAGAAGACTGCATCTGTTCCAGTTGGTACCAGTCCAGAACCACCAGTAACAAGAGACATCAACCATCCCAAAGATCTTTTTCTCTAACAGGTGGCACCCATGTAAACAGGGCACTGCCATTGTTATGCCCTCAACACGTGTGAGGGTTGCGGGGCGTCTGGAAGCGCTGCCCCCCAGACAACTCTCACACATGACGAGGGCGCCACAAAGGGAGGTATGTACCAGGCCTTTGTTTTCTTTTTGTTCAGCAATAAACCTGCCTTTACACTTTTTTCCTTAATCTTCCTTAGTTGTTCCAAGTCCATGATGTCCATGACTAACCAGGGCTAACATAGCTTCCAAGATCAGATGGGATCCGGTACCTTTATGGTATCTAGATCCTGTGCCAGATTGTGTGTCTATGAGCCTTCAGGTTGCTTTTTGACTTATGGTGACTCCATAAATTTCACAGTGTTTTTTTAGGCAAATAATCCTCAGTGGTGGTTTTGCCAGTTCCTTCCTCTGAAATCTAGCCTACAGCACCTGGTATTTGATGATAGCATCCCATTCAAATACTAACCAGGTTGACCCTGCTTAGCCTTGAAGGTCAGACAGGATCTGTTACCTTTAGAGCATTTTGGTGGGGAGAGGGAGTCCTTGATGGAAAATGACCTGACACTTAAAAGAGATGAAGTGCATAATTTTCTTTTTTCTGGTCGTTGCATGTGGTGTATGTATGTAGGGGCTGTCTGAAGGCAGGATGTTCCAGTTCCTGTTTAATACTTGTTTTCATAACATTCTTGGCCAAAAAAGGAGAAGAGCTTCCAGAGCTTTGCCAATTTGAGGAGTGTGATGGGGGTGGGCACCCCTTCCTGTCTCTGCACAGACGGAGCTGCTATATTTACCTGGTTCCAACAAGCGCTGCTCATAACTTGACTTAAAAAATAAATTTATAAAAAATACCTGCAAGTGAAAACATTTCAAAAATATTTCCTCCTAGCCTACGGTGGGAAGAAGGCATCTTGCCCTGCTCCCACCTGCCTTCTTACTCACACAGAGAAACAGACAAAATTGCAGGGATAGTTGCTGTGCTGCCTGCAAAACAAAAATAAATCATAGATTGTGGCGATAGTTTGGTTGGGCCAGCCAAAAGATGCCAATTCAATTATGCTAGCTTTCTGATCTCACCTGCTTCTTTGATCAGTAAAGAAGGCAAAATAATTGAGAGGGAAGGAAAGTGAGGGGTGGTGATGGCCATAGCCTCTATGTTTTGGGATGTTTTAGGATTTGTATGTATACAAAAAAAGTAATCCTCTCCCCAGTGTCCATGAATTGATTGGGAACAAAGTTAATAAAACAGAGGCAATAAAGTTTGGCTTCTCCATTTGAAGTAAGCAAACCTCCTCAAGAAAACTGTGCTTGTCTCCAAGAGAAGCTGCTTATCTTAACAATTAGGATCCCATGAAGCTGTCTTAGATAGCCAGAACATTTCCCCATGTAGCTGTACATTGCCAACACTGGTTGGCAGCCACTGAAAACTCATGTTGCTAAGTTCTTTCTTTCAGTTAGTCTCAAATGTGCTACAAGATCCCTCTACATACTGGAGAAACAAAGTTTGGGAACCACTTTCTGAATGTAGATGTCCTGCATTACCTAAAAAAAAATGCCCCACAGACATAGAGAAAGTGATACACCATTTCAAATGGTGCACACCATTTTTCCTCCAGTGTAGGATCCCACAGACAGAGCATTATTGAATAGCTCAAACACTGTTTGGTCCCTGTGGGGCTCTTTATCTTGGTAGCAACCTCTGGATCTGATGTCTCATATGGTTGTCCCCCTCTGGCCAGCTGGACTTTCTCTTTGAACACACAGGGAAAAAAAGGGGGGGTGTTGATGGTTCCCACTGCCCCTGGCTTGGGTTTCCCAGCCTCTTCACAATTGAAGACCACTTTTATCACTCAGCAACTGGTGATTAACAGCCACTCCACTCCACTTCACACATCTCTCTCCTGGGCAGAGTTTTATTGCCAGCTGAGGCAGCCAGAAAGTCCGAAAAGGAACAGATGTCCCCTTTGTAATCCTAGTTTTTTAGGGAAAGAGGGGAAGAAAGGGGAACTGCATTGTTCAAACGGGGATGGAAGCTTTTTTTTCCAAGTGGGGAAGAAGAAAACATTTTAGGAGCTTCCTCCTAAGTCTGAGCAGAGTGGATGGCATTTGGGCAATTAACAAACTCTCTCGGGTTCCCCGTGATGGGTTCAGACATAGGAGGGCACCTGCTTAAGTCTCTTGTCTAAAATAAGCAGTCTTGCATGGATTGTGTCATGGGGAACCTTCTGCTCTGTTGTTGTATGCCTCCAAGTCATTTTTGACTTATGGCAACCCTAAGGCAAGCCTATTGCAGGGTTTTCTTGACATATTTCTTCAGAGGGGGTTTGCCATTGCCATCCTCTGAGACAGAGAGAGTGTGACATGCCCAAGGTCACCCAGTGGGTTTTTATACTCGAGTGGGGAACTGAACCCTGATCTCTAGAGTCAAACCACTACCCTGATAGGAATCCCAGTGTGTTGTTATTGTTATGTTATTGTTATGTTTTCTTGGCCATATTTCTTCAGGGGAAACCTGCCATTGCCATCCTCTAAAGCTAAGAGTGTGTGACTTAACTAAGGTTATCCAGCCAGTTTCCATGGCTGAGCAAGGAATTGAGCCCCTGTTTCCAGGAGTCCTGGTCCATCACTCTTAACAACTATGACATGCAGGCTCTCAGACATATGGAAACACTGTCTTGGCAAGATTTATTCAGAGAAGGTTTGGAATGGCCTTCTTCTGGGGCTGAGAGTGTGTGACCTGCATTGGATTTTCATAGCTGAGCAGGAATTCGAATCCTCGTCTCTCACTGTTTTAGTTCAGCACTCAAACCACTACACCGCCATTTGCAAGTCAAGATTTCTTCAAAGGAGGTTTGCTCTTGTCTTCCTCTGAGGCTGAGAGAGTGCGACATGCCCAAGGTTACCCAGAGGGTTTCTGTGGTGGGGATTTGAACATTGATATCCCAGAGTTTTATTCCAAAATTCAAACCACAACATCTAAAAAGAAAAATTAGAAGCTGTTAAACAAATGATCTTGCCAGAAACTGCACTAACTTAAAATATTCTTAAGCATTTAAAACATAACAATGATGAGATTGTAAGCCTGAGGGCAGGGAACCGTCTAATTAAAAATAATAATTGTAAGCCGCTCTGATAGCCTTTAGGGCCGAAGGGCAGGGTATAAATACCATAAACAAATAAATAAATAAATAAATGTCCAACAACATCCTCAGGCAGCAGCCAGTTAATATCAAACTCCTTTGTAATAAAGAATTAAGAGGAATAATGAAGCAGTTTCCACAGTATCAAATGTGGCCTGGGTGCTTCTACTAGACTGCTGCTGCATATTCACTGCAGAATTAATGCAGTTTAACAATGCTTTAACTACCATGGCTCAGTGATATGGAATTCTGGAATTTGTTGTTTGGTGAGATATTCAGCCTTCTCTCTCAAAGAGCTCTGGTGTCACAAGAAACTACAAATCCCAGGATCCCATAGGATGGAGCCATGGCAGTTAAAGTGGTGGCAAATTGCATTATTGCTGCAGTGCAGAGTCAGCCTGTGTTTTGGCCTTTTGGAGAAGGAGGGCTCCTTGTTGGAGGAAAGGAAATTTGAGGGGCTGAGACTTAAATCAGTTTGGTTTTGGGCTCCTGGAGCTGAGCTTGGCTGGTCCCAGTGGGCTAATGTGGCTACTCTCAGTTTTGGGATGTGATGCCAGAAGTAGCATAATTTACATTTCTGGATTTGCAGAGTGGAAGGAGTGGGAGAAAAGAAGTGTCAGGAGAGTGCTTTAATTTTAGTTAAGCAAATTATTTATGAATCCTTTGAGAGTCATAAGTCTTCCCTCCTCCCCTAATTTTATGCACACAGCAGCTCCTTTAGATGGAGGGCCAATGGCTCCCTGAGGTTATCTAAATGTAGGGTGACCCAATGCCAAGGAGGACAAGGCATTGCAAAATGTAGGACATTTGAGAAAATTGTTGGTTATTACCAAATAAAAGCTAAAAACACTCATAAAAATATAAATTCATGCTTCTTAGTGGTGCTTAAATAGAAGGCATTTTGAAATTCCTCCTGGACAGAAGGCTGAAGTCTAGGATGTGTCCTGGAATAGGCATTTTGGTCACTCTGTCTAAATGGGCTTAGCAGCTCAAGACTGCAGAGACCTGGGTCCAAAATGCTCCTAAAACGCATTTATGTGTGCACACATGTATGAGACGCAGTCTGGCATTCTTGCTCACAACTCTGGGCCAGAATAACATCCAAAATTCACAAAACAGTGGTACCTTTATTCGGCTAAGTGAAATGCACAGAATGCAAGCTTCTAGGCCAGAGAGAAAGCATACCAGGCATTGCAATAAAGAGTCTTTTATGCTGAAAAGAAGAGGAGGAGGAGAAACTGTCTGGCTCTGTTTTCCAAGCACCATTCGGCATCTGGCACCCCAAGGGCCACTCTTTGGGGCGACAGATCCTTTTCCCATCTCCTCACCCCACTCCGTTCCGGTTTAAAGGTTTATGGCCTCAATCTGAGTACAAAGCCCTGCGGTCCGGCACCATTCCTGACCCTCTCTGCCTCTGCCTTAATCCTCTTCTCTGCCATGGTCACGGTGGGTCTGCTCTAACAGGTTTAAGGAGGCCTCCTTATGCCTCCTCCTTGGTGGGCAAAGCTAAGTGGCAGGGGGCCTGTCCCTCCACGAGACCCTTTGGAGGAAGGGTCTGCTGCCTCTGGAGTTCCAGAGGTGTGGGAAAGGGGATTTTATTTTTCCACATCAGTGGGACGTTCTTCCATTTGTTTGTGCATCCCACCGTGCCATCAAGATATTGTCTTAGTCAGGTTTGGGACTAATTCATAGGATCAGGTTTGGAAGAGACCCTCAAAGGCTATCCAATCTCCATTACCCACTGGGTGACCTTGGGCAAGTCAGACACTCTCTCAGCCTCAGAGGAAGGCAAAGGTAAGCCAACTCAGGACAAATCTCACCAAGAAAATCTTAAGGAGGGTCTCCATACATTGGAGTTGACCTGAAGGCACACAACAACAACAAACGTGTGTGCAGGTTAACTTACAAGGCAGGAATCAAAGGTTGCTGCCACACTGCAGAATTAATGTTTGACCCCACTTTAAGTATCATGGCATCATTCTGTGGAATCTGAAGTCATGCAAGAACAATTAATACGTTTTAGCTGTGCTCTTTCTAAATTTGTATGCAAAGGGATCCTGTAGCACCTTTGAGATGAATTGAAAGAGAGAAGTTGGTAGAAAGCTCATGATACCAACTTCTCTCTTTCAGTTAGCACTTTCAAGGGTGCTACTAGATCCCTTTGCATGTTCATTCATAGATTTTCCAGACTAACACGGTGATTTCTTTGAATTCTTTCTAAATTTGTTTGAAAATCACCTTGGGTTTCATTTTGCGAGAAAGACAGAATACAAAATACATGCATAAATAAGAGGTTTCCTCTTGTCAGCTTCCCTGTTGGGAGCCTTTGTTCAAGTGGAGGCTTCCCTGTCTCCCTTCCCTTCCAGCAGATACTCCATTTGTGGCTTACAATCACCAAAGTCGGGGATTCCTTGGTTACCTCTTGGCCTACACTCCTGCTGTCTTGCAGATGCATCAATTGGGACTGTGGAGCCTGAGAGCTGCCGATCCAAGTCTCTTCTTTGCCTCTTGGATTCTTTCTTCCTGCCACATTGGCCACAAGCCCTGTCATCTCAGTTTTCCCATTTGACTGGCAACTTTGGCAGAGGAAAACTCCTGGCCTGGTGCTGGACTCCAGGTTGGGTGTCTTTTGAGTCCAAGATCACTCAGGGTCAGCCAGGGGTTGGCTGTGAATGCCCAAAGTGGCAGGTCTGGCAACTTGGAAACTGGAGTATGCAGTATTGCCGCTGTGGACACAGCTGGTGGTTGGGGTTGGGGGACCCAGGTCCAAAACACACTGCAGAAATAATCCAGTTTGAGACTGCTTTACCTAGTGTAGGATTGCACTAGTCTAGGAGTCTTGTCACCTGGTGAGGCAAGAATGCTAGAATCTTAAGAGTTGGAAGGCACCACAAGGGCCATCTAGTGTAACTCCTTGCTCAGTGCTGGAATACATAACTAATGTAATGTAATGTAATGTTACCTCTCTGTCTTCTCTTCTTCAAGCTAAACATACACACAAGTCCCCCAGCCATCCCTCATGGGTCTTGGCTTCCAAACCTTTGACCCTCTCAGATTTGTTGGTGGTCATATTCCAGCTTCCTATGCTCCAGATCTGAGACAGTTTGATTTGTGACATAATTAGAATTAGAAGCTTATGCATTCTCTTCAAGTAGAAAATACTATACCCTGGTGAACCTATTCTTTGATTTTAGGAAGTCTGAAGGTGAGGCATGTTCTATTTCTCTCTTTTCTCCCCTGCCCCCTGCAGTGCCTAGTGGTTTTCAGGGGCTGTTATTATAAATAATAATAAGTATTTCTGCCAATTGTGCACTTTACCTGCAGGTGTGTTTAGGAAATGCCAAAGCGTTTTGCTTTGGCAGCTTGTTTTTAAATAAAGCACCTGCAGGGTGGAAAGGAGGAGGCAACTTACAAAAGGAGAACAGCTGAAAGTCTTGTATTTTGTAAAAACAAAATAAAACATGGTTACAATGGGAAAATAAAGGAGAAAAGAAAAAAGAGAATGATCCATAGGATATGGCATGGGCTAGGCATATAAATAAGTATATATGGATATGGTCAGATATGTCGAGAGCTAGAGTGCAGTAGTGGTTTGAGTGCTAGACTAGTACTCTGGGAAATCAATCCACTGGACGTCCTTGGTTAAGTCACACTCTCTTGGCAGCCTAAGTAGAAGGCAATGGCAAACCTCTGTCAAACAAATGTTTATCAAGAAAGTCCAAGCCAGTGTGATGTAGTGGTTTAAGCATTGTGCTACAACTCTGGAGACCAGGGTATGAATTCCCATTTGGTCACAGAAGCCCACTGGGGGACCTTGGTCAAATCCCACTCTCTCAGGCTCAGACCCCTTCTAAAGACATCTGGCTGACAAAACACCACGATACTTGAAGGCACACAGCAGCATCAACAACGGCAAACCCTGTCTGAATCAGTCTTGCCAAGCAAGCCCTATGGTGGAGTCTTCATACGTCAGAGTCGATTTGGAAGTGCGTAACAACAACAATACTGATTTATTTCCAGAAACACATTTTCATTGAGTTGATGTCTATAAAAGAGATGTTCAGGCAAATGAAGGATATCTTTTGACCCCTGAATGATAGGTGATGAGTTCTTCTTCTTCTATCCCTGGAATATAAGTGTTGTTACAACGGTATAAGCATTGTTTAAATTCCAGACTACAGAGATTTAATTTAAAAGAACATGTTTGTCCACAAATCCCAAGGATTTTTTTTTCTAATGCACCAGTAATGCAAAAACCACAAAGGGGTAGCCACTGCACACATCCATATCCTATATGCAACAAGAAAGCGTTATCCATATTGCATTGCTTTCTTGAAGTAGAGTTGATGAGGAAGGCTCCCCTCTAGTGGCTGTTTCCCATACTGCATGCTGTTTCTGTCCCTGTCCCTGGATTTTGTCCAAAAGAAGGACTGAAACCAGATTTTGCTAAAGCTGAGTCCAGACTGTAACCTAGAACTATATTCTTCCAACAAGAAAAAAATTCCTGCTTTGGCTTTGGGTATACACTTGTCGGCGTTCTTGTTGTTGTGTGCCTTCAAGTCATTTTTGAGTTAAAGTGACCATAAAGTGATGCTATTGGAAGGTTTTCTTGGCAAGATTTTTCAGAGGGAAATTTCCTTTTGCCTTCCTCTGAGGCTGAGAGAATATGTCATGGCCAAGGTTACCCAGTGGGTTTCCATGGCTGGGCTGGAATTTAAACCCTGGTCTCCAGAGTCATAGTCTAATGCTCAAACCACTGCACCAGCCTGGCTCTCTTGGATATACACATATCCTCCAAAATCAACTCATTCATTATATGGCATTGGAGAAATACATGGGCTGCCAAGAAGGCAAATGAAAGCAAAATTTTCTCTAGAACTCAAAACGTCTCAGGAAACAGGACTCACTGGAAATAATGCTGGAAAAACTGAAAGGCAGTAGGAAAAAAGGAAGATCACCATGTAAGTGAATGGATTCTACCAAGGAATCTATGGTTGCCCTGAGTTTGCAAGACCTGAGCAGGGCTGCTGGTGATTGGGGATTTTTGAGTTCTCTCATTCAGATGGAAACTGTATGAGCCATATTAAAGGGAGACTGAAGATGAGTCAGAGATGTGATGCAGCAGCTAAAAAGCCAATAAGATTCAAGGCTGCATCAATAGGAGTATAGTCTGAGATTGAGGGAAGTAATAATACCCCTCCATTCCACTTTGGTCAGGCCTCACCTGGAATCCTGTGTACTATTCTGGGCACTTATAATTCAAGAGGGATGCTGAGAAGCTGGAGGGTGTCCAGAGGAGGGCCATCAAAATGGTGAAAAGGCTGAAACCACCAGGCTCTACGAGGGAGCTGGGGATGTTTAGCCTGGAGAAGAGAAGGTTAAGTGGGGACATAGAGTCCTTGGCCATATAGTAATTACTCCCATACACCATGGATATTCTTGGTCTTGTTATAACCTGGCCTGTGATTATTAGATTTTAAATATTAATTATGTAATTTTAATCTTAATGTGTTTAATTCTTTTTTAAGGGGGGGATTATGTATATTATTGTATGATTTTAAATGTTGTTTTTTATTATTTATTATGTTGAGGATGGAGCCAGTTGTTTTCTGCTAGTGCAGAGAACAGGACACGGAGCAATGGATTCAAACTACATGAAAAGAAATTCCACCTCAACATGAGAAAGAACTTCTTGACAGTAAGAGCTGTTTCCCAGTGGAAGACACTGTTGCCTTGAAGTCTCCTTCTTTGGAGGCTTTTAAGCAGGGGCTGGATAGCCATCTGTCACAGGGAGGGCTTGGATGGTGTCTTCCTGCATGGCAGAATGGGTTGGATTGGATGGCCCTTGGGGATCTCTTCCAACCCTTGGATTCTGTAAGTTGAAGCTCACTTGATGGCATGGAATGGCAAATGCACATTGTTGGGAAGGGTGGGTGATTATGCCATATGTCCATAGCTATCATGGCTTGGAACAGATGCCATGTGTGGATCATTAGGAAATAGTAATAATAATAAAAAAATAATAATATAAGCTTGTATTTATATACCGCTTTTTCTCCAGATCAAAGCGGTGTAGATCTCCAAGCGGATTATTTACTGGGGAGAAAGAGTTTGGGAAATGGCTGCTCTGTTTGCTTTGTAGCTACAACAGTTGTGGGCAATTGCATGGTTAATTCTCTCCCTTCCCCACCTCCCCTAGCACATCACACTGACACATTCTAGTTTACCCAGAAGGATTGCAAAGCACTTTTCATGTTGTGCTAGCTTTATTTTCAGCTAATTTTTGTCCCTTCTAAAAGTGTGGGGTGGGCAAATAAAGACAAGCTGCTATATTCTGGTTCATTTTTGCTGGGCTTCAGGCAATGTGGTGAGATAATTTTTTGCTTGGGGATTTAAAAAAAATGAAGGGGTTGTCCAGGAACTTTGAGGTTGTTGGTTGTCTTTCCTTCTAGGTGTGTATTTTTAAAGCTGTTATTCCCCCAGAAGCTGGCTAGGTGGCAGTGGCGACCTTGATATTTTCCATTGTGATTTTAGTGGAACAGGAGAAGTCCTATAATGTGACTTTGGCATCTATTTCTGCTTTAAACCTTCAAAGTTGGAAGGAGCTGTTTTAGAAAGGGATTATTTTTGGTCTCACTTCCTCTTAGCTTTGTGGGTACAAAGCCCAAAAGTTTATTCCATAAACTTACCCTTTGCTGGTTCTGCTCTTGCATCTACTATAAAATGATATACTACTGGAGATCTTCGGTATACTAAAGATCTTCAACCTTTTGAGGCTGATGGGGAAGACTGTGTCAGAAGAGCCTCCATATGCCATAGCAGTGTGCCTCTGAAAGAGTGCAGTTGTTGCTTTCAGGTCATGCTGGTTGGCTTCCCAGATGTATCTTAGAACGAGGAATGAGGGGCAGAGATTTTGTACTGATCCATCCAACCTGCTAGTAAAAATCTACCCCTTTGCCATCTGAAAAATATGCAAAAGCCCTCATCTATATTCTCTTCTGACTTTCCTAGATCTGCAGAATGTCCCCTGAAAAACCTTACTGAGCACAAGAAATTATTTTGGGAAAAACAAAACCCAACATCCCAACTCCTTTTCTGCACAAACAAAGGCAAAAAAAGGTCTCTTGGGCTGCAAAATATTGCTATTTGACACCACTTTATATGTCATGGTTCCATGCCATGGAATCCTGGGATTTGTAGTTTCTTGTGGCACTAGAGTTCTCTCACAGGAAAGGCTAAATATCTTACATAGGAAGGATATCTTTTGGCCATTTAATGATAGGTGATGAATTTTTCTTTTTGCATCCTTAGAATATAAATCCCGTGATTACATAGCATTCAGCCTTGGCAGTTAAAGCGGTGTCAAACTACTTTATTTTGCAGTGTGGCAACAGCGCAGGACTCTAGAATACAAACTAGTGGATTCAAATGACAAGAAAAATGATTGCAACAAACCCTTAGGTCTAACTTTCTAATAATAATAATATAATAAAAATAAATAAACTTTTATTTCTACCCCGCTTTTTGTAAAAACAATCAAAGCAGCTTAACAACAATATTAAAAGAATACACCATATACTGTATACAAAATATACTCCCCTTAAAAAAGAATTAAACAGTTTAAGGTTAAAATTACATGAACAATTAAAACAATAATAGTGGGCAGAGTCACCAGATATATGTGTGTGTGGGGGGGGGGGTCGCTATATGGCTGAGTAATTTATTCTGGGAAGGCCTGCCGGAAGAGATCCGTCTTAACAGCCTTCTTGAAACTATCTAGATTGGTGTTTTGACGGATCTCGTCTAGCAGGCCGTTCCATAGTTTGGGTGCGGTTGCAGAAAAAGCCCTCTGGGAGGTCGCAGTCAATCTGGTCTTTATAGGTTGCAGCTAAGTTCCCCCCAGAGGACCTGAGAGCACAGGGCAGATTGTATGGAAGTAGGTGATCCTTTAAATAAGTTGGGCCCAAGCTATGTAGGGCCTTAAAGGTAATAACCAACAACTTGTACTGTGCCCGAAAACCTTCTGGCAATAGAGGAGACTGGTATGTCTCAGAGGATGGTGGACTCTATTTTTGGAGATCTTTAAGCAGACTTTCAATGGCCACCTTTCAAAAGTGTTTTGTCTGTGTATTCCTGCATGGCAGGAGGCTGGATTAGATGGCCCTTGGGGTCTCTTCCATCCCTGTGATTATGTGAAGAAGACTCTCAGCTCAGCCAGGTGACAGTCTGAAAAGTGCAAGAACTTCAAAAGGTTCAGAAGTGGAGAGAGACCATGAGGCCACAAAGACATTCTGATTAGACAAAGTTGGCAAATTATGCTGAAAAAAATGTCCTGTAGTTCTGTCCAGAAAAGAGTGCTCTTCCTTTAGATCCAAGTTAATGCATCTTAAACCTGAGTCCTGATGGGTAGATGATGGTTGTGTTTTGGTGGTGGGGCTGAGGGAAAGAAATGAGAAAGTAAGGTCAAAGTAGTAGCATGGCATCCCCAAACCTACCCTCTATAGGATTTCATGGTCTGAATTACATTGCTAGACTCAACCAACCCTTTGAGTCAGTTGAGAGCATTTCTGAAGACTGAATGTTGTTGTTGTTGTTGTTGTTGTTATGCAATGTGTTGACTCACCATTCAACAGTTGACTGAATAGGTCTATTTTTGTGGAGACCAGCCAACAGGATTCCAGCCATGTGTGTTGCTTTGGATTGAGTTAATTTTGCATTGTAAAACTGTGGCTTGCTTTGCATCCAGCATTCTCTATAATGAGGCCAAATAAAGACTACTGTATTTTAAAAAATGTAGACCTCGAGGAGCATTTGCTATTTTGGGGAAAGATCTGTGCAAGAATTGCTGAGTGTTCCTCATGGAGTGTAGCAGGAGAAGCAGAGAGTTGAATGAGAAGGGAGGAGGAGGAGGAGGAGGAGGGAATTGATGCGGGTTGGATGTGTTCCTTTTATTACATCACAAGAATCTTCAAAAGGGAGCACTGCATCACATTTGCTCGGCATGTGATTTTAAAAATAGTTTCCCCCAAAATAACTCCAGCCGTCCCATAGGGCTCTCTTTCACTGACATGTGTATTTAACAAGTTAGGTTTGTGCTGGTGGTTGTGTGTGGTTTTTCTCTTTTAAAGAAAAAGAGAAAACTCATAGCAGCAACTAACTTTTCAGAAACTAGAAGAGAAGAGAGATTTTGGCCTCTGCCTCTGTGTGACTCTTGCCTGGCAGAGTTTAGGATGGCTTGTTATGAATGACCAGCATGACCAGGTGTCCTCACTGCAAAGGAGGACAAGGCACCACTAAATGTAGGATATTCAAGAAAAATGTAGAGCATTACAAAATAAAAGCTTGAAACACTCAGAAATGTCAAATTCATGCTTCATAGTCATGCTCCAAATGGAGGACATTTTGGAATTCCTTCTGGATAGAAGATTGAAATGGAGGACATATCCTGGAAAAGGAGGATGCCTGGTCACCCTGTGAATGTCATGGGTTCTTTTGACTTGGGGTGCATCTACACTGTAGAAATCATGTAGTTTGGCATCGCTTTAACTGCCACGGCTTCCTCCTACAGAACCGTGGGATTTGTAGCAAAAGTATCACTATGTCAGCCACCTGTGAAAAAACTTTCAGGTTTTGGATTATTTTGGAATTCCTGATAAGGGAAACTCAATCTGTACTTGAAACATTGAGCTGCAATATGGAAAGCAGTTTAGAGAACAGTGCAATTAAAACAGTGCAGCAGCTTTCATTAAAAACATTCAGTTTTCAAAGGCCTTTGAGGTCTTAACGAAGAGGAGGCCATTCTAGACTTCCTAGCCAAGGAGCAGCCACTAAAATGGCTCTGTCTCATATTATGCCTTTGGAGGTGGTGGGAATGAGAAAAGAACTTCTCCAGATGCTCTCTGGACCTGGGCAGGCACAAATGGGGAGATAATGGCCTTTCAAATAGCCTGGAACTAAGCCATATAGGGCTTGCTGGAGAGAGTGTAACCTATACCCCCATGGGGAGATACGTAACGCAGGCTTGGCATGAGATAGGCATTGAGCCCTCCACCTTTGCAAGCTGCATCTTGGGCCCAAAGGGGACAAGAGACCAAACTAGTATGTCAAGCATACCCTCCAACCATCCTGGATTTGGCAAGGACATTTCCAATTCTCTGCCACCCCATTTTTATAGCTGCATTTAAAATGTCCCAGTTTCTTTCTCTTCTTCCCACTTTCCCCCTTTTTCCTCAGCTTACTTCAGTTGCTGCAAATGAATACCAAGTGCAAAAAAAAAAAAAAATAGTTTGCACTCAAACTCAGCAGTGGGGAGAAGAAAAGGGGGCAGAATCTTGACCTTCCCTAAAAATTAGTTTGCATTAACTCAGCAAACTGAAGAAGAATAGGGGGCAGAATCTTGCTCTCCCCAGTAGGTTCAGGCTGAAACAAACTGTTGCAGCCTCTTTTAGAATAATAGAATCATAGAGTAGGAAGAGACTCCCAAGGTCCATCCAGTTTAACCCCATTCTGCCGTGCAGGAAGACACCATCAAAACACTCCCTGTGACAGATTGCCATCCAGCCTCTGTTTAAAAATTCCACAGAAGGAGAAGACAATGCTCTCCAAGGCAGTGTATTCCTAGTTTGTCTGTTCTTCCTCATTAATAACCATCTTAACCACACTCTGATGTTGCTTGGTCACATGTCTGCTGGTTTGCATTTGTACAATGTTGGAGGGCATGACCAAGGCATTGCACATTTTCATCCCAACAAACATTTAGCCAAGGAAGTGGCGGCATGTCGTGCCGAGGTGAGATTTGACGCGCCGTAAGGCTGTGTTGGCCACAGGCTGGTTTTTATTCTTTTAGGAACATTCTCTCACTTGCCCCAGTGCCTTTGCTCTTGTTCTCAGTCCATGCTGCCAATTCCAGCTCCAGCCTCCTTTCTCTTTTTTTGTCCTTGTCCCAACATAATTTGCATTTGCACAGAACTTCTCCTGCCCTGGCCAAGCGATGTGGGTGGCCATTGGACCAAAACACAGTTGGCCAGCAGGCTACAGGTTTCCCCTACAGCTCCTTTGGAACAGAGTTGCCTTGATTGAAATCAAATGGATTCAGATAATAATGCAAATTGCTTTTCTGGTGTTACAGATTCAAATCACCTTCTAACTCACCAATGTTTAATCATCCTGACTGATTCAATGGTTGTACTTTAGTGCAATAATATGATTCAGGCTGTTTTCACCTTTAAATCCAATTTTAATAAAATGCACCCCCAGGGAACAAAAACCCCAACAACTCTATTTCTGGGTTTATTGGGTATTTTTTGGCTGATTTCTGATAATATCTGGAGGTTTAGGTGCAGCCAGAATGTGTGTCTTGAATCCCAGTGCTGTTCCAGGTGGTTTTAAGGGGCATTAAATGGGCATTTTTTTGACTCAAGAAAAACCCTTTCTTTGAGTGTATGGGGTTGTATCTGCAGTGCAGAAATAATCCAGGTTGACCACACTTGATCTGCAAATAGTCCTTGAAAACTATTCAAAACTTTCTTGCAGTGAGATTCTAATGCATAAGTAAACACAAATGAACATAGAACACATTTGAGCCACCCAAATATAAAAATATACCAATTTAAAAGTCCTAGTTTAAAGTGACACAGTGTGCTCTGTTCTTGCTGGGACCAGGGTTTTGCAAATATCTGGGCTTCTCAGTGCAAACATATCTATTTGTGTAGCCTTCTGCTCTTAGAATCATAGAATCATAGAGTTGGAAGAAACCACAAGGGCCATCCAGTCCAACCCCCTGCCATGCAGGAACTCACAATCACAGTACCCCCAACAGATGGCCATCCAGCCTCTGTTTGAAGACCTCCAAAGAAGGAGCGTGTTCCACTGTCAAACAGTTCTTACTGTCAAGAAGTTACTCCTAATATTCAGCTGGATTTTCTTTTCCTGTAGTTTGTACCCCATTGTTCTGTGTCCTATTTTCTAGACCAGTAGAAAACAAGCTTGTTCCATCCTCAATATGACACCCCTTCAAATATTTAAACAGGACTATCATATCACCTCTTAACTGTCTCTTCTCCAGGCTAAACATACCCAGCTCCCTAAGTCGCTTCTCATAGGGCATGGTTTCCAGACCTGTTACTAATTATCAATAGCCCACTACCAAGCGTAGTATGCATTGCCATTGTTCTTTTTGAGAGTACTCTTTTGGGAAACCCTTCGCCATTGCATGATTGCTGAGTCTAGCTTGTGCCCAGTGTGTCACCGGTTTGTTCTGTTTATATTTGGAATGATGGTGCTAGTTCTGCAGAGAATTCTCCAGATGGCAGGAGATGGAC
This sequence comes from Sceloporus undulatus, assembly GCF_019175285.1. Classification (NCBI taxonomy): domain Eukaryota; kingdom Metazoa; phylum Chordata; class Lepidosauria; order Squamata; family Phrynosomatidae; genus Sceloporus; species Sceloporus undulatus. The sequence continues at coordinate 267,127,827 of NC_056524.1, forward strand.
TTCTGCTGCTTAAGCAGCTGGAACAAATAGAACAGACCACAAATGTTAGCAACCGAGTTTTACTGTTGGAGGAAAGAGCGTTGGCTGGTGACTTCCATGTCAGTTGAAGTTGTTGGATGCTTCCAAATCCAGTGAATGCTTTAGTTGTGAATTCTTGCATGGTAGAATGATGTTGGATTAGATGGCCCATATGATCCCTTCCAACTATACAATTCTATATGCAGGGCTGAATTGACACTGCTGCCATGGCTCCATCTTATGGAATCCTGGGATTTATAGTTTGTTGTAGCACCAGAGCTCTCTGAGCTCTTTCTATCCTCCTTCATAGTAGACTCTGAAGTGGTGTTGGAGCTGGATGTGTCCTCCTGCTTTAAATGACCTTTATAGAGTCTCTAATGCTGCCCCTTTCTCTCTTTCTCCTTCCAGGCATGGTACAGAAACTCGACCAAAAACTTCCGGTGGCTAACGAGTACCTGCTACTTTCAGGAGGTGTCCGGGAAGGGGTGGTGGACCTGGACCTGGATGAGCTGAACATCTACGCCCGTGGCACTGACTATGATATGGACTTCACCCTCCTGGTGCCAGCCCTGAAGCTCCATGACCGGAACCAGCCGGTCACCCTGGACATGCGCCACTCAGCCCTCTGCCACTCATGGCTGAGTTTGCGGCTCTTTGATGAGGGGACCATCAGCAAGTGGAAGGATTGCTGCACCATCGTGGACCACATCAATGGGGCTACCAACTACTTCTTCTCCCCCACCAAAGTGGCTGAGTGGTTCTATGACTCGATCAGCATCGTCCTGTCTGAGATCCAGAAGAAGCCCCAGAGGGGCATGCCCAAAGTGGAGAAGGTGGAGAAGAATGGGACCATCATCTCCATCATTCTGGGTGTGGGTAGCAGTCGCATGCTCTATGATGTCGTCCCTGTTGTCTCATTCAAAGGCTGGCCGGCTGTGGCCCAGAGCTGGCTGATGGAGAACCACTTCTGGGATGGGAAGATCACTGAGGAAGAGGTAATCAGCGGCTTTTACTTAGTGCCGGCCTGTTCCTACAAGGGCCGGAAGGACAATGAATGGCGGCTGTCCTTCGCCCGGAGCGAAGTCCAGCTGAAGAAGTGCATCTCCCCTAGCCTCATGCAAGCCTACCAGGCTTGCAAAGCCATCATCATCAAGCTTCTCTCCCGCCCCAAGGCCATCAGCCCCTACCACCTGCGCAGCATGATGCTCTGGGCCTGTGACCGGCTCCCAGCGAACTACCTGGCCCAGGAAGACTACGCGGCCCATTTCCTCCTGGGTCTGATTGATGACCTCCAGCACTGTCTGGTGAACAAGATGTGCCCCAACTACTTCATTCCCCAGTGCAACATGTTGGAGCATCTCTCTGAGGAGACAGTCATGCTCCATGCCAGGAAGCTCTCCTCCGTACGCTCGGACCCAGCTGAGCACCTCCAGACAGCCATCGAGCACGTCAAGGCGGCCAACCGGCTCACACTAGAACTCCAGCGGAGAGGCAGCGCCAGCAGTATCCCGTCCCCACAGTCGGACGGTGGGGACAGCAGTCAGCCTGATGACCGGTTGGCCAAAAAGCTTCAGCAGCTGGTGACTGAGAACCCAGGGAAGTCCATCTCCGTCTTTATTAATCCTGACGACGTTACCCGGCCTCACTTTAGAATCGACGACAAATTCTTCTGAGGGTTGCCCCCACCTCAGCCCCTCCACACATCCCCCCCCCCCACTTTTAGACTTGAGCAAAGATTTTTTTTTTTTCTGGCATTTCCTCTCTTTTTTCCTTCTCCCTCTCTTGCTATTTCTTCTTTTACATATCCAGTTTAGAATGGATTTGCTGAGAGCAACACAGAACCAGCAAGAAGGTTCTCCAGGAGAGTGCAGGATTAGACCCTTTTACTCTCTGTTGCCCTCACCCCTGTTTGTGTGTATTTGTGTGTTTGTATGTATGGTTTAAATCAGGTGGGAAAATGTCAGGGGGGTGACTCTCCCCCACACAGAGCTGAAAGTGCTGCCCTCACGGTCCAGATTTAGGTTAAATTTGCCCCCAGTGCCTTCCAACATCCCCCTAGGAGCCACAGTGGGCAACTTCACCACTTTTTCAGCAAGGGAGATCCTTTTTATATATAAACAAGAATTGTCCCAAAAGACAATTTAAGTCTTTTCCTGCATACAGAAAAAAAACTGCAAGGCCTAGACCTGCCTAGAATGCACAGATGTGGTTAAACTAGAGATACCTCTACCCTGTAGAAATAATGCAGTTTGACACTGTTTTAACAGCCATGGTTCCATCCTTCAGAATCCTAGGCAGGTTTGCAGTTTATTGAGGCACCAGTCCACTTTGGCAGAGAAAGCTAAGGACCTTAGAAAACAACAGATCCCAGGATTCCACAAGATGGAGCTACAGCACTTAAAGTAGTGTCAAACTACATTATTTATACAGTGTAGATGCAGTCTAGGGACTATTTGTGGGCAAAAAGCCCCTCTCTCTTTTTTTTTAAATCTGGGGAGATTTTTGGCAGGTCCAAAATAGCCTTGGAGGACCATACTGTCTCCATCCCTGTTCTAAGAGAAACTTGAACCAAAAACCACACATATAAACACACACACCTTTCCTGGCCTCCTTGTTTGTAAACTTCCTTTCTGTGGTCAGAAGGTTCTGCTCTCCTTCCATCATCTCTTCTGCTCCTGGTTTTGTTGGGCCACCCCCCCAAAAAAATTCTGTTTGCTCAAGGACAGCTAGTGTGAGAGATTCTGGCCAGGAAGGCTTGACCCTTCGCTCGAGATCCCTCTCTACTGACCACTCCACCTTTTTGACCCAGAAGGATCAAATTGACTTTTTAAGCTTAGGGATACAAGAGACATTTTTCAAGTTTCTTCTCAAAACCTCCCTTCTCCGCTCCTTGCCCCGAATCACCTCTTTTTGGTCACCTCTTCTTGAATGTAATTGTTCAGAATAAGACTTCATCCAGTGCAAAGAACTCTGTTTCGGCTCATCTTCCTTGAGGAATAAGGTTCTGGAATGTTAGTTTTTAGTGGGTGTAATTATTCAAAGCCTTATTTAAATGCTATTAAAGAACATACCATCGTAAATATCATTTTGCACTAATGACACCTCGTGCCACAGCTGTGACTCCAACAGTCTTCACCTGCCTTTAGTGGGGAGCATCTGTTGGGGAGCTCTGATCCGATCAGTGCTCTAGACAAGCATTTATATTATTTCCCCTTGATCTGATCCAAAAGGTAGGGCTGGATCCTCTTTCATACACAATGGCTGGAGCCTCTCATAAACCTGCTCTATACTTCAGTCAATTAACCTGATGTGATTTGCTGCTTCTGTGAGATACAGAAGTTCCAAGAACTACATTTTGCAAAGTCACCAACTGTTCTATTCTGGGTGCCTTCTTTTCTTTTCTTTGTGGTGCTGCAACTGAAGATGAAAAACCACCATTATATTTTTTGCCCAAAAAACTATTGTGTGTGAGAAAAAGGCAGTATTGTGTGTGTGTGTGGGGGGGGGGGGGGGGGGGATTGCCTAGCACAATGGCATAGTGGTTTGGGTGCTGGACTACAACTCTGGAGACCTGGGTCCGATTCTCAGCTGAGCCATGAAACCTATTTGGTAACCTTGGGGTGTCACACACACTCATCCTCAGGGGAAAGCAATAGCAAATCTTGCCAAGAAAACCCCTGATAAGGTTGGCATAAGTTAGAAATGATTTGAAGGCACACAGCAACAATAATGGCATCTTATTAAGCAGTACACATTCATAACTGTTTGGTACCCCTGTTTGTGATAGGTGAACTATTGTCACAATTGCAAAGGCCTACTTCCCAAACCTACTTTAACAGCCAGCTACTGTTCTAGGCAACAGAAGACTGTTCTGCTCAATGCAACAGGATGCTATTTCCAGCCCTCTCCTGCCAGCGATCTGTGATGTGATGAAGATAGTGACAAGGGTCTTGCTTTTGATTGTCATAGCCCTGTTCATAGTCATTCATCTGACCACTACCAGTTTACTCTGAGGCTCAATGCAGCTACCGGCTGTTAGGATAGGAGTGAAGAGTCAGGTCAAGAGACAATATATATTTAAGTACAGGTTGAGTCTCCCTTATCCAGAATTCCAAAATCTAAAATATTCCAAAACCCAAAACTTCTTTCATGGGTGGCTGAGATCATGTCACCTTTCCCTTTGGATGGTTTAGTGGACACAAACTTTGTTTCATGCACAAGATTATTAAAAATATTGTATAAAATTACCTCCAGACTATGTATATAAGATGTATATGAAACATAGATGAATTTTGTGCTTAGATCTGGGTCCCAAGATATCTCATTATGTACGTATGTCCACTGGGCAAGTCATACGCTCTCAGCCTCAGAGGATGGCAGTGGCAGACCCGCTCTGAAGAAACTTGCCAAGAAAGGGTTGCTCTAGGGTTTCCAAAGTCAGAAATGAAGGCACAAAACACAAGAACAACAAATGCAAATGCAAATATTCTAAAATAAAAATCCAAACTCTAAAACATATCTGGTCCCAAGCATTTTGGGTAATGGGAACTCAACATGTATTCCTAACTACTTTGGTGAGATAAGATCTCAGCCATGCTTTTCGGACCCCCCCCCCCCCCCCATACACAAAGCACTATTATCAGGATCCTGTCTTAAGGAAATGGAGTGCAACTTTACATAATGCCACCTTGTTGGTGAATTGTGACCTTGCAAAATTGAATGTGTAACCAAATGCAACTATACACATCCATGCCCCTTACACATCCATATTGTCACTCAGTGCACAGTCACACATAATGGTATATTGTGCACAACTCTTATCCTCAACTTTGAATTGAAGAAAGCCACATCTGTTGGGGAACCTACACACTCATAGGGTGCAATTGATATTCTGCCCCCCCCCCTGCACAAAACACCTTTCAGGAAGCATTTACTGAAGAGTCCCCAAATGACTCCCCACCACCACCAAAAAGTAATTGAAAAATTTGCAAAACTCTTGTATTCTTGGCTTATGGAGAAACGACTTCTGAAATTTTTTACACTGGTGTGCCAGAATGAACTAAGGGAAGATTTGCAGCTCAACTCAAAGGATGCAGGCAGGCTCATGTGGGGAGATACTGTGCATTGTGTTGATCTCTGTGGGTCAGCTGGTGATTCCCTTGTCAACAGGGCAGTGAATCCAATCCAAGTTTCAAAAAAGCCTTCTAAGGTCCTGAAGTCTGTTCCTAAAGGGCTTTCAGTACATTGGGGCCCTTTTAAAACCATCCCCTTTAAAGCCAGCCAAAACCTGGAATAGATTCACCACCCAGCCTCTGAGGAGATGTGCATACATTCCAGAAATGATCTGCCAAGGACAACTTGTAGATGCAGAAGAGAAATGATCAAGTTCTCTACAAAATCCAGATTGCAAAGCTAGCAGAGGCCACTCCCCTACTACAGTGTGCTTTGGGGTTCTTTATGAGCTAGGTGATATTAAAAAATGACAGCTACTATTCTGTGCATGTTTTACACATACATATAGGCTCTCTTATGTCTGTGGTTGTATTTTGTTTGAGCATCCCTATTTAGTTCATATGTTTATAAGTGGAGTTCTGAAAATGCAACTGGTGCATGAGCAACTGGATGATGATTATTAACCTTAGCTTTATAATACCATAAAAACCATGACAACCAAATCTTAAATCAAAACCCTCAAGTTGCAGCAATTTCTCATTTTTCAGAGTTATCCAATCTTTTAGCCTCACTTTTAGTTTGCGGGGGAGTGTTCTTATGGGGCTGGTGTCCCCTGAGGAAACTGTGATGCCTTACCAGCCCTGTGCTTCTGGAAATTCAAGATTACCTACCAGGAGACCATCCATGGATTTCATTCTGGCTAGCTGGGCTTGCATTGCCCAGAGATGCAAGTGGGAGCCCAGTATGTGGTGAAGCTGCACTAGCCATGTGGGCCCTATAAGTCAGGGGTGGGAACCAAATGTTGCAGGCAGGTGATCCACTCTGGATCCAGGGATCATTCCACAGTTGACTGCAAAAGCCTTTGTCATGGAGAGCAGGTAAGAGTATGCCTAGTACACCAATGGTCTGAGCTGGTGAGAAATGGTTTTGTAAGTACCTATATCCAGGTTCTTTACCTAGAGTACTGTGTCAAATTCTGTACAGTTCAAGAAGGATACTGACAAGCTGGAAGGTGTGCAAAGAAGAATGACAAGATGACCAAAGATCTGGCAACCAAACTTTATGAGGAACAACTGAGGGAGATGGTAATGTTTAGCTTGGAGAAGAGAAGACTGGAGTGTGTCATGATAGAGCCATCTTTAAATATCTGAAGGGAGGTCATGTCGAAGGTGGAGTGAGCTTGTTTTCAGCTGCTCTAGAGAGTAGGATTTGAATGAGTGGATTCAGGACAGCGAAGGAAATTCTGAATAGTATTAGGAAGGACATGCTGAAGGCAAGGGTTGTTTGACAGTGGAATGGACTCCGTAGACAATTGTAGGTTCTCCTTCATGGAAGATCTTCTAAATAGGGGTTGAAGGCCCACCTTGCAGAGGTCCCATAGTAGTGGATTCCTGCACATCAGGGCTGAACTAGATGATCTCTCTGAAGCCTTCCAACTAAGTATACACAGTCTCCATAAACCTTGTAAAGAAGATATGTACCTATAGTTTTAGGCCACATCCACAAAAGAGTGGTATCTTTATTGGCCAACAAAAATACAGAAAATCTCTGTCTGGCATTTTGGTTGGCCAAGAAGGATATAGCTCTTTTATGGATTTTGGATTTTGTTTTGCAATAGCTACCTCTGGATATGTTTTCAAGATGATCGAAGGTCTGGAAACCAAGCCTTAGGATGAATGACATAAGAAGTTGGATATGTTTAGCTTGGAGAAGATAAAGTAAAGAGGAGACATGATGGTCATGTTTAAATATTTAAAGAGATGTCATATTGAGGATGGGGAAAACTTGTTTTCTGCAGTTCTAGAGACTAGAAATGGAGTGGTGGATTCAAACAAGAGGAAAAGGGATTCCACCTCACCATTTGGAAGACCTTTCTCATGGTCAGAGCTATTTGACCATGGAATGGGTTCTTTTGGAAGGTGGTGGGATCTCTCATCTTTGGAGGTTTTTAAACAGACGATGGATGTGTATCTTTCAGAAGTGATTTAATCACATTAGACTAGGGGCTTTATCTCACAGAAATAGAAAAGAGGAATTTCAAAAAGATAAAAGCATATTTGGCCAATACAGTCAACCCTTCATAGCCATGGATTATTTATCTATGGCTTTAAGCATCCACAGCTTGAAAATATTTTAAAAATATATAAATTCCAGAAAGCAAATCTTGATTTTGCCATTTTATGTAAGGGACACCATTTCCCTATGCCATTGTATTTAATGAGACTTGAGCATCCAAGGATTTTGGTATCCATAGGGGGTCCTGGAACCAAACTCCAGCAGATATCAAGAGCCCACTGTACTTATTGCACAACATTGTTTCCATCCTGCTTCTGCCTTGAATTCCATTTGTGAATGCAGTGCACCTTTTCATTGACAGGAAAAACCCATCAATAAGCTCTCAGTCTCACTGCTATTCCATGACTGCGTCATGCAATAGGTCTCTTCCACTGTAGTTCCATTTCTCAGGCAACCACATGAGATGAATGACCCTGATTCTGCCCCACTCCCCCTTTTCCTCAAGATTCCCAAGAAGGATCTTTTCTTTTTCCATTTCTTTTCTTTTCCTTTTTATTTCATTGCATTGACATAATTTTGCAATTGCAGTAAAAATAAAAATAATAAAAACTAAAAAGCATGCTGGTTATGGAATAGTGTAGGAAGGTTGGGTGAGAGCAGCCATGTGGAAGAAAGAGCATCGGACCATAGACAGTCAAAGCAGCACTTTAGCACTATTGCAGGGAAGAGTGATAACTAATGTTCCCAAACCAGTATGTTTCCATTTCCTTAAACTACCCCGGATTGCATGGAGATAACAGGTTGCTGTGATAAAGTCCTAGGTTTCGGAGTCACTGCTTCCAACTCTTCTGTGACTCTGTAGGAAGAGTAGTTTAAGCAGCTTCTTCCAGATAAGACTGAACAATGGAGTTCTCTTAATTTTGAATAAAAAGAAAGTGGGGCCAGAACGCATTCATGAGAATTCGGTAGTTCAGCGAATTTACGTGAATTCGAATTGCATTCAAACTGACTTCCCATTGCCTGAAAATAGCTTGCTATTGCCCGAAATTGTGTGTGGTAGTTATCACGCAATAAAGTGAAACCCCATGCATTCGGACTGACTTCCCATTGCTTGAAATTGCATGTGGGTAGTCTATCACGCAATAATGTTAAACCCCATGATTGTGTTCGGATTGCCATTGGATTATACTTCCAATTTCCCTTGTCTGATAAACTCCAATGTGCCTTGAATGACCTTAAAGCTTTTTGTTTTGGAGAGAGGTCCTTGCCAGGGAAAAAGCAAAGCACAGGCAAATGCAAGAGCGTCTTTCTGCTTTCTCCCACGTTTTTGTGCAAATGCTGAAATGATTCAGTTGGGAAACCAGAGATTTCTAGCTTCAGGTGTGCGGGGGGGAGGGTTCAGTCCCTCTCTCCTAGGAGAATACTCATTAATATTTTAAAAATAGAAGGCCAGAAGGAGGAGAGAAAGAGAGAGAGAGAGAGAGAGAGGGAGGGAAGGGATAGTTTTCTTTCCCACCTCAGCATGGACTTGGAGGGCAAACAGGAACATAGAGAAGCATCACCCTCTGAAGGTCATGGAAGATGAAAGTGATTTTTTCCCTGTTTTGTAAAGCCTTGTTGAGATGAGTGTGTTAAACATCTCTGCCCCTGATGCTGAGCCAGGAACAAGGAGAATAGGAATATTTGGAATACCTTTGCACAAGGTGTTCATGGCAACTCCAAAAGAGCAGTGAGCATCAGACTGTGCTCCATTGTGGCGAGGGTGGAAGCCGTGCCTTTGATCACCATTGCAAAGAACACATTGAAAAGGCTCAGGCAGGTGATGTTCTGTCCTTGCCAGGCAAGGTGTGCTATATATAAATCACCATCTCTAAAATCTAAAGTACAAGGAATGAGCTCTGAAGAGCAGCAAGACAGAAGAAGGCTTATCTTTGTGCCGGAGGAGGAAGGTGATGAGGAGCCTGGCCTCTCTAACCCACCCCCATTCTGCAATATTTTTACAGTTGGCCCTTGATATCTATGGGTTCTTTATCCATGGATTTAACCATCCATGGCTTGAAAATATTCCAAAAAGTTGCAAATTCCAAAAAGCAAACCTTGATTTTGCTCTTTTACATAAAGGACGCCATTTCACTATGCCATTGTATTCAATGGGACTTAAACATCCACAGATTTTGCTGTCCATTGGGAGTCTTTGAACCAAACTCTAGTGGATAACAAGGGCCCACTGTATTTATTTATGTGTTTTCAAGACAAAAATTGGGAACTATTTTCACAGGGGCAGACAGGTTTGTTCATTTGCCCAAATAACAAAGCAAAAAGGCCAGTTATCATTGGAGTCTTCCAGTGAACAATAGGGGAAAAATATTTGGAGCTTTTAACATTAGAACCAGAGATAATGCAAGACTGGTTGGGAAGGATGGGCATTGTAGTCTTCCTCCCTTGATATCATGGGGAAATTCATTCTGATTTGCCAATAAAATTGCATTTCAGGCTCTGCATTTTGTTGCCATGTGCCTTCAAGTCATTTTGACTTATAATGATCCTGAGGTGACCCATCACAGGGTTTTCTGAGGCTGAAAGGGTATGACTTGCCCAAGGTCACCGACTGGGTTTCCATGGCTAAGTGAAAAATTGAACGCTGACTTCCAGAGTTCTAGTCCAATGCTCAAACTGCTACACCACATTGGCTCTCTGCATTTTATAAATAGAAATTTGAACAGGTCTTTGTAAACAGCAAAGGCTCCAGAGTTACTAGTTTTGTTTTTTTTTAAAAAGTGGATATTCTACAAATTCCCCTTACCTTAAAAAAAAAATAGACACAAAAACTGTTTTAGTCTTTGCTTATACACTGTATCTGTGTGAAACTGAGACAGTACAGTTGGAAAAATGGGTGAAGAACAAGACACAGGAAGGCATTAGGAAGAACTTAATGATGGTAAGAGCTTTTTGACAGGGGAAGATGCTGCTGCCTTGGAGGGTGGTGGAGTCTCCTTTGGAGGCTGTTTTCAGATAGAGGTGGGATGGTCAGCTGTCACAGGCAAAGCTTGGATTGTGTCTTCCTGCATGGAAGAAGGGGGATGGATTAATGGCCCCTGGGGATCTCTTCTGACTCTATGCTGTGGGTATGATGGCTGTCTCTTTCAGCCCCCACTTGCCTGGTAAGCCAAAGCATCCCCTAGTAAACCCATCCAGTCTTTAGCAAAAGCTTCCTCCCTGCTTGTCTGCCTGAACCCCCAGGGACTGATTTCCCCGCCACACACACATGCCAACAATCCACCAGTGATAGCTTTGAAGCAGTGGCTGGCACATTGGCCCATGCCATACGGAGGCAATGGCCGGGAACTAAAGGCCAGCAGCGCACCCTGCTCTGCGAAAGCCTCCACCATGCACAGTGAATTGCACATAAACCGCTGCGGAGAGGGACTCCGTAAATGCCTTGTCATCTCCCATTAAAGTCAGGGAGAGCAACTTCATTGCCTGGTTTAGTGGCTTTCCCTGCTTGGCTGCTTCCTTTCTGCCTTCCACAGGAGCTGCAGGAGGCTTGGCGAATCAAGAATCCAGCTGTATTGAAAGAAATGCATTTCTGCCTCACACCCTAATAGACCAATATCTGGACAGATTGGGACACTGAGTTTGGTACCCATATAATCTAAAACAGAAAGTGCCAGATTACCTTACACTGCATATTCCATTCACACTACATTCCCCACCAGATATTTACATTATCTTCTAGGTTAGGCATCAAAACTGGCCTTCCACAGACTTTCTCCAAACACCTTACTATCAGAAATCCTTAATCCTTACATACCAGGGAAAAAGAAGAGACATGCTGGATGTCAGCTCATTTTTCTGGAGCAAAACCTCCAAGGTGTAACAAATGCAAGCATGCTTCTAAGGCTGTATCTACACTGCAGAATTAATGCTACTTGACAATGCTTTAACTTCCACAGATCAGTGCTATGGAATTTTGGTTTTTTGTAGTTTTGTGAGATATTTAGGGGCTGTGCAGACCGCCCCTGAAGGGGCTGCCTGCAGCCACCTCCATTTTCCCTGGATCAGGGCCGCGGCAACCATACGCTGCAGCCCTGATCTGGCCTTTCCAGGGCACAAAAAGGAGCCACAAAAAGTGTCTCCCTCTGTGTCCTGGAAAGGGCGCAATAGCCACAGTGATGTGGCTTTAAGGTGCTCCTTTGGTGCTGGATTTTGTGCACGCAGCAGCAGAGGAGTGCTGTGATGCTGTGCACCATGTGGAGTAGTGCACAGTATCACACTGCCCTGGTGGCGGAGTTGGGAATCATGTGAACGCCACACCCTGACTCCACCTTCAGGCCGGTCTGCACAACCCCTTAGTCTTCTTTCTTAGAGAGCTCTGTTGCCACAACAAAATGCAAATCCCAGGATTCCATAGGATGGAGCCATGACAATTAAAGCAGTATCTAACTGGATTACTCCTGCCCTGTGGCAACAGCCTTACTTAGACCAAACAAAGCCATATTAGTGCCTCTTCCCCTTTTCCTGTTGATATGACTGGACTTCAGGGCGATGTAGCAGAAAGCTGGAAATGAGCACAGGTGGAAGCGTTTCATGGAGGGAGCACCAGCTTGAGTATACCCTGCCACCCACACAGCTACTGTCTATTGTTTTCTGTTTTAAGGGAAGCTGGGTTGGACTACACCTCCCATGGGTCCTTAAAAGCATTGTTTCCAAGGAGGGGTTTAAAAAAGAACTGGGAAAAGTGTGTGTGGCCAAGAATTCAACATGGCCTCAGCATGGTGAAAATACCCACCAAGGGAGTTACAGAGTGCTAGAGGTTTGTTGTTGTTGTGTACCTTCAAGTCCTTTCAGGTTCATGGTGAACTTAAAGTGAACCTATCACAGGGTTTTCTGGGGCTGTGTAACTTGCCTGAGGTCATCCAGTGATTCTCCATGGCCAAGCAACAACTCTAAACCTAGTCTCCAAAGTCCTAGTCCAAAGCTGAAACGACTACACCATGCTGACTTCTATGCTCAAACTTAGGCAATCCTAATAGAGAATGCTCACATAGTGCAGCATATGAGAGATTAGAAAAGGCACATAGATGGGGCTAAACAGACAGGCAAAAAGAGGTGCTTTCAGGCTGGCTTGAAGGTGTGGCGTTTAGATGATACATGCCTTGAAGCCAGCAGGAAAGTGCCTTCTAGGCGCCTTATGCAGAGAAAAGCCATTTCAAAAAGAAACAGCTTTTTTCCACTTCTTCCTGGCTTAAAGCCATATCATGTGGTCACGACATGAGCACTCCAGCTGCCTTGGGAGCTGGCGGTGCAGTTGGTGGGGTTTCAATGTGGCTTCAGAAAAGGCAGCTTCAAGCCACTTTTTCCTGCCCATCTGTTTTGCCCCGATGTCACCTCATTGCTCAACATGCCATGAGCAATATCCAAAGGCAGTACACAATGTACAGTATGCATCAATACCCCACTCTAAGTGCATAATGACACATCTGCAATGGTTCCACATGTGGGACTTTGCCCTTGCCATCAAATGGATATGTTCATTATCTATTCTTCAAATATGTTGTCACTCCACATACGTAGTGATCTGTAAGAAGCAGAAGGGACTCGCTACAGTAGAACTTGCTGATCCACCCAAGGGAAACTGAGAAGATAAGGACATCCCTAGGCCAGGCAGGAGAAACCAGTAGAGTCAGCAATGCCAGAGAAGGAAGAAGAACACTTATATCTACCCGCTGACCTCAACAGGTGTTATTAGTTATGCTCACTAAATATGAATGTTAGACTTGATGCATAAGGCAGGAAGGGTCCCTGTTGCCAGAGTCTGCCGAAATTGTTAAGAAAGTATAATGGGCAGGTAGGGCTGTCTGTTGACAGCCTCAAAGGAGAAAAAATAATATAATGAATTTTCTCCCTTCAGAAAACTGCTGCTTTCCCCGAGATAAAGTCTCCAGGCAGAGGAGTGAGATCCCCCTGGTCCAACCCAGCATGATATTGGGAAGAGGCTCTCAAGGATCCAGAGGCTTTAACTGTCATGGCTCCATCTTATGGGTATCCTAGGATCTGTTGTTTGTTGTGGCAACAGAGCTCTCTGATAGATAAGGCCAAATGTGTCACAAAACTATAAATGCCAGAATTTCATCACACTGAGCCATGGCAGTTATAGCAGTGTCAAACTACATTAATTCTGCAGTGTAGCAGCAGCCTCATTTGTTAGACTAGTTGTTTCCAAATGTTGCATTCTGAACAACTGTAGTTGAGACTTTGTTTGTCATGCTTAATGGCATCATCAAGACCCAGTCATTGTGACACCACTGGGGTTGACCCCAACCAAATCCTGGGGTTTGGTCCTGTAATCTCAGACCCTGACTTGACAACTTCTTGACACATTTGCCCGATGAAGAAACCAGCGGAGCTTTGAAAGCTTGCAACATGTATAATGTGTATTTTGGTTGGCTGATTAAAGGTATTGCTGTTTTGTGCATTTTGGATGATATTGTACTTTGCTATATGGCCAACATGGCTATCCCTGAATGTGTTCTTTTGCCCAGTTAAATCTGGAAAATCACTATGCAAAGGGATCTTGTAGCACTTTTGAGACTAACATGGTTGTAAAGCTCTCTATGGCTCAGATTCAGAATATATGAAAGACAGCATCTCCCTGTGCAAATCTGCTCAGACTGCAGGGTCTTCAAGGGAGACTCTCCTCTCCATCCCATCACTTTCACAGGTGCATCCAGGGAGTATATCAGCTGTTCTGAGGTTGTGAATTTTCCTGCTGAGGGATGTTATGCTGACTTTATGGCCTTCTCCGGGCAAGCATACACCATTTTTAAAAAAATTAGGCAGGTTTTTGGCAACTGAGAGGATTCTTTTCCTTTTATTAAAGGTTTAATGGCTTTGTAATACACTTTTTTAAAAAAGTGTTTAAAAAGCTTCACTGCTGTGTGCCTTCAAGTTACTTCTGACTTATGCCAAACCTAAGGAGAACCTATCATGGGATTTTCTTGGCAGAATTTGTTCAGAGGGTGTTTTGACCTTTGAATTCCTCTGAGGCTGAGAGAGTGTGACTTGCCCAAGGTCACCCATGGCCCAGCAGGGATTTGAACCCTGGTCTCCCAGTGTCCTAGTCCAATGCTCAAATCACAACTCAACAGTGATTCACAAAAGCTTAACAGTGTTTCAATATCTTAATTGTGTTTAAAGCTACATCTTTATGTTTTGCTTGTTTTTACCTGAGCTTGTTTTAATTTGGTTGTGAGCTGCCTCCAGTCTTTGTCCGAACTGAACGACAGAAAATAAATAAATAAATAAAACAGCATTATAGAATGATTGGAAGGTACCCTAAAGGACATCCAGCCTGACCCCCTGCAGTTGTAAAAATCCAGATCAAAAGCATCTGCAACAACTGGTCATGCAAGTTCTGCTTAAAATCTACAGTAAAAAAGGACTGACCAGGCCATCCATTCTACCCTGAAATAGTTCTTTCCCTCAGGATATTCTTTCCAATACTGAGTCAGAATATTTTCCTCTCAAATTTGAATCAATTGGTTCAGGGCCAATTCTTTGGAGCAACAGAAAATATGTTTGCTCTATTATCTGCATAACATATGTTCCAGTTTTGTGTAGGGGCAGAGAACTGGCAGAAGGGATAAGTGGGGTTAGGGGTTAGTCCTCCATGTCAACATTCTGTGTAGGAGAAATTTCAAAATGTTTTCCATTTTGAGCATGGCTAAGAAATATGAATTTACATTTATATGAATGTTTGTAGCTTTTATTTTCTAATGCCTTGCATTTTTCTTGAACGTCCTACATTTTGCGGTGCCTTGTCCGCCTTTGTGGTTAGGACATCTGGTCACCCTGACTGACTCTTATTGGGAGAAAGGTGGGATATAAATGAATAAAATTGTCACCATCACCATCATCATCACCATCTGTTGGCAAGAAAAAACTCTAGGCCTACATCCATAGGGACCCATTTCAGATGGCTCATACAGGAAAAAACTTGGTCTATTCCCTTCCCAAGGGAACCACTGGCCAGCATTTTTCAAAATCTGTCCCTGCACAATCTCTTTTGTGCAGAATCACTTCAGGACAGCAGAGGGAGGTAGAGTTAGCTGGAAAAACCACACACAACTCGCATCATCGTGCAACTCCTCAAGGGAAGAACAAGAGTGGGGCAAAAAAGTTGTCTTAGGTCCTGCAAGGAAGATTATAAGGTGTTTAGGACCCACCCTGGAGGACCTAGGAATTATGCTGTGTTTACTGGGCTAAAACTTCCACTTGTGTGTGTGTTTCTCTGTGTGTTTGTGCATATCTAACTGACTTTTTGCGTGTGATTTTACATAACAAGGCACTAAAGTGACTTTTAATTTATTCAGAACAGGTTTGCCCTTGCCTTCTGCTGAGGCTGAGAGAAGTCACCCAGTAAATTTCCATAGAATCATAAAATCATAGAGTTGGAAGAGACCACAAGGGCCATCCAGTCCAATCCCATTCTGCCATGCAGGAAATCTCAATCAAAGCATCCCTGACAGATGGCCATCCAGCGTCTGCTTAATGACCTCCAAAGAAGGGGACTCCACTACACTCCGAGGGAATGTGTTCCACTGCTGAACAGCCCTCACTGTAAGGAGGTTCCTCCTAATGTTGAGGTGGAATCTCTTTTCCTGGAGCTTGCATCCATTGTTCTGGTCCTGTTCTCTGGAGCAGCAGAAAACAAGCTTGCTCCCTCCTCAATATGACATCCCTTCAAGTATTTAAACAGGGCTGTCATATCACCTCTTAACCTTCTTTTCTCTAGGCTAAACATCCCCAGCTCCCTAAGGCATTCCTCATAGGGCATGGTTTCCAGACCTTTCACCATTTTAGTCACCCTCCTTTGGACACACTCCAGTTTCTCAATGTCATTTTTGAATTGTGTGGTGTGCAGAACTGGACACAATATTCCAGGTGGGGCCTGACCAGAGCAGAATAGAGTGGCACTATTACTTCCCTTGATCTAGACACTATAGTTTTATTGATGCAGCCTAAAATTGCATTGGCCTTTTTAGCTGCCACATCGCACTGTTCACTCATGTTCAACTTGTGGTCTACTTAGATTCCCAGATCCTTTTCACACACAGTCTCGTTCAGCCATGTGTCTCCCATCCTATATCTGTGCATTTCATTTTTCCATCCTAAGTGCAGTACCTTACATTTCTCTGTGTTGAATTTCACTTTGTTAGCTGTGGCCCAGCTTTCTAGTCTATTCAGATCATTTTGAATTTAAACCCTGTCCTCTGGTGTGTTGGATGGTCAACCAGTTACAAATCCATGTAACAGTTGCCTTGTCTAGTCCACATTCTACTATCTTGTTTGCAAGAATGTCATGGGAAACCTTGTCAAAGGTCTTACTGAAATCAAGATATACTATATCCACAGCATTCCCTTCATCTACCAAGCTGGTAATTTTATCAAAGAAAGAGATCAGATTTGTCTGGCATGACTTGTTTCTCTGAAACTCATGTTGACTTTTTGTGATTATGGCATTGCCTTCTAGAATGTTCACAGACTCTCTGTTTAATGATCTGCTCCAGAATCTTTCCAATCTTTTCCTTGTGATGTCAGACTAACTGGACGATAATTGTTGGGATCCTCTTTTTCCCCCCTTTTTGAAGATGGGGACAACGTTTGCCCTCCTCCAGTCGGCTGGGACCTCTCCTGTTCTCCGGAGTTTTCAATGATTATTGCCAATGGCTCCAATATTACATTTGCCAGTTCTTTTATTACCCTTGGATGTAGTTCATCTGGTCCTGGAGACTAAATTCATTTGATTAACAAGGTATTCCTGTACTATCTCTTTACTTATTCTGTGCTGAGTTTCCCCTATTCTGTTCTCTGCTCCATTATTGTCGGTTGAGCATCCCTTTTCCTTTTCTGAGAAGACTGAGGCAAAGAAGTGTTGAGTAATTCTGCCTTTCTCTGTCCTCTGTTAGCATTTTGCCATCCTCTCCTGCAGTGGCCCTACCATTTCCTTCTTCTTCCTTTTGCTGCGGACATATCCAAAAAAGCCCTTTTTGTTGTTCTTAACCTCTCTAGCAGTCTGAGTTCATTTGTCCTGTAGCATTTCTGATTTTACCCCTACACATGCCTACTATTTCTTTGAATTCCTCTTTGGTGATTTCCCCCTTTTTCCATTCTTTACATGTTCCGTTTCAAACTTAGCTCAGTTGAAAGTCCTTAGTCATCCATCCTGGTTTCTTGAGACACCTCCGTTTTTCTTTCTCACTGGAACTGTTTGAAATTGTGCCTTCAGTATCTCCCTTTTGAGAAACTCCCATCCGTCCTGAACTCCCTTATCTTTCAGTATTTCTGACCATGGGATCACCCCCAGTATTTCTTAAGTTTACTGAAATCGCCTCTCCTAAAGTCTAGGTCGTGTCTGACTATGCCTGGCTTCTCCTTTCCATTGTATAACAAACTCCAGAAGAACATGGTCACTTACACTAATGATCCCACACTTGCACCCCATTAACCAAGTCATCCTTGTGGTTAGGGGCAGATCTAAAATAGCTGACCCCCTTGTTGCCTCTTCCACCTTTTGGACCATGAAATTGTCTTGCAGGCAGTGAGGAATTGTGGCAAAGATTCAAATCCTGGTCTTCTGGAGTCCTGGCCCAACACTCAAACCACTACCCCATGCAGTCTCAATATAGTGGACACTCCTAGGGTATTCTGTCAGAACTCCTAGAGAAAGTTTGCCTTTCCTTTCCTCTGAGGTTGAGTTGTATGACTTGTCTAAAATCATATAATCCAGAGACCTAGTCCAACATGGAAACTACTATACCATCTCGGGTCTTTTACTGATAAACCAGTTCAGCAGATGATTCCAGAAAGCAGTTTGGAGCAGGCTGGGGAGCATTGCCCCTGTTGTGAGCAAGCCTTCTGTCCTGGATGTTCCCCTCCATGTGTGGGGCTGTCAGAGTTTGAACTCTAGGCAATCAGTGCTTTGGCTTGTCTGTGTGCTTCACTTTCATTCTCTTTCTGTCTCGTTTGAATTTACCTACAGGACCACTAAAGTCTGTCACTAAAATCCTTGTCACATGTGAAAGGTCTGGAAACCACCAAGCCCAATAAGGAGCAATTTAGGGAGCTGGGTATGTTTAGTCTGGAGAAAAAATTAAGAGGTGACATGACTGACAGAAGTTGGATGTGGGTATCTTTCAGAAATCCTTTAGTTGTGTATTCTTGCATGGCAAGGATGAGACTGGGGGGGGGGGTCGGTGTGGCCACTTTCAACTCCTTGACTTTATAGTCTCACATAGAAAGGGAACTTATGCACATGTATGACTTCAACACATGTGCCATCAGGATTGGGGATCACTGGTTGTAGCCACGAAATGCCCTAAAGTAAGGTAATCTCTCTACTCTCTTTTCCTGGCTGTTTACATCCCTTAGCTGGTTGCAAGCATAACCAGTCACAGAAGGAAAGTGTACTGACCACAGCTACATCCTTTGTGCATTTCCCTCCCTGTCCTTTGCCCAGCTCACCGTTATGCTTCAGATATAAGCCTGGAAGGGCCCCATTGTCTGAATATAATCTAGATCTGTTTCCACCTCACAAGGAACACCCCGCTTGGCTGAAGGAAGGCGCTCAGGTTCTTCCCAGCTCAGTGCCAGTGGAATATGAGAAATTGAGCTATTGATAGAAGCCAGCAGGTTTGGAAGGGACTGTGCTAGGTATTAAGAGTCCTTCTTTGGGGTGGGAGTGGAAGGAAAAGAGGTCTACTTGATCTTCAACCTGCAGTGAAGCCCAAGGAGAGCTCAGTTCCACTTCTGAATGCAACTGGACAGAGAAGGAGGACTAAATAATTAAAGGGGAGATTTGAGGGTGAAAAATTATTAGCAATGTCATTCATGTTATCACATTTTAGGAAGGCAGAACAGGATGGAACAGGAGTGGCTTTTAAGAAGTGTTTCTCATCCATCTTTAAATCCCACTCCAGTCATCTCATCCTCTCTCTCTCTATGTACATGGCAGGTATGCCAAATGCACCCAGTGTCTGAATCCCAAAGGGATGGAACTCTTCCCTTACAAATATATAAAACCTGGCAATGGATCATGCCCTGTCCAGGAAACATAGTTAGAAGCTGCCTTGGGTCCTTTTTGGGAGAAAGGTGAGATAAAAATGAGTCAATCAGTCAATCAAAATAATGGACCTATTTACCAGAAACAGAGCTACTTGCAACTACATCACCCCTCAGTTTTTGCGGACTTGAGGTCCACATCCCTCGCCCATTCGTGGGCAGCAAACGGAGGGGAAAAATGGGGATACCACCATTCAAGCTGATGGGGTTTGAATATAGGTGAATTTCCATTTTTGCAGGGAGTGGGGTGTGGAACAGATCCTCGAGAAAATGGAGGGGTGACTGTAGTTCCTTTTTTCACCCATAAGGAAGATTGAAATTCATCTCAACTTAAGAACTTTCTTACAGTAGGAACTTCCTGACAGTGGAACACACTCCCTCAGAGAGTGGTGGAGTCTCCTTCTTTGGAGGTTTTTAAAAGAGTCTGGATGGCCATCTATTGGGGTGCTTGGATTGTGAGTTCTGCATAGCAGGGGGGTCAGACTGGATTGCCCTTGGGATCCACACCAACTTTATGATTCCATGATTCTACCCTATAGAATCCGGGTTTGCGTTTGGTGAGGCACCAGCACTCTTGGGCAGACAAGGTTAAAGACCTCACCAACTACCAATCCCAGGATTTCACCGGATGGCATCTTGAAAGTGATGCCAACTACATTACGAACCATAAGATGGTCTCGGGGTCCCCTGACAGTCCTTTTCCTAGCACTCAAATGCCTCTTAGGGGTCATGGGGACATTTTGCCCCATGTATTTGGCTCCCTGGAGCATTCTAGGTCCAGGAAAGGCACATTTTAAAATGGAACATAATTAGGAAGTGGCCTCCTGTCACTTCCTGTTGTTGTTGTTTTAAAAGAAGTTCTCCTGGACTTAAAATGGCTTATTGCATGTTTGGGGGCATTGGAGGCAAAAGGGATGAATTTGTCCTCATAACCTTGCTCTCTGTCCTGGAGGGTGGGCAGCACATCCAAAGTAGAAGAGACAAATGTAAGATGGGTTGGGACTTGGGTGCTCCAGTTTTCAAACTAGAATACTGTATTAAAATGTATTTTTTGAAAATCAAGTTTCTTAAGTGCTGAGAAACCCTGATGAGAAGAACCTAAACTGATGAGGATCTTTGCAGTTCAGACTTATTCTACGTAAAATTCCAGTTGGTAGTTCTTGTCAAAACATCATTTTCTGCACAGGAAACAGCATTATTTTCTACTTAGAGAATGCTATTTTCTGTCCAAGTAACTCATGTATGAATTTTGTGTGGAATAAGTTCCCAACTGAAGCTTTTCCTGTACTGAAAATAATATTTTTGAAGATTATATTGTTTTCTGTATAGAATGTGCTTTTTGTTCACAGAAATGCACTGACCATCCATGGAAATTACTATGCACAGTTTTTAAACTGTGATCAGAGCTTGAAAAAAGTTACTTTGGTGATACTTATCACACCTCTAACCTGTAGCTACTGTGTTTCTGAACCATGGTTAGGGCATCATTTTCATTGAAGGGGGAACCCATCATGAGCTTCCGTCACATTAGTCCCCAGGTCCAGTGTGAATCTTTGGAAATTGTGCTGTTTTGCATGACTTTCTTGCATCAAAATTGCTCAGATTACTCATTGCTTCTTTTGAGGAGAAAATTAGCAGAGAATTGCATCTCTGCCTCAAACTGACACAAGAACAATCGACAGCTTCCTCTCTTTCCTGTCTGGGAACTCTCTCATCTTTTTGGTTGGCCTGATAAAGGCATTACACTAATATGGATTTGAAAATTAAAAGCGTCCCCGAGGTCTCACCAGTGCATCATCCCTCCCCATCCCATGCCATGGTGACTTCTCTTTCCCAGCATGTTCTGACTGGTTTGCCCATCAAATCCTGTATTGCATGCCCTGTTATGTTGGTTTAGTGAAATAAAACATGCATCTGGTCATTCATCTAGCTGATAATCCCACCAGCCCAGTAATTTAATCAGGGGAGAGATTGAGGACCGGGATTAGGAGGAAATGGTGGTGGATGCCCTGGGTACATCTGGCGCACTTGGAAGCCTTGTAGCAGCAGCTGTTCTTGCTGGCAATGCTGAGCAATGAACGGAAGGGAAACATTGATAGTGAGAAGGGGAGCTTGCCTTTTTCTCCATTGGTGTTTTGGGAAAACACATTTTCCTGCATATTTGGTAGTGGCTTTCCTACATTTTAGGTCCTGACTTCCAGTGCCTGAACTGTATGAAGGAAAAGCAGACCATTGTTTAATAATTAATACCCCAGGTTTCTCCAATATGGGATCCAAGGTAACTGATTCTTTAGTTGCCAATAATGATTTTTACATGAATGATTACAAAGCCCTTTGCCATACTTTTGCTAGAATCCTGTGGTGTTGTCCATGAGTCCAGGTAATTTCTTTCACTCAAGGAAACCTGGAGTTGTGTTGTCACCATTTGCTCTAGGAACTTAGAGCCGTACAGACCAGTGTTATATTCGTGCGGTGTGGGGGTGTGGTGTATGCACACTGCTGCCCCCACTGCAGCATCATGCTGCACGTCCAACCACATGGTGGGGAGTGTCATGGTGCTCCATTGGCACAGCATTTAAATGCATTGCACCAAAGGAGTACTGAAATGCCGCTGCCGCAGCTAGGTGCCCTTTCCATGGCACAAAAAGGAGCTGCTGTTTGCAGATTCTTTTTGTGTGCAGAAAGGCCTGATTGGGGCTGTGGCATTCAGTTGCTGCGGCCCCGATCTAGCTAGGAAAGAGGCAGCACATAGCCTCCTCTTAGGGGCAGTCTGTTGAGCCCCTCACTTAAAAAGTGAAGTTTAGAGACTAGCAGGTAGTTACTTTGGGAGGTGGGGACCAATGAAGGCTTTTTTCAACAAAGATCTTAAGTTGTTTCTTTTAGAGAGGTTGCCTGACAGATAATTTCCAAATGGAGAAGGTTCAAGACCAAGTTGCTCTAGCCAGGAAGTGTAGTACCCTGCAGAATCTCTCCAAGAACAAACTGGCACATCGTTCAGGAAGGAAAGAAGAACATCCAAGGATCTGGAAGCCACGCTTGCCTTGGCTATGGGATTCTTCCTGACTCAACGATCAAGAAAGATGGAACAAGAGTAATGCTCATGGGAGGACAGCCAAGGAAAGCATGGCTTCTTGGAAAGAACATTGCAGCCTGCCCGAAGTTTGGCAAAGAGAACATATATTATCCTCAGGACTTCTGGAACAATGTTAGCAAACTACAAGTCAAAGGTAGAACTTCTGACCTCAATGAGCAATGTATGGTTTGCAAAAATCAAAAAGTGAATTGCAAAAGTAGAACCTATCCCAAACATCAAGCATAGTAATGGGGAAAGCATGCTTTGCTACCCCAGGATCTGAATGCTCACTATCTTTCACCCAACCCCATACCATCCAATATTTTGCAAATGAAACTGAGACACACCTGCTAAGCAAATTCAGAGGATGGTCAAATGGGAAAAGTTAGAAATGAGGAAGAAGACAAGCTGGGCTGCATCTACACTGTAGAATAATGCAGTTTGACAGTACTTTAACAACCATGGTTCCATCCTCCAGAATCCTTGGATCTGTTGTAGTGTAGTGAGGCCCTATCCCTCTTTGGCAGAGAAGGCTAACTATCTGCTGAAACTGCTTTATTTCTGCAATGTAGATGCAGAATAAAATTATAGAATCTTAGAACTGGAAGAACCCCAAGTGTTGCGGAAGAATCATTCTTCAGAGAAGAACTTGTAGGTTTTTTCCCCTCACAAAAATGTTTCCCTGCACAGAAACACTGGTCCGTGCAGGAAACCCCCATGCTTTCCCCTGCACAAAAATCCCTTCACAATCCTTTGGGACACTCTAATGGAAAGAATAATACAAAAGAATATTATTTATCTCCAGCAGTGGAGACAAAAGTTACTGTAACTTTCCTCCTGGCACACAAGGATGAAATACCCAGGAGTTCCATCCCTACCCTGGCACAATCTCTTGCTGAAATAGGGCAATGTTCTCCCTCCTCCCATCTCCAGCATAGTTTTTGGGGTTGGTACCGATTGAGACAGCCATATCTTATCCCGCTCTTCATTCCTTATGTTCTCCTAAGTGCGAGAGTTGGGAGGACACCCACAAATTGTATTAATAGGGGAATTAATTAACTTGATGGAAGCAGCAGGGGGCTTCAGGCAACTCTGAATTCAAGACACACATCTGTGTATAGGTTCAAATCCAAGAAACCCAGAGGCAGGTTCCAAATTAGTTTAGTTTATTGATTAAAGGGGAATCACACACATGAAAGACACTCACACATTCACACACAAGTACTAAGATAGAAAAGGTGGCAATAGATAGAAAATTAATGGATTGTGGACAATACTTTACCAATTCCAGAAGCAAGGCTCCAATCTGGACAAAGACTGTGAGATGAATGGGGCTTTGTTACAGAAGCCTTGTATCCATGGACTTGCCATCTGCAGATCCCAGCATCGCGGATGGCAAGCCCATGTGGCAGAGCAGCAGATGAGAAGAGGAGTGGGAGGGGAGGAGGAGGAGAGGAGGGAGGAGGAGTCAGAGGAGGAAGAGCAGCAAAGGGAAGAGGAGGAGGAGAGAGGAAGGAATCTCCCCCTGCCACCCATCACGTGAGTGGTGGGCAGTCTTTGAGTGGCCGGGTGACAAAGTCCTATTGTCCCCAATGAGGACAATGGGTCTTGAGCATCTGTAGACTGTGTATCTGCGGGTGGATCTGGAATAGATCCCCGTGGATACTGAAGGCTGACTGTAGCGCAGCCAGGATACTGAGGGTCAAACTTGATCCGACAGAGTTTCTTCTGCCTGATTTCAACTGGACTGAATTGGAATGCCCAAGTGGGCATGTTATAGCATGGAACATGTCCAGAGGCCGTTCTCAGGGACTGAGTGGATTTTCCCAGGGAAGAATGGCCAGAGATGTGTGGAGGTGGTTCAAGGCAAATGTTTCACACAAAAAGAAGTGTCATCTCCAGAGGGAAGTGCCCTTTGATTCCAGCTTCCTGGCAAGTAGCCTGCACATCACCCATCATCACATTCCCATGTGAAGGATTATGCAAATTCTGATCTTAATTAATTTATCCCAGCTAAGTTCCCTTGAGCTTTCCCCATGCTGAGCCAAAAGGATCTATGGCATGGTCGTTTCCTGCACTGGAGGTGCTTTCTTGGTATACTGCCTAAACATCCCTTTTTATATTAAATTGATATCAGTGTCAAACTAGGGCTGAAGGCACACTGGACCTGGGGGTAACACTTGCCAGGTACTCATAATACCCAGCAGGCCTGGGTGTATTCCTCTAGGTATGAAACATTTGCATCGGCACTGGTGTCTTTCCGCTTGTGGGGCAGCAAATCTCTCTGGTTTCTAATTTGAATTTAAAGCCATCATGGGTCTCCAGAAGCTAAGGTTGACATGATTGCACAGAACAACAATATACACAAACACACAACTGTGTAATATTACAGTCACTTACGGAGCTCCAGAGAGGCCTAAATACCCAATGGCCCAGATCCTGTCTGATCTTGGAATCTAAGGGGGTCAGCCCTGGTCAGTACATGGGTTGGAGACTGCCAACAAGACCAGATTAATTTCAGATTAAGGATTTGGCAAAACCCCTAAGTTGTCCTTTGCCTAAGAAAGCTCTATTAATTATTGGGGTCACCATAAATTGACAGGTGACTTGGAGTCAGGTCACATGCAAGGCCCGGATCCTGCCTGATCTTGGAAGCTAGCAGTGTCAGCCCTTGTACGCATTTCGCT
>NC_056524.1:267152937-267174525 GCF_019175285.1 Sceloporus undulatus
TTGTAATTTTATCAAAGAAAGAGATCAGATTTGTCTGGCATGACTTGTTTCTCTGAAACTCATGTTGACTTTTTGTGATTATGGCATTGCCTTCTAGAATGTTCACAGACTCTCTGTTTAATGATCTGCTCCAGAATCTTTCCTAGTATTGATGTCAGACTAACTGGACGATAATTGTTGGGATCCTCTTTTTCCCCCCTTTTTGAAGATGGGGACAACGTTTGCCCTCCTCCAGTCGGCTGGGACCTCTCCTGTTCTCCAGGAGTTTTCAATGATTATTGCCAATGGCTCCAATATTACATTTGCCAGTTCTTTTATTACCCTTGGATGTAGTTCATCTGGTCCTGGAGACTTAAATTCATTTAGATTAACAAGGTATTCCTGTACTATCTCTTTACTTATTCTGTGCTGAGTTTCCCCTATTCTGTTCTCTGCTCCATTATTGTCGGTTGAGCATCCTTTTCCTTTTCTGAGAAGACTGAGGCAAAGAAGGTGTTGAGTAATTCTGCCTTTTCTCTGTCCTCTGTTAGCATTTTGCCATCCTCTCCATGCAGTGGCCCTACCATTTCCTTCTTCTTCCTTTTGCTGCGGACATATCCAAAAAAGCCCTTTTTGTTGTTCTTAACCTCTCTAGCAAGTCTGAGTTCATTCTGTCCTGTAGCATTTCTGATTTTACCCCTACACATGCCTACTATTTCTTTGAATTCCTCTTTGGTGATTTCCCCCTTTTTCCATTTCTTATACATGTTCCGTTTCAAACTTAGCTCAGTTGAAAGTTCCTTAGTCATCCATCCTGGTTTCTTGAGACACCTCCCGTTTTTCTT
Source organism: Sceloporus undulatus (assembly GCF_019175285.1). Taxonomy (NCBI): domain Eukaryota; kingdom Metazoa; phylum Chordata; class Lepidosauria; order Squamata; family Phrynosomatidae; genus Sceloporus; species Sceloporus undulatus. The sequence goes on from NC_056524.1 coordinate 267,153,762, forward strand.
TCTCACTGGAACTGTTTGAAATTGTGCCTTCAGTATCTCCCTTTTGAGAAACTCCCATCCGTCCTGAACTCCCTTATCTTTCAGTATTTCTGACCATGGGATCACCCCCAGTATTTCTCTAAGTTTACTGAAATCCGCTCTCCTAAAGTCTAGGATGCGTGTCTGACTATGCCTGGCTTCTGCTTTCCATTGTATAACAAACTCCAGAAGAACATGGTCACTTCCACCTAATGATCCCACCACTTGCACCCCATTAACCAAGTCATCCTTGTTGGTTAGGGTCAGATCTAAAATAGCTGACCCCCTTGTTGCCTCTTCCACCTTTTGGACCATGAAATTGTCTTGCAGGCAAGTGAGGAATTTGCTGAGCAAAGATTCAAATCCTGGTCTTCTGGAGTCCTGGCCCAACACTCAAACCACTACCCCATGCAGTCTCCAATATAGTGACACTCCTAGGGTATTCTTGTCCAGAACTCCTCAGAGAAAGTTTGCCTTTCCTTTCCTCTGAGGTTGAGATTGTATGACTTGTCTAAAATCATATAATCCAGAGACCTAGTCCAACATGGAAACTACTATAGCATCTCGGGTCTTTTACTGATAAACCAGTTCAAGCAGATGATTCCAAGAAGCAGTTTGGAGCATGGCTGGAGAGCATTGCCCCTGTTTGGAGCAAGCCTTCTGTCCTGGATGTTCCCCTCCATGTGTGGGGCTGTCAGAGTTTGACATCTAGGCAATCAGTGCTTTGGCTTGTCTGTGTGCTTCACTTTCATTCTCTTTCTGTCTAGTTTGAATATATACCTACAGGACCACTAAAGTCTGTCACTAAAATCCTATGTCACATGGTGAAAGGTCTGGAAACCACCAAGCCCAATAAGGAGCAATTTAGGGAGCTGGGTATGTTTAGTCTGGAGAAAAGAAATTTAAGAGGTGACATGACTGACAGAAGTTGGATGGGTATCTTTCAGAAATCCTTTAGTTGTGTATTCTTGCATGGCAAGGGATGAGACTGGGGGGGGGGGGGTCGGTGTGGCCACTTTCAACTCCTTGACTTTATAGTCTCACATAGAAAGGGAACTTATGCACATGTATGACTTCAACACATGTGCCATCAGGATTGGGGATCACTGTCTGTAGCCACGAAATGCCCTTAAAGTAAAGGTAATCTCTCTACCTCTCTTTTCCTGGCTGTTTTACATCCCTTAGCTGGTTGCAAGCATAAACCAGTCACAGAAGGAAAGTGTACTGAACCACAGCTACATCCTTTGTGCATTTCCCTCCCTGTCCTTTTGCCCAGCTCACCGTTATGCTTCAGATATAAGCCTGGAAGGGCCCCATTGTCTGAAATATAATCTAGATCTGGTTTCCACCTCACAAGGACACGACCCGCTTGGCTGAAGGAAGGCGGCTCAGGTTCTTCCCAGCTCAGTGCCAGTGGAATATTGAGAAATTGAGCTATTGATAGAAACCAGCAGGTTTGGAAGGGACTGTGCTAGGTATTAAGAGTCCTTCTTTGGGGTGGGAGGTGGGAAGGAAAAGAGGTCTACTTGATCTTCAACCCTGCAGTGAAGCCCAAGGAGAGCTCAGTTCCACTTCTGAATGCAACTGGACAGAGAAGGAGGACTAAATAATTAAAGGGGAGATTTGAGGGTGAAAAATTATTAGCAATGTCATTCATGTTATCACTATTTTAGGAAGGCAGAACAGGATGGAACAGGAGTGGCTTTTAAGAAGGGTTTTCTCATCCATCTTTAAATCCCACTCCAGTCATCTCATCCTCTCTCTCTCTATGTACATGCAGCAGGTATGCCAAATGCACCCAGTGTCTGAATCCCAAAGGGATGGAACTCTTCCCTTACAAATATATAAAACCTGGCAATGGATCATGCCCTGTCCAGAGAACATAGCTTAGAAGCTGCCTTGGGTCACTTTTTGGGAGAAAGGTGAGATAAAAATGAAGTCAATCAGTCAATCAAAATAATGGACCTATTTACCAGAAACAGAGCTACTTGCAACTACACTCACCCCTCAGTTTTTGCGGACTTGAGGTCCACATCCCTCGCCCATTCGTGGGCAGCAAACGGAGGGGAAAAATGGGGATACCACCATTCAAGCTGATGGGGTTTGAATATAGGTGAATTTCCATTTTTGCAGGGAGTGGGGTGTGGAACAGATCCTCGAGAAAATGGAGGGGTGACTGTAGTTCCTTTTTTCACCCATAAGGAAGATTGAAATTCCATCTCAACATTAAGAACTTTCTTACAGTAGGAACTTCCTGACAGTGGAACACACTCCCTCAGAGAGTGGTGGAGTCTCCTTCTTTGGAGGTTTTTAAACAGAGTCTGGATGGCCATCTATTGGGGGTGCTTGGATTGTGAGTTCCTGCATAGCAGGGGGGTCAGACTGGATTGCCCTTGGGATCCACACCAACTTTATGATTCCATGATTCTACCCTATAGAATCCTGGGATTTGCAGTTTGGTGAGGCACCAGCACTCTTGGGCAGACAAGGTTAAAGACCTCACCAAACTACCAATCCCAGGATTTCACAGGATGGCATCTTGAAAGTGATGCCAACTACAATTACAGAACCATAAGATGGTTCTCGGGGTCCCCTGACAGTCATTTTCCTAGCACTCAAATGCCTCTTAGGGGTCATGGGGACATTTTGCCCCATGTATTTGGCTCCCTGGAGCATTCTAGGTCCAGGAAAGGCACATTTTAAAAATAGGACATAATTAGGAAGTGGCCTCCTGTCACTTCCTGTTGTTGTTGTTTTAAAAGAAGCTTCTCCTGGACTTAAAATGGCTTATTGCATGTTTGGGGGCATTTGGAGGCAAAAGGGATGAATTTGTCCTCATAACCTTGCTCTCTGTCCTGGAGGGTGGGCAGCACATCCAAAGTAGAAGAGACAAATGTAAGATGGGTTGGGACTTGGGTGCTCCAGTTTTCAAACTAGAATACTGTATTAAAATGTATTTTTTGAAAATCAAGTTTCTTAAGTGCTGAGAAACCCTGATGAGAAGAATCCTAAACTGATGAGGATCTTTGCAGTTCAAGACTTATTCTACGTAAAATTCACAGTTGGTAGTTCTGTGTCAAAAACATCATTTTCTGCACAGGAAACAGCATTATTTTCTACTTAGAGAATGCTATTTTCTGTCCAAAGTAACTCATGTATGAATTTTGTGTGGAATAAGTTCCCAACTGAAGCATTTTCTGTACTGAAAATAATATTTTTGAAGATATATATTGTTTTCTGTATAGAATGTGCTTTTTGTTCACAGAAATGCACTGACCATCCATGGAAATTACTATGCACAGTTTTTAAACTGTGATCAGAGCTTGAAAAAAGTTACTTTGGTGATACTTATCACACCTCTAACCTGTAGCTACTGTGTTTCTGAACCATGGTTAGGGCATCAATTTTCATTGAAAGGGGGAACCCATCAATGAGCTTCCAGTCACATTAGTCCCCAGGTCCAAGTGTGAATCTTTGGAAATTGTGCTGTTTTGCATGACTTTCTTGCATCAAAATTGCTCAGATTACTCATTGCTTCTTTTGAGGAGAAAATTAGCAGAGAATTGCATCTCTGCCTCAAACTGACACAAGAACAATCGCACAGCTTCCTCTCTTTCCTGTCTGGGAACTCTCTCATCTTTTTGGTTGGCCTGATAAAGGCATTACACTAATATGGATTTTGAAAATTAAAAGCGTCCCCGAGGTCTCACCAGTGCATCATCCCTCCCCATCCCATGCCATGGTGACTTCTCTTTCCCAGCATGTTCTGACTGGTTTGCCCAGTCAAATCCTGTATTGCATGCCCTGTTAATGTTGGTTTAGTGAAATAAAACACTGCATCTGGTCATTCATCTAGCTGATAATCCCACTCCAGCCCAGTAATTTAATCAGGGGAGAGATTGAGGACCCGGGATTAGGAGGAAATGGTGGATGGATGCCCTGGGTACATCTGGCGCACTTGGAAGCCTTGTAGGCAGCAGCTGTTTCTTGCTGGCAATGCTGAGCAATGAACGGAAGGGAAACATTGATAGTGAGAAGGGGCAGCTTGCCTTTTTCTCCATTGGTGTTTTGGGAAAACACACTTTTCCTGCATATTTTGGTAGTGGCTTTCCTACATTTTAGGTCCTGACTTCCAGCTGCCTGAACTGTATGAGGAAAAGCAGACCAATTGTTTTAATTAATTAATACCCCAGGTTTCTCCCAATATGGGATCCAAGGTAACTGATTCTTTAGTTGCCAATAATGATTTTTACATGAATGATTACAAAGCCCTTTGCCATACTTTTGCTAGAATCCTGCTGGTGTTGTCCATGAGTCCAGGTAATTTCTTTCACTCAAGGAAACCTGGAGTTGTGTTGTCACCATTTGCTCTAGGAACTTAGAGCCTGTACAGACCAGTGTTATATGTCAGTGCGGTGTGGGGGTGTGGTGTATGCACACATGCTGCCCCCACTGCAGCATCATGCTGCACGTCCAACCACATGGTGGGGAGTGTCATGGTGCTCCATTGGCACAGCATTTAAATGCATTGCACCAAAGGAGTACTGAAATGCCGCTGCCGCAGCTAGGTGCCCTTTCCATGGCACAAAAAGGAGCTGCTGTTTGCAGATTCTTTTTGTGCTGCAGAAAGGCCTGATTGGGGCTGTGGCATTCAGTTGCTGCGGCCCCGATCTAGCTAGGAAAGAGGCAGCACATAGCCTCCTCTTAGGGGCAGTCTGTTGAGCCCCTCACTTAAAAAGTGAAGTTTAGAGACTAGCAGGTAGTTACTTTGGGAGGTGGGGACCAATGAAGGCTTTTTTCAACAAAGATCTTACAGTTGTTTCTTTTAGAGAGGTTGCCTGACAGATAATTTCCAAATGGAGAAGGTTCAAGACCACAGTTGCTCTAGCCAGGAAGTGTAGTGACCCTGCCAGAATCTCTCCAAGAACAAACTGGCACATCGTTCAGGAAGGAAAGAAGAACATCCAAGGATCTGGAAGCCACGCTTGCCTTGGCTAATGGGATTCTTCCTGACTCAACGATCAAGAAAAGATGGAACAAGAGTAATGCTCATGGGAGGACAGCCAAAAGGAAAGCATGGCTTTCTGGAAAGAACATTGCAGCCTGCCCGAAGTTTGGCAAAGAGAACATATATTATCCTCAGGACTTCTGGAACAATGTTAGCAAACTGACAAGTCAAAGGTAGAACTTTCTGACCTCAATGAGCAATGTTATGGTTTGCAAAAATCAAAAAGTGAATTGCAAAAGTAGAAACCTATCCCAAACATCAAGCATAGTAATGGGGAAAGCATGCTTTGCTACCCCAGGATCTGAATGCTCACTATCTTTCACCCAACCCCATACCATCCAATATTTTGCAAATGAAAACTGAGACACACCTGGCTAAGCAAATTCAGAGGATGGTCAAGATGGGAAAAGTTAGAAATGAGGAAGAAGACAAGCTAGGGCTGCATCTACACTGTAGAAATAATGCAGTTTGACAGTACTTTAACAACCATGGTTCCATCCTCCAGAATCCTTGGATCTGTAGTGTAGTGAGGCACTATCCCTCTTTGGCAGAGAAGGCTAACTATCTGCTGAAACTGCTTTATTTCTGCAATGTAGATGCAGATAAAATTATAGAATCTTAGAACTGGAAGAACCCCAAGTGTTGCGGAAGAATCATTCTTCAGAGAAGAACTTGTAGGTTTTTTCCCCTCACAAAAATGTTTCCCTGCACAGAAAACACTGGTCCTGTGCAGGAAACCCCCATGCTTTCCCCTGCACAAAAATCCCTTCACAATCCTTTGGGACACTCTAATGGAAAGAATAATACAAAAGAATATTATTTATCTCCAGCAGTGGAGACAAAAGTACTGTAACTATTCCTCCTGGCACACAAGGATGAAATACCCAAGGAGTTCCATCCCTACCCTGGCACAATCTCTTGCTGAAATAGGGCAATGTTCTCCCTCCTCCCCATCTCCAAGCATAGTTTTTGTGGGTTGGTACCAGATTGAGACAGCCATATCTTATCCCAGCTCTTCATTCCTTATGTTCTCCTAAGTGCGAGAGTTCTGGGAGGACACCCACAAATTGTATTAAATAGGGGAATTAATTAACTTGATAGGAAGCAGCAGGAGGGCTTCAGGCAACTCTGAATTCAAGACACACATCTGTGTATAGGTTCCAAATCCAAGAAACCCAGAGGCAGGTTCCAAATTAGTTTAGTTTATTGATTAAAAGGGGAATCAACACACATGAAAGACACTCACACATTCACACACAAGTACTAAGATACAAAAGGTGGCAATAGATAGAAAATTAATGGATTGAAGTGGACAATACTTTACCAATTCCAGAAGCAAGGCTCCAATCTGGACAAAGACTGTGAGATGAATGGGGCTTTGTACAGAAGGCCCTTGGTATCCATGGACTTGCCATCTGCAGATCCCAGCATCCGCGGATGGCAAGCCCATGTGGCAGAGCAGCAGATGAGAAAGAGGAGGTGGAGGGAGGAGGAGGAGGAAGAGGAGGGAGGAGGAAGAGTCAGAGGAGGGAAGAGCAGCAAAGGGAAGAGGAGGAGGAGGAGGAAGAGGAATCTCCCCCTGCCACCCATCACGGTGACAGTGGTGAGGCAGTCTTTGAGTGGCCAGGGTGACAAAGTCCTATTGTCCCCAATGAGGACAATGGGTCTTGAGCATCTGTAGACTTTGGTATCTGCGGGTGGATCTGGAATAGATCCCCGTGGATACTGAAGGCTGACTGTAGCGCAGCCAGGAGTACTGAGGGTCAAACTTGAATCCGACAGAGTTTCTGCCTGATTTCAACTGGACTGAATTGGAATTGCCCAAGTGGGCATGTTTATAGCATGGAACATGTCCAGAGGCAGTTTCTCAGGAGCTGAGTGGATTTTCCAAGAGGAAGAATGGCCAGAGATGTGTGGAGGTGGTTCAAGGCAAATGTTTCACACAAAGAAGTGTCATCTCCAGAGGGAAGTGCCCTTTGATTCCAAGCTTCCTGGCAAGTAGCCTGCACATCACCCATCATCACATTCCCATGTGAAGGGATTATGCAAATTCTGATCTTAATTAATTTATCCCAGCTAAGTTCCCTTGAGCTTTCCCCATGCTGAGCCAACAGGATCTATGGCATGGCTAGTTTCCTGCACTGGAGGTGCTTTCTGGGCTACTTGCCTAAAACATCCCTTTTTAATAGTAAATTGATATCAGTGGTCAACTAGGGCTGAAGGCACACTGGACCTGGGGGTAACACTTGCCAGGTACTCATAATACCCAGCAGGCCTGGGTGTATTCCTCTAGGTATGAACAGTTTGCATCGGCACTGGTGTCTTTCATGCTTGTGGGGCAGCAAATCTACTCTGGTTTCTAATTTGAATTTAAAGCCATTCATAGGGTCTCCAGAAGCTAAGGTTGACATGATTGCACAGAACAACAATAATACACAAACACACAACTGTGTAATATTACAGTCACTTACTGGAGCTCCAGAGAGGCCTAAATACCCTAATGGCCCCAGATCCTGTCTGATCTTGGAATCTAAGGAGGGTCAGCCCTGGTCAGTACATGGGTTGGAGACTGCCAACAAAGACCAGATTAATTTCAGATTAAGGATTTGGCAAAAACCCCTAAGTGTCCTTTGCCTAAGAAAGCTCTATTAAATTATTGGGGTCACCATAAATTGACAGGTGACTTGGAGTCAGGTACACATGCAAGGCCCCGGATCCTGCCTGATCTTGGAAGCTAAGCAGTGTCAGCCCTGGTAAGCATTTAGATGGGAGACCGCCAATGAAAACTAGGTGCTGTAGACATTTCAGAGGAAGGAATTGGCTAAACCACCTCCAGTCTCCATATGTTAAAGATAGTATGATGCCACATAACAATAATAACAGACTTGTATAACATTACAGTCACCCATTGCAGCCTCCCATTTTGTGACACATCCTCGGCCAACATTTTTGGTTCTTTTTCTTTAAGGGAAAAAGCACCTTCCAGAGGAGGAGGTCCCACAATTCTGGTTAATATATGGTGCCCTCCCCTTCCCTCTGCCCCCCTCCCCGCTTTTACTAACCCTTCCCCAGCCACAGATTCCATGCATTTTGGCTCTCTGCCTCTTCTCCATCTTGGAGAGGCTTCTGCTCCTCCTTCGGCTTCCTGACAGGCTCTTAAATATTTCAGGACTGTTGTTATCCACTTTTATTGCCTTGATGCTCAGCAGCAGCTTACAGAGCAGGCCATTTTCCCTGGTTTTAACATCTGCCAAGCCTCTTAATTCCTTCTTGCTTTCACTGATCATCATCTTACCCTCCCCACATCTTCTTTCCTCCTGTCTGTTCCACTAGTGACTCTTCTGATACAACCTAAATCTGGGATATCCTCCCCACCCACAGCTTCATTGCAGCATGGGTGCTCTTTGTCTATTCTTGTCTCTCACATACACAACATGAAAGTGCTCCTCCTTCAGATACCTGTAGGAATATTTTGGTATTTATACAGGCAGAGTCCAACAGGCTAGTGCAATGCCAGCTTGTGGTAAGAGCTGCACAAAGCAAGCTCACTGCCATGTGTTTGCATGGGGGGGGGGGTGTTTGATCCGTTGGCTCTTCTGCCGAAACCTTGTTGAAAGGCAATTCATGCGAATCAGAGACTCACCGATCTTAGGCTGCATCTACACTGTGGAAGAATGCCGTTTTAACTGCCATTGCTCCATGCTATTGAATTCTGGGATTTGTGATTTTGTGAAATGTTTAGCCCTTTCTGTCAGAGAGCTCTGGTGCCACAACAAACTACAAATCCCAGGGAGAGAAGAGACGAGAAAGGCTTTGGTCTACTTGCCACCGATGGGTGGTGGACAGGGGCCCCTGAAGGAAATGTCAGTGTCATGGGTTGTTCAAGTGTACCTATTTTGTTCACAGCTCCCAAATGGGTTCAGGCACCATTTCGTGAAGAGAGGGAACTCCGGAGTTTGTTATGGCATGCCAACAACATCTCAGCTGGCCTTCTTGACACTTCTGGGTAGAGGACCAGGTCCCTCCTTTGTTTCTGGAAATCCTGGTCTACTGGTGACTAGATGCGGCAGTACACTCCACACCAGAAGACAGACTTCCTCTCTTAGGTGTCACCTGGTGTGGTTGGGTTGCCATAAGTCAGGACCTCAAACCGGGACAAATAGGACAAATGTAGGACAACGATTTCATGTAGGACACATTTATAAAAATGGAGGCACGCAAAAAATTGTGCTTTTTTAAAAATGTTAATTAAATGCATGTTTCTTGGCATGATCAAATGGAGGACATTTGGGCATTATTCCTAGACGATGGCAAAAATGGACTCCTTTTCTGCCCCAAACCACCCCCCTCCATTCCCCTCCATTCCACACATAACAGCACATTGGGCACTTCCCGTGGCTTTACTTAAATGCCTCTTGCATATTTCAGAGGCTTATTCCATAATCAACCCCTTGAGTTTAACACTTAGCATGGTTTTAACATGGCTATGCATATTGAACATGTCAAAGTGGTTTCACAAGAAGTGGATTTGCCGTTTCCGGTTTCTTGCACCCACTCTACGTCTCAGAAGTGTGTACTTAGTCAAGGACTTTGATTTTTTTTCACTGCCATGGTTTGTAAAAATCAGAGCAGCTACATTGGCCATGCCTGAGAGGCTTGCTGATATCAATTCACCATCATCATCATCATCACCATCATTGTCACAACAAGGGAGACTTGTTAGCATTCAAAGCAAAAAAATACACCAAAACCACACTTGGAAGGTGCACTCTCTCAACTTCAGAAGCTGACTCATATCACCTCATCACCACACTATCATTGTCGAAGCAAGGGGAATGTTAGCATTAAAAGCATCACAAAATACACCAAACCCCACTTTGGAAGGTGGACACTCTCTCAACTTCAGAAGCTGACTCATATCACATCTCACCCCACACTATCATTGTCGAAGCAAGGGAGAATTGTTAGCATTAAAAGATCAAAAATACACAGAAAAGGCACTTTAAAATGCACTTTAAAAATGCAGTTTAAAAAATACAGCTTAGAAATGCACTTTAAAAATGCAGTTTAAAACTACAGCTTAGAATGCACTTTAAAAATGCAGTTTAAAAATATACAGCTTAGAATGCACTTTAAAAATGCAGTTTAAAAACTACAGCTTGAAATGCACTTTAAAAATGCAGTTTAAAAAATACAGCTTAGAAATGCACTTTAAAAATGCAGTTTAAAAATACAGCTTAGAATGCACTTTAAAAATGCAGTTTAAAAACTACAGCGTAAATGCACTTTAAAAATGCAGTTTAAAAAAACAGCTTAGAATGCACTTTAAAATGCAGTTTAAAAAATACAGCTTAGAAATGCACTTTAAAAATGCAGTTAAAACTACAGCTTAGAAATGCACTTTAAAAATGCAGTTTAAAAACTACGCTTAGAAATGCACTTTTTTAAAATGCAGTTTTAAATACAGCTTAGAAATGCACTTTAAAAATGCAGTTTAAAAAATACAGCTTAGAAATGCACTTAAAAATGCAGTTAAAAACTAAAGCTTAGAAATGCACTTTAAAAATGCCGTTTAAAAACTCAGCTTAGAAATGCACTTTAAAATGCAGTTTAAAAATACAGCTTAGAAATGCACTTTAAAAATGCAGTTTAAAACTACAGCTTAGAAATGCACTTTAAATGCGTTTAAGTAAAAAATAACAGCTTAACGAAATGCACTTTAAAAATGCAGTTTAAAATACAGCTTAGAAATGCACTTTAAAAATGCAGTTTAAAAAATACAGCTTAGGAATGCACTTTAAAAATGCAGTTTAAAAAATACAGCTTGAAATGCACTTTAAAAATGCAGTTTAAAAATCAGCTTAGAAATGCACTTAAAAATGCAGTTTAAAAACTACTTAGAGAAATGCACTTTAAAAATGCAGAGTTTAAAAACGTTAAAACTACAGCTTAGAAATGCACTTTAAAATGCAGTTTAAAAAATACATACAGTACTGCCTCCTCCTCTTCATCCTCCTCCTCCTCCCTGGCCCAAAGGGCAAAGGAAATGGCTCTTTCCTTTCCCCTCTGGCTGCAGCCCGCCCAACAGAGGAGGCGCCTCTTCTGAGTCTGGCTGGCCAATGGGGGCAGACGTGGGGCTGGAACAGCCTCGCCCCTGCCAGCCCTCATAGGCTCAGGCCTGGAGAAGGGACGGGCTGTTCAGCCCCAGACTCAGGAAGAGGAAGTCCTCCTCATTAGCCATGTGCGAGGCTCTGCAAGCGGGCCGCAAAGGCAAACCTCGTCCACCCGGGAGAGGAGGAAACCGTGCAGGGACGCCCCTAGTGTCAAAAACCGGGATTGTCCCGCCTGCAGCCGGCTTATGGCAACCCTAGGTGTGGTCCACACCTCCTAGAAATAACCCTGCATATAGTGACCCAATTAAAGAGAGACCTCCAAGACACTCTTTTTTAACAATCATGTTCAGTTCTCACAAACCCAGGACGCCATGGCTTCTTCAAGCCCTCCTCCAACCACCATCTTGGGGGGAGAGAGGCCAGGCTGGAAGAAAAAGAGCCCTCCTCCAACCCACCATCTTTGAGGGGGAGAGAGGCCAGGCCTGGAAGAAGAAAAAGAGCCCTCCTCCAACCACCATCTTGAGGGGGAGAGAGGCCAGGCCTGGAAGAAAAAGAGCCCTCCTCCAACCACCATCTTGAGGGGGAGAGAGGCCAGGCCTGGAAAAATAGAACCCTCCTCCAACCAACATCTGAGAGGGAAAGAGGCCTGGCCTGGAAGACAAAGAGCCCTCCTCCAACCACCATCTTTGAGGGGAGAGAGGCCTGGCCTGGAGGAAGAAAAGAGCCCTCCTCCAACCACCATCTTGAGAGGGAGAGAGGCCAGGCCTGGAAAAAAATGAGCCCTCCTCCAACCAACATCTTGAAGGGAAAGAGGCCTGGCCTGGAAGAAAAAGAGAGCCCTCCTCAACCACCATCTTGAGAGGGAAAGGGCCTGGCCTGGAAGAAAAAGAGCCCTCCTCCAACCACCATCTTGAGGGGGAGAGAGGCCAGGCCTGGAAGACAAAGAGCCCTCCTCCAACCCCCATCTTGAGGGGGAGAGAGGCCAGCCTGGAAGAAAAAGAGCCCTCCTCCAACCACCATCTTGAGAGGGGGAGAGAGGTCAGGCCTGGAAGACAAGAGCCCTCCTCCAACCACCATCTTGAGGGGGAGAGGGTCAGGCCTGGAAAAAAAGAGCCCTCCTCCACCACCATCTTGAGGGGAGGAGGCCAGGCCTGGAAAAAAAAAACCCTCCTCCAACCAACATCTTGAGAGGGAAAGAGGCCTGGCCTGGAAGAAAAAGAGCCCTCCTCCAACCACCATCTGAAGGGGAGAGAGGCCTGGCCTGGAAGAAAAAGAGCCCTCCTCCAACCACCATCTGGAGGGAGAGAGGCCGGCCTTGGAAAAAATAGAGCCCTCCTCCAACCAACATCTTGGGGGAAGAGGCCTGGCCTGGGAAGAAAGAGCCCCCTCCAACCACCATCTTGAGGGGAAGAGGCCTGGCCTGGAAGAAAAAGAGCCCTCCTCCAACCACCATCTTGGGGGAGAGAGGCCAGGCCTGGAAGACAAAGAGGCCCTCCTCCAACCACCATCTTGAGGGGGAGAGAGGCCAGGCCTGGAAGAAAAGAGCCTCCTCCAACCACCATCTTGAGGGGGAAGAGGTCAGGCTGGAAGACAAAGAGCCCTCCTCCAACCCCATCTTGAGGGGGAGAGAGGTCAGGCCTGGAAGAAAAGAGCCCTCTCCAACCACCATCTTGAGGGGGAGAGAGGCCAGGCCTGGAAGAAAAAGAGCCCTCCTCCAACCACCATCTTGAGGGGAGAGAGGCCAGGCCTGGAAAAATAAGAACCTCCTCCAACCAACATCTTGGAGGGAAAGAGGCCTGGCCTGGAAGAAAAAGAGCCTCCTCCAACCACCATCTTGAGGGGAGAGAGGCCTGGCCTGGAAGAAAGAGCCCTCCTCCAACCACCATCTTGAGAGGGAGAGAGGCCAGGCCTGGAAAAAAATAGAGCCCTCCTCCAACCAACATCTTGAGAGGGAAAGAGGCCTGGCCTGAAGAAAAGAGCCCTCTCCAACCCCATCTTGAGGGGAAAGAGGCCTGGCCTGAAGAAGAAAAGAGCCCTCCTCCAACCACCCTCTTGAGGGGAGAGAGGCCAGGCCTGGAGACAAAGAGCCTCCTCCAACCACCATCTTGAGGGGGAGAGAGGCCAGGCCTGGAAGAAAAAGAGCCCTCCTCCAACCACCATCTTGAGGGGGAGAGAGGCCAGGCCTGGAGAAAAGAGCCCTCCTCCAACCACCATCTTGAGGGGGAGGAAGGCAGGCCTGGAAGAAAAGAGCCCTCCTCCAACCACCATCTTGAGGGGGAGAGAGGTCAGGCCTGGAAGAAAAGAGCCCTCCTCCAACCACCATCTTGAGGGGAGAGAGGTCAGGCCTGGAAGAAAAGAGCCCTCCTCCAACCCCCATCTTGAGGGGGAGAGAGGTCAGGCCTGGAGACAAAGAGCCCTCCTCCAACCCCCATCTTGAGGGGGAGAGAGGCCAGGCCTGGAAGAAAAAGAGCCCTCCTCCAACCACCATCTTGAGGGGGAGAGAGGTCAGGCCTGAAGAAAAAGAGCCCTCCTCCCAACCACCCTCTTGAGGGGGAGGAGGTCAGGCCTGGAAGACAAAAGGCCCTCCTCCAACCACCATCTTGAGGGGGGAGAGGCCAGGCCTGGGAAAAGGCCCTCCTCCCAACACCATCTTGAGGGGGAGGAGGCCAGGCCTGGAAGGAAAAAGAGCCCTCCTCCAACCACCATCTTGAGGGGGAGAGAGGCCAGGCCTGGAAGAAAAAGAGCCCTCCTCCAACCACCATCTTGAGGGGAGAGAGGTCAGGCTCGGAAGACAAAGAGCCCTCCTCCAACCACCATCTTGAGGGGGAGAGAGGTCAGGCCTGGAGAAAAAGAGCCCTCCCCAAACCACCTTGAGGGGAGAGAGGTCAGGCCTGGAAGAAAAAAGAGCCCTCCTCCACCACCTCTTGAGGGGGGGAGAGGTCAGGCCTGGAAGACAAAGAGCCCCCTCCACACCATCTTGGGGGAGAGAGGCCTTGCAATTTTTTTTGTTTGTTGCAATTTTACTGTACACCGCTATGATCATTGTGGATAGCGGTCTATAAATAAAAACTTATTATTATTATTATTATTATTATATTACTACTTAATGGAGTCATCCACCTATAATCCATTTTTCTTTCTCCTTCCACAGCCTTTACTTTCTCCACATTTGGGGCGTGTTACATACCGCCCTAAGGGACGTCCTTAGGACGTCCCATTTTGAAAAAGTGCGCGCTTTGGCACTTGCGGCGTCTCTTCCGGGTTGCCGGAAGGAGCGTGATTTTACACACTCCTTCTTTGCAGCGTGGAGGAGTCGCGCGGTGCGGGTTTGGCGCTGCGACTTCTCCATGCTGCAACTGGCAGCGGCTTGAGACTGCCCCTTTTTGGGCGGTCTGTAACGGGCCTTAGTTTTCCCCAATGGTCACTCTCTTCTCATGATGTGGCCAAACTATGACAGGCTGGGAGCTATCCAAGGTGCTGAATCTGTCTGGGGAAAATGACAAGAACTCTTTGGCCCCATTCATACTGGGGTAAAAGCACATGGAGGGAACTGGGATGATCCGGATGCCCCTCCCCCGAATCGCTCCGTTAGCAAGTGCCACTACAAATTGAAATCGAATGCATTTTGACAGAAATCGAATGCATTCTGTAGATTGGCCGCTGCCAATCAAGCTATCGTCATGGTGACGTTTGCCAGGGCATCGGGGAAGTGTCCTCCCTTTTTAAAGAGCCAGGCACAGGGGTTTCAGCGGCTGAAGCAGGGAGAGAGATACCTCTCTCTCTCTCTCTCTCTTTTTTTATAAAACCTGTGGGCTTTTGGGTCAGAATCTGCCCCTGTCCCAGGCAGAGGATGGGATTGCCATGCTTTTTTTTTTTTGCTTTAAAAGCCACATTAGCTTTCCCTTTGCTTCCCTGCTGTTCTGCTCAAGAAGACAATTCATTCGCATATTTGCTCAAAAAAACTTGGTTAAAAAATGTAACATTGATTGTTGCAACATTGTAGCTTCTTCCTCTGAAGAAGCAAGTGCAAGCCTGGCTCCATCTGCCTCTGGAATAGAAACCATGCGCTGTGCGCTCAAAAAAATGGTTAAAAATGAAACATACATTCTGGAATATAAACATGTGCATGTGCGCTCAAAAAAAAATTGTTTGAATTTGAAAAGGGGGGGGGGGGTTGCCCTGACATGAGCTCCGTTCATGACCTGATTTTTTCCTCCTGCAAGGAGGAATGCCCAGCGACAGAGGGCTTTGGGCGAGGGGATGCAGGGAAAAAGAGGCTCCTAAAGAATGCCTTCCCTTGCTCCCTTCTGCCCAGGGCTCTTTCCTCCTCCCCCTCCCCTCCAATGAGGGGAGGAAATGCCTTGCCCTTTGCCCACCCTCTGACCTAAATCCCTCCCTCAATTTGCCTCGATCGTGATCGAGGCCAAAGTTCTCATTTCCAGGACCCGGGGTTTTTTAAAAAGAAACGGTATTTGCGCCGATTTCAAAAGACCCGCGCTAGGGGCCATTTACCACGGAACGGGTGTGCAAGCCCCGGATTCGCTTGTGTGAGATTCGGGGTGATTAGGAACTTCACGTGATTGAATCGGTTTCAAAACCGATTTTTTTTGTAGTGTGAATAGGCCCTTTGATTCAGGTCTCTCTCTTTCCTATTGCATCTCACTTTACCAAGCTTTATTGTCTTTTCCAATGAGTCATGTTGTCTCATGATATGCCCAAAGTATGATAGACTCAGTTTAGTAATTGTAGCTTCTAGAGAGAATTCTGACTTGATTTACTCTCATTTATTAGTCTTTTGGACAGTCTATGATGTAGAGTTGTTCTTGCTGTTGTGTTCCTTCAAGTGGATTTTGATTTACAGAGACATTAAGGTGAATTTACCAAGATTTGTTCAGAGGAAATTTGCCTTTGCTTTCCTGAGAGAGTGGGACTTGCCCAAGGACACCCAGTGGATTTCCATGGGTGACCAGGGATTCGAATCCTGTTCTCCAGAGTTGTAGTCCAACTTAAACCACTACACCTCACTGGCTTTTCACACTGCCTAGTCAAGTTTAGATATCTGAAGAATTGCCATGTAAAAGATGGTATGAGCTGGGTTTTGGCTTCTCCAGAGAGTGGGACCTGAACCAATGTATTCCAATGATAAGGCAAGAAGATTTCAATTAAACTTTCCCAACAAGAAAAACAACCTCAGAAGATGGTGGGCTCTCCTCTGTTGGATATTTTTGCATGGAAGTTGTATGATGAGTCAACAACAAGGTGAGTCAGAGGTGTTGTGGACCATAAAACACAGTGAGTTGTTGTTTTGAATGCTCAGGAAGAAGATCATCTTGTAAGCCAATCTTATTGTTGACATATCTTGGGTGATTGGCTAATGGGTTGCTGGATAAGTCATCTTTAAGTGTCTGTATAAGAGGATGGAGGGAGGAGGTGGTACAGCCATTTTCAATATTTCCCACATAGCTGCCATTATGTGGGAGATGGAATGAGCTTGTTTTGTGCCACACTAAAGAGCAGTGTTGGGTTGGATTCAAATTACAAGTAAGGTGATTTTGGCTCAACATTTGGAAGAACTTTCTGACAATAAGAGCTCTTTACCAGTGGAATGGACCATGTTGGAAAGCAGTGGACTTCCCCTCACCCATTGAGTTGCTTGAACAGAGTTTGGAAGGCTACTTCTCTGGTGTGCTTTACTTAGAAATAAAGCAGTTTGATACCAGTTTAACTTCTATGACACAATGCTATGGAATTTGTAGTTTGGTTGGGCACCAGAGCTCTCTGATAGGGAAGGCTAAATATCTACAAGACTACAAATCCCAGGAATTCATACAATTGGGCCATAGAACCTAAAGTGCTGTCAAACTACTTTATTTCTGCAGTGTGGCAGTCTGGACTTTTTGCTCACTGAGTGGGTTGGGATACATAACACTTGATTATTTCTTCCATTTCTATAGCCAAAATCCTGTTTGTGTTTTACACACCTCTAAGTTCCCTTACACACCCTGTTGTAATTTTGGGGCCAATGTGTAACATCCACATTCATTTCACAGTTGTGTTAAACAGAGCTTCACAAGCATATCCATTTCACATACAGTTGTACATTCTTGGAAGGGTAACAATTCTTCAGTGACTTCAGTGTCCCTCTTGATCCCCTGGGATTGCAGGAACAGACACTGAGCATTATTCCCCATGGCACAAGGAGACAACCATCAGGCACCATGGTAGATACACACCTGGTTGCACAATGTGGGCATTTTCAAAGGGGTGCTACTATTGTGCAACTACATGAGTGTAGATTTAAACTATGTAAATATAATGGAGGATCCTGGCCAGTGATGCATTTAGAAAAAAAGGTGGCATGTAGCCACAAAACTCCTTGATTTTAGTAGAATAGCCTCTTCCCCTGTCCTCAGTGGCCTCTACAGTGGAAATTTCCTCTTGCTGCTCTGTGAAATGTTCCCCTTCTGTTGCTTTCCTGAACAGTAGCCCCAAATGCTGCAGTTCCTCTCTTGCACACCTGCCACAGGAGGAAGGGAGAGAGGTGGAGGTAAGAGTCAAAAGGACAGAGCTCCCTCCTGGCTGCTGAGCACACCTGCTTCCATGCACTCCCCTCCCCTCCCCTCCATCTTCCTGTGCTTCTTTTCTCTGCTTTTGTATTGTCTTTGCTGAAAGTGAATAGGTGGTGTACAGTTACACAGAAAGCCAGCATGGTGTAGTGGTTTGAGCATTGGACTACAACTCTTGCGATCAAAGTTTGAATCTCCTTTGCTCAGCCATGGGAATTCACCTTGGGCATGTCCCCTTCAGCTTCAGAGGAAGGCAATAGTGGCAAAACCCCGCTGAACAAATCTTGCCAAGAAAATCCTGGGATAGGGTTTGCCTTAGGGTCACCATAAGTCAGAAAGGACTTGAAGGCACACAACTACAGTGTTCTCTTCCTAACAAAGGGGCTTGTAGCCTCACAAAGGATTTGAGACAAACTGGTTCTCAAAGGCAGTAGCTTATTGTCTTGCTAATGGAATTTACAGTTTATTTCCAGGACTGAATCTCCCAGTACCCACATAGCCAGAAGGAGGAGGGGCCCAGCTGCATGAATATCCTTCCATACCATCTGAACCCATGACCAGCATTGTCAATTTTTGGGGAATTCCCCAGAATCTGGGGAATTTAATTAATTTCTTTCCTGGGATTTTGACTGAATATTCCGGTAAATATTGGGGAATTCCGGGGATTTGGGATTTTGGTAAAACATTCCGGGGATGTATTTTCGAGGCTTGTTGGCAACACTGCTGATGGCAACAACCACAGCATTTTGACAAAATGGGGGCTTGCGACTCCAGTGTTGTAATTTTTCTTTCTTTCTCCTGTATGATTTTTAACACTTCTGCCTGATGAAGAAGCCAGTGGAGCTTCGAAAGCTTGCAACATATATTATGTGCATTTTGGTAGGCCCAATAAAGGTGTGACTCTTTTGTAGAGTTTGGGTGATACTGTACCTTGCTATACGGCCAAGACAGCTATCCTTGGATATATAACAAAAGTCTAGTTACACAGTCACAAGGCTGGATACGAGAAAAAGCCTTTGGATTGTGTCACCCATGGCTTTTCCATCCACTCCAGACTACTGAGGCTGCATCTGTACTTCAGAAATAATCCAGGTTGACATCACTTTAACCACCATGGCTCAATGTTATGAAACTCTGGGAATTGTCATTTTGTGAGACATTTAGCCATTTTGTGAATCCAGCCCCCTTCCTGATCTGTGGCCCCAGATTGATGTTTCAGACAGACCCTTTGCTCCTACCAGATGAGTACCTGGACATGACAACACCTTTCAAGATGTCCAAGAGGTGAAATTCTTTTGATGCAATTTCTGGCTGCCTCCAGGATTCTCAGGAGCCTGGCTGAAGCGTCCCAGGACCTGCTGCTGCCATGCATAGGATTTCAAAGAAAGATGGGAGCAGCAAAATATAAAGCAGTTTTTAAAAGTTCCTTAAAAACAATATAGCACCCTCTTAAAAGCCCTTTCTTGTGAAGCTTTCAATTATGAAAAGCCTGTTGGGATAAAAAAAGCATTTGCCTACTGTTGGAAGGACAGCAAGAAGGGGACCATTCTGGCTTCCTTGGGAAGGGAGTTCCAGAGCCTAGGGCAGCCACTAAGAAGGTCCTGTCCCCTGTCCCAACCAGCCATACCTGGGAAGGTGGTGGGACTGAGAGAAGAGCCTCTCCTGAGGACTTTAGGGCCTGAGCAGGCTCATATAGGGTGATACAGGCCCTTTGCAGACCGGCCATTAAGGCCAGCCTGAGGCAGAGTTGGGGCGTGGTGTCCACCTGACGCATACCCCGACTCCGTCCCCAGGGCACTGTGATGCCATGTGCCACTCCACATGCCACTCAGCATCATGGCACTCCTCTGGTGCTGTGTTCACATGATGCAGCACCAAAGGAGTGCCTTCAAGCCGGACCGCCTCAGTTATTGTGCCCTTTCCGGTGGACAAAAAGGAGCCACTTTTTGAGGCTTTTTTTGTGCCCTGGAAAGGCCGGATCAGTTGCTGCAGCCCTGATCCGGTGCACCTGAAGGCAGCTGCAGGGCACCCCTTAGGGGCAGGCTTCACAGCCTATGGTCTATCAGATAGCCCAGACCTAAGCTATATACTATTACCAGCAATAAATAATAGTTTTTTATTTATATTTTCCTGCCTCTCCCAATGGATTGAGGTGGGATTACAGCTCACTAAAATACACATAAAAACACATTGATAAAATAAATTAACAATTAATTAAAATTAGCTCATCATAGAATCATAGAAGTTGAAGGCTTTCATGGCTGGCATCCATAGTTTTTTGTGGGTTTTTCAGGCTATGTGGCCATGTTCTAGAAAAGTTTCTTCCTGACATTTCGCCAGCATCTGGCGAAACGTTAGGAAGAAACTCTTCTAGAACATGGCCACATAGCTCAAAAATCCCACAAAAAACTATAGAATCATAGAGTTGGAAGAGACCACAAGGGCCATCCAGTCCAGCTCTCTGCCATGCAGGAAATCACAGTCAAAGCATCCCCAACAGAGGGCCATCCAGCCTCTGCTTAAAGACCTCTAAGGAGGGAGACCCCACCACTCTCCGAGGGAGTGTGTTCCACTGTCGAACAGCCCTTACTGCCAGGAGGTTCCTCCTAATGTTGAGGTGGAATCTCTTTTCTTGCAGTTTGCATCGATTGTTCCATGTTCTATTCTTTGCAGCAGCTGAAAACAAGCTTGCTCTCTCCTGAATATGGCATCCCTTCAAATATTTAAAGAGGGCTATCATATCACCTCTTAACCTTCTCTTCTCCAGGCTAAACATAACCAGCTCCCTAAGGCATTCCTCATAGGGCATGGTTTCCAGACCCTTCACCATCTTAGTTGCCCTCCTTTGGATACGCTCCAGTTTCTCCACATCCTTTTTGAACTGTGGTGCCCAGAACTGGACACAGTATTCCAGGTGAGCATCAGGTGGAAATACGATAGAGTTATACAACAGTCAGAAAGATGGGGAATATCTCTTAGACAAGGTCAGGTGGGTAATAATAATAATAAGAATTATACAACAGTCAGAAAGATGGGGAATATCTCTTAGACAAGGTCAG
>NC_056524.1:267174535-267221858 GCF_019175285.1 Sceloporus undulatus
GTGGGTAATAATAATAATAATAATAATAATAATAATAATAATAATAATACATTATTTATATTTTCCCACCTCTCCCAGATGGATCGAGGTGGGATTACAGCATAATATAAAATATAATACAGTTAAAATGCAAATAATACAAACAGATCTGCCTTAAGTGCCCTCTTAAATGCCTCCAAGGAGGCAATAAGATGGATCTCCTCAGGAAGACCATTCCACAGTTTTGAAGCAGCTATGGTAAAGGCTCTTTGGGATGTGTGCCTGGTTTTTTGATGTTCTAATACGTTCTTCTCAGTTATTCTGAGAGTGCAGGGCAGATTATGTAGGGAGAAGCATTCCTGCACGTAACTTGGGCCCAAGCCATATAGGGCTTTAAAGGTAATAACCAACACCTTGTATTGCATCCGGAAGCTGATCAGCAGCCAATGAAGAGATTTTAGAACAGGTGTAATATGGTCAAATTTGGACAAACCGGTGACCAATCTGGCTGCCACATTTTGAACCAGTTGAAGCTTCCGAACTTGGTACAATGATAGACCCATGTAGAGCGCATCACAGAAGTCAAGATGAGAGACTACCAGTGCATGTACCACTGCTTCAATGTCCTTTTGGTCCAGTTGGCGTATCAGCCGTAGTTGGTACCAAGCACTCCTGGCTGCCACATCTACTTGAAATGTCAATTGTAGCGACGAATCCAGGAGTACTCCCAAACTGCGAACTTTGTCCTTTAGGGGAAATGTGACCCCATCCAAGACTGGTTGACAAATCTCCTTCTCTGGACTTGAATTTAAAGATGGCACATCAGTTCATACAAGATTACTATGAATAAGAATCTTCACTGGACAAGGTTCAGATATGGTTGGTTGAGAGAATGGAGGTGGCACTCAAACCACTGGTTAGGCCAGTGCAAGGATTATTATTTGCTTTTACGATGTTGAGCAAAGGAGGCACCCAAGACCTTCTTGTCCAGACCTTTGTGTCATTGGCAACCACAGTGCAGGTCCACCCCCTCCCACCCAAATAGCCATCTATTGTCCAAGGGGTAGTGGGAGGCTGGGAAAGCTCCCTCATGCTCCTGCCTGCCTGTCATTGCCTCATACTGTTTGGCATTACCAGACCTCCCCTTTGACTATAATGATGAAGCAGAGCTATAGAATCTATTAGATTAACCTGTGTGTCAACTCAGAACTCAATGACTGATTCAACTGATCTACTCTAGTTGGAACAAACCAACAGGATTCGAGCCACCGAGTTGTGTTCTTGGATATTGTTGCTGATGTATGCCTTCAAGTCATTTCCAACTTGTGGCAAGCCTAAGGTGAACCTATCATGGGGTTTTCTTGCCAAGATTTGTTCAGAGGAGGTTTGCTATTGGCTTCTTCTGAGGCTGAGAGCATGTGACTTGCCCAAAGTCACCCAATGGGTTTCATGGGCAAGCTGAGAATTGAACACTGGTCTTCAGAATCATAGTCCAACACTCAAACTATACCATGTTGGCTCTCTGAGTTCTTGGATAATTTGTGGCTATTCGTTAGTGCCTTCAGTAGTGGAACTTGTGAGACTGGTTACACAACCATGAACAAAATACATCCCTGCAAAACTACCAAATAGTGCAACTTTATGCATAAGAGAATTTGATTCAATGGGATTGTGAAAACAGCCATGGTGCATTCCCAATTGCACAAGGGGACAAAGATACTACCAGTTGCACATTGTTGGTATTCAGCAGAAGCCACTTAACTATTTGAGTGTAGATTTATACTTCACCAATACAAGCTAGGTGTTTAACTATTCTCTCTAGTCCAGCCACCCATGGTTTTCACTTTTCCTATGTGCATCTTTTGCAAGTCTGCTATCAAACTGCTGGACATCACAGTGGCTGAACTGAAGGGTAGTGCATGGAATGTGTATGTTCAGACACTGAACTGTGGGCTTTCTCTAACTGAATTTAAGGACTGAATTACATCCCCCCCTTCCCCACACACTCAGAGGCAACACAACACAAGTGGTAACATGTGTAGGAGGAACTGTGCTGCACTAAGGATATGCTATCCAGGATACTTTTTGCAATGCATCAGAGGATGCAGTGGGAAATTAAGCTCAGATGGCGTCATTATGTACAAAGAGTATATACTGGAGTGCAACTCTTGCCTTATTGAATTGCAAATATACTTGGTAAACAGTGAGAAGAGAAGCACTTTTCTGTTTCTGTCTCTGCATGATATCAAAGCACTTTCCTTCTTTTCTGGTCGTAAAAGCATCCTTTTTGCCAAACAGATTTTTCCAACAAGGAGTAGCATATCATTTTAAAGACTTTTGGAACTGGGTCGCCATATGCTAGCTTCTCAAACCCAGGCATCTAATTTGCATATTATGTAAATCATTATAATTATTCATATTATGAATTTGCTTTCCAATAATTCATATTTAGCGTATTAATCACTATTTGTTTGTTCTGCCACTATGTTTTAGCATTGGTATTATTTGTATGGTAACTTGTCTTCTGAGAAAAACAGTACATAGCAATGTTTAAAGGACTGAACTTGGAGCAGAGAGATCCACGTTCAAACCTCTTCCTGGTTATGGAATTTACCATGTGACCTTGGGCCATCACTCTCTCTCAGCCAATCTACCATACAGGGCAGTTGTGAGGACTAAAAGCAAGTCAGGGAGCACATAAAAGTGGCTGAGCATATTGAGAGATCTGTCTCTTTCTCTCCTCTTTCTCCAAATGTTCTCCAGAAGGTGCTGAACACTTTCACAGCTTCTAAGTGCTTTTAACAGGAGGTGTGGTTGACCAGCACTTTATAGGCTATATTCCAGAATGGATGGATAGGATCCAGCTGCCATTAAAGCAGATGAGGACAATTCTATTGAGTTTAATGGGATGCAGGGGAGTGGCTGATGCCTTGACTTCTAAATGAATTGCCTAATGCATTGCACAGGTATCTGAAGCAAACATCAGCACAAGTTCAATGCTCTCTACCTAACAAAGGGGTTTGTAGCTTTACAAAGGACAAAGACTTCCTGGATCTCAAAGGAAGTGCAGTCAGCCCTCCATATCCATGGGATTTTTTATCCACAGATTCAAGCATCCACAGCTTGAAAATATTTTTAAAATACATAAATTTCAAAAAGGAAACCTTGATTTTCCCCCATCGTATATAAAGGATACCATGTCATTGTACATAATGAGACTTGAGGATCCATGGATTTTGGTAGCAGGGGAGGGGGGTCCTGGAACCAAACCCGAGTGGATACCAAGGGGCCACTGTATGCTTTTGTATTGCTAATAGAATTTACATTTTATTTCCTGGACCTTAAGATGCTTTGTCTCCCAGTATTCGCATGGGTAAAAGGTGAAGAGCACTGATATCCCTCCATACCATCTCAGTTCAGAACAACACCAATATCTTGACAAAATGCAGGCCTGTGACTGACATTGTCATAGGTTTTCTTTCTCCTGTATGATTTTTAACACCTTTGACTGGTGAAGAAGCCAGTGGAGCTTTGAAGGCTTGCAATATGTATTTTGTGCATTTTGGTTGGCCCCATAAAGATTCTGTGGATTTTGGATGTTATTGCAATCAACACAAGTGTCTAGGGATAGGCACCAGCCTTGCTGCAGCTTTTCTATTGTTCAAACTGTAGCTCTGTATCTCCACTTTTCTTCTATTGCTTTCACCCCCCCCTTGTTTTCATGGGATGTTCCTCCTCCTGTTTCTCCTATGTTACTGTATTCATTTATTGTTTCTCAGCTCATCAGGCATACCAGGATGCAATATACATACAAACAATATCTTGAAGAAATGAAAACAAAACACTTAAACACACACACACCAGGGATCTTTTTGTTTGATGAATGGTGAGTCAACATGTATGTAAATCCCATAGATTAAATAGATCTACTTTAGTGAGAACAAACAACAGGACTTGATGCTATTAAATAAAATTGTCCCCAAAGCAAAGGCTGCTCTCTCTTCTACCCTACCTTGAACACCCAGTTAGATTTCAGAAGCTGTGCAGAGTTGGATCTGGAGACCTCTTGGATGGGAGACCACTAGGAGAGAACATCCATGCCATTTCCGGCCAGGTCTGGGAGAGAACCCGGCCTGAAAGGAACCCTCAGAAGCGATGGCTGCCAGTCAGTGCTGACAATGTTGGTCTACTAGGTAGACCCATGTTTTGACATAGTTTTGGGCAGCTCTCTCAGTCCCAGTGTCTGAAGGACCAAGGGCCATAAGGAGCAATACCCTCTTCATTGCCTGTTGGTAAGTGAACAGGGATGGAAACCAACCCAACTTTGTTGAGGAGATCATTCCCTAACTGGGGAGTGGGGGTACTATGGAGAATGCTTTGTCTTGCCCACTCATCCATCTAGACTCACAGAGTGGTGAGAGATACATCAGGATCTCCTGAGAAGATCTTATATTTCTCCTTCTTCTAAGAGAAGGAGAAGGTGGTCCACCATTTTGTGTGTGGATGTCTTGCATTCTGATGCATGGTGAGCAGAGATGGCCCAGGTCAGGATGCAATTGGCACCCATCACCAGCATGACAAACCAAGGTCCATAGTGTCAGTATTGGTCAGTGCTAAAAGATTGCTTGCCTGTGGCACACCGCTAGCCAAATTCAGGAGAATTCACACATACTTGAAACTATAAAAGTAATCCCCCAACAAAGCGGCTACAGTCTGACTGAAAAAGAAATAATGATGCATCTACACTGTAGCAATAATGCAGTAGGACACCACTTTAAGTGCCATAGCTCCATCCTATGGAATCCTGGGATTTGTTCTTTTATGAGGTCTGCAGCCTGTTCTGCCGAAGAATGCCAGTGCCTAACCAAACTACAAATCCCAGGATTCTGTAGGCTGGAGCCATTTATTTATTTATTTGATTTCTATCCCGCCTTTCTCTCCAAAGGAACCCAAGGCGGCTCACAAATAAAAATTCTAAAAACATATTACAATAAAATAATTAAACTTATCATCTAAAAACAATATAAAATTACAGACATCAAAACCACTAAAGTGGTGTCAAACTGCATTATTTCCACAGTGTAGACACACCCTTGGACATCTTAAGAGTGAATCTATACTGTAGAAATAATAAAACAGTTTGACACCATTTAAAGTGCTGTAGCTCCATCCTGGGAACAGAATCCTGGGATTTGTAGTTTTTACCAGGTCTTTAGCCTTCTCTGCCAAAGAGTGCTAATGCCTCACAAAACTACAAACCCCAGGGTTCTGTAGGGTAAAGCCATGGCTTTTATAGTGGTGTCAAACGGCATTATTTCTACAGTGTAGATGGATCTGAAGTCACAGAATCTTAGACTTGGAAGGGAACTCAAGGGTCATATAGTCCAATACCCTTCTGCCATGCAGAAATATGCAGCTAAAGCACTCTCAAAAGAGGTGCCTGCCCTTTTTTTACAACAGGAAATATATTTCTTTGGACAGCAGCTCCCAGAATTTCCCAGACAGCAGTGCTGGGTGCTGCAGTCCAGACAAACAAACAAACAAACAAACAAACTTTCTAAGCTGTCTTAGGCTTCCATGTATTCTTTCTTTCTTTCTTTCTTTCTTTTGCCAACCTTATTTGATTCATCATGATGCTCGATCAATAACTTTGCTTCCATGACATCCATTAAGCGCTGGCTCCCTTCTCTCTGGCTTGGATTTTTAGAAATCATGCTGGATTGGGTATTAGGTGTCATCTCCCCTGCTTACAGCAATTTATAATGCCCAACAAATCCAATCGTGACATAAAATGGAACTCCCCCCCCCCCCCGCAGACAGAGCCTAGAAAAGTTACTTGTTTGGGTGGCAGCTCCCAGCCAGCATGGCCAATGGAGTTTTACCCAAGCAAGTCATTTTCCTAAGTGCCAGTTTTGCACCACTGCATCAGTTTGAACAGACAGCCTGAATGTGACTGCACAGCCTAAGGAGAAGAGGCCTATTGAATCTGTTGCTGAATTGTAATGTAAAATTTATGCAAATACCATTAATGCTATCATCCTACTCTAGTAGGGATGAGCAAGAAGTTTTGGGCCCTGGGTTATGAAGGCCTAACCCCTATTGGCTTGCCCTTAATGACATATGTGACTATGTAGGGGCAGGAAAACGTGTGTGTGTGTGTGTGTGTGTGTGTATGGGATAATATTTTTTTAAAAAAAATATATGAGGGATAATAAAAATATGTGGGGAGAAATGTGGAATAATAATAATAAGAGGAATAAGAATAATGGTGATTGATAACCATTGCCTACCTGGGAAAACAGAGACTCAACCTCCATTGACTACTGTTATGCACGCTACGTGGGGCTGCCCTTGAAGAAAATTTAGGAACTACAACTAGTACAAACCATTATACATGGTTTTTTTAAAAGTGGTGGATTTTTTGCATTGTATTTTAGTATTATATTTTAGTATTTTATATCATTGGAATAGTTATAATTGTTTTATTTTGTTTATAAAGTGCCATGAACATGGATTGTTGTTGTTGTTGTGTGCCTTCAAGTCCTTTCCCACTTATGGTGACCCTAAGGCAAACCTATCATGGGGTTGTCTTGACAAGATTTGTTCAGAGGAAGTTTGCCATTGACTTCCCTTGAGGCTGAGAGAATGTGACTTGCCCAAGTGGGTTTTATGGCCGAGCAGGAATTCGAACCCTGGTTTCTAGAGTCATAGTCCAACATTCGAACCACTATACCACACTGGCTCTCTCATGTACGTGGATGTTACTAACTAACTAACTAACTAAATAATAAACATGACAGTAGGACAGTGGTCTGGTGCACCCTTTAGAGACTACAGATTACCAATCTTGAACCAACTGCACTGACTTCCAATCTGCTTCTGAGTTCAGTTGAAGACCTCCAAAGCCCTAAATGGCTTAGAGCCAGGATAGCAGATGGGCCACAGTCTCCCAGCCCCAAATCTAATATCATCACTGTCTCACAAAGCTTGGTTGGTGGGAACGTGAGACAGGGCCTTCTTAGCAGCAGCACCCTGGCTTCTGAACTCACTCCCAAAACAAATCAGGTTGGCTCTTCTCTCACAACCTTCCAATGGGTCACAGTTTTATTCAGCTTTTGGCCCTTAACATCAGGGGAGCTTTTCCAATTGTGTGTGTGTGTGTGTGTGTTTGAAAACCTGCTTTTAAAAAGTTGTTAAATGTCCTCCCCTGGTTTTATCTGCTTTTGTGTTGACCTAGGAGCTCAGAGAGAGTCAGCGTGGTTTAGTAGTCTGAGCATTGGGCTAGGATTCTGGAGACCAGGGTTCAAGTCCTGCTCAGCCATTTAAACTCACTGGGTGAGACCTTGCGTGAGTCACACACTCTCATTCCCAGTGAACCCTGTGATAGTTTTGACTTAGAGGCTCCATAAATTGGAAAGGACTTGAAGGCAAAGGAGCTCTGAAAGATAAACACATTTTAATTGATTTCAATTCATTTAAATCTAGATTGAAATCTTTTTTGTTTTCTAAAAGTTTTGGAATTTCAGATCAGTGTTTTATATCTTTAGTATCTTCAGTTATCCATACTGCCTATTTTGTTTTATTTTGCATTATGTCTCTGTGTGTTTGCATTATGTCTCTCTGCATTTTCATTGTATTTTAATATCATATTTTAGTATTTTATAGTATTGAATAGTACTGTAGATGTTTTATTCTGCAACTGTTTGTAAAGCACCATGTACATGGATGGTGCTATATAAATAAATAATAAAAAAGGATGATGGTGGTGGTGATGATAATAATTAAAAGAGGGGAAGAGAAGGTGTTTTGTTCTGTACATTCATTCCCTGAAATAATAAATCCTCTTCGTGGAGCAGAGACAGTGAAGCTCTGGTGATCCAGAGAGGCCTCCCAGTCTGTGGAAGCCAGGTCACCTTTAGAGGTCCTCAAGTGGCGTCCTGGTGAGACCTGATACTTCCGCTTCTCCTTATTTTAGATTTGGCAGTGTATGCAGTGCTGCTAGAGAAGGCGCCTCACCTGGATCAGATTTCTATGTTCTCACCACCGCATAAATCTTTCTTCTCCCTTCCCCCCTACAAGTAACTCTGTCTGACAAAATCAAGACCTGAGCCTTTGCTGGCACAAATCTCAAATGTGGAACATGCTTAGAAAATAGACATGGTGCTATAAGAAGTGCAGTTCAAGTTTGGGCATCAGTTTATAGTTTTCATTGAATCTCAGCATTTTCCTTTATATTCCACTTGGTCTATGGCTGCATCTTCACTGCAGAATTAATGCAGCTTGACACTGCTTTAACTGTCATGGCTCAATGCTGAAGAATCCTGGGGTGTGTAGTACTGGGAGATATTTAGCCTTCTCTGCCAGAGAGCTCTGGTGCCATCATCAACTACAAATCCAAGTTTGCCATGGAGGGGAGAAAGAGCTCTGAGAGCTCTGCTGCTGCAACAAACTACAAATCCCAGGTTTCCATAAGATGGAGCCATGACAATTAAAGCAATGTCCATTTGCATTAATTTGGCAGTGTGTCCACTGTCTAAGAGAGCTGCAGTCAGAATACTTCCTCATAGCTCCTCAAAAGGCATTACTGAGTGCTGTGAGACGGATGGATGGGTGTACAGATAGAGGATAGATCAATGGATTGATCGATTGATAGAGGATTTCAGATCTCTCTCTATTTCTCTTTCTGAAGGGGTGTCATACAGAAGATGGAGCCAGTTTGTTTTGCTGCAGAGACTAGAACATAGACTGAAAGATTCAAATTACAAGCAATGGATTCAAACTATAGGAAGAACTTCTTGACTGTAAGAGATGTTCAACAGAAGAGTGGACTAAGTGAGAAAGTGGTGGACTCCATCTTTGGGGATCTCTGAACAGGGATTGGTTGGGCATCTTTCAGGAATGCTTTATTTGGTATTCTTGCAAGGGGATGATCTAGATGGCCCTTGGTGTACCTTCCAGTTTTAAAGGTAAAGGTAAAGGTAGTCCCTTGACATGAATGTCTAGTCATAACTGACTGTAGGGGCCGGTGCTCATCTCCGTTTCTAAGCCAAAGAGCCAGCATTGTCCGAGGACTGCTCTGGTGGTCATATGGCCAGCATGACTCCATTGAATGCTGTTACCTTCCCACTGAGAAGCGGTACCTATTTATCTACTTGTATTTGCATGCTTTCAAACTGCTAGGTTGGCAGAAGCTGGGACTAGTGACAGGAGCTCACCCCATCAAATACCACCATTCCCTGGTAGTGTATATATAGTGTGATGTCATTATGCATGGCACATTAAGTGTCAACTACTGTTGTCATTCCTTTAAAAAAACCCAACACCTTGCTATTTCTAGCAAAGTAGAATGTGTATATTCATGCATATTTTAAACTCAGCACTCTCATCCTGAGACTTCTCCTCCTTGCCTTGAGGACAGAAAAGAGGGTCCAGGCTCTGAAAGAATCTCCATCTCCCTGAAATGGAGAAACTCTGTGCAGCACAGCCATTTTACATCTCCAAAGTGAAATCAACACATATCCGGATTTTACTTCTCCTACACAATGCATCCTCCCCTTTCCCTGTTTTGTTCAGTTTCACACCAGCCCTGTTGTGGTTATACTTGTTTTGTGCAGATACAGACTGGCATCCTGTGGGTGTTTTTCACTGAGCAACCAAGGATGTCTTTGCTCATGTGCTGGCTGCTTCTCCTCCTCTTGTGCAATGGGTAATTATACCACACAGGTGCTGTTTCTGCAATCCCATAGTGCATTGAAGGTACTGATGAATTTTTATATCCCATTCAAGAATGTGCAACTCCATGTGAAATACTTATACTCACAGAACTCTACTTATGCAACCACTCACTGAATACGGATGTTACAAAACATCAAAAAAAGAGAGAGGACAACCTTTTGCATGTATAAGGGGACTCAGAAGAGCACAAAAGACCAACAGGATGCCAGGCAAATAGCAAATAACTCACGAATCCAGGCATTTCGATTTCCATTGTTTGCATTTTTGGAGCAAACAGCGAGAGCCGAGTTTTGCAACCCCACAGATTGTCGTCATATTTTTCATTTCTTCTTCACTTTCCAATTCATTGGATTGCATTCATGTTCTGTTCGATAACCATTGTTCATAAAAGGCCTCCTTATATTGACAGTTACCTCTGGGGGGCCCATGTCTTCTCTCTGTTGGTTAATGTGTTGGATAAAAAGGAACTAAACTTCCCAAAATGTATCCATCTTGTATTTTGTATTGCTCTGCTTATATTTGTTCACTTTTTCATTAAAATGCAGTAGTCCATAATTTATCCCACAAAGGCATTTTAATTGGCTGGTCTGGGCTGTGTCTATTTTTGCTGCTTTATGTCAATGACCTCCTTTGGATTGTGGGTCCCCCTCCCCTTTTAATTTCATTTTTACTATTTACATGGTATTTGTACACCACATGGGTATCTGTCATAAGGAAGGATGGTTTAATAATGTTTTAAATAAATGAGTAAATAAATAGGCAAATGAACATGGAGAGTGTCCCTGGTCTCAGAGGCTGTAAAGCCAGCATAACTGCAGGAGTGGTTTTTCAGCCACAAGGCCTGCTCAATTCCAACACTCAAAACTTTGAGAAAAGTCACATGTCATTTCCTATTTCTGGCAACCCTAAAGCCAACCTATCATGGGGTTTTCATGGCAAGATTTCTTCAGAGGCGTTTTGCCATTGCCTTCCCCTGAGGCTCAGCACATGTGACTTGTCCAAGGTCACCCAGTGGGTTTCGTAGCCAAATGGGGAATTGAACCCTGGTCTCTGGAGTCAAAGTTCAACACACAAACCATTATGGCACACTGGCCCTCTAGACCAATTTTCTGGGCAGCAGGAGAAGGGAGTATTGATACTAAGTCCTCTTCACCCCATCTGAAGATCTGTCACCCTTTTTTGCACTTTGATAGCTTTTTGCAAAGGCGTAAACATGGTGTAGCGGTTTGAGCACTGAACTCTGAAAATTAGGGCTTGAATCCTCACTCAGCCATGGAAAACCACTGAGAACCTTGGACAAATCACATAGTCTCAGAAAACTCCATGCTAGGTTCGCCCTGAAGGCACACAACAACAACCTCAGTTCCTTCTGCAACCTCATTCCCTCCAGATGTGTTTGACTACAAATGTCATAATTCCACATCAGAATAGCTGGCTAAGGTTGATGACTGGATTTCTGTCACTACTACTACTACCACTCATATTTATTTCTTACCCACCACTTCCCATGGATCAAGATGGGAAAGAACAACAAAAAACAGGCAAACAACATCAGTTAAGAAGACACCAGTTAAAACACACATCAGCTTAAAAGGACAAACAAGATGTATACGTATTAAAGCAATCCAAATTCAAAATTCATCATTTAAAATCCACACTTTAAAAATCATCTGGATAAGCCTGCCAGAAGAGACGGATCTTCAGTGTTGTTTTAAATTCAGTTAATGTTTTCAACTGTTAAATCTCTTCCGATAAGTCATTCCACAATTTGGGGAGGGAGGGTGCTGCTGAAGAAAAAGTCCTCTGGTTGAGAGTTGCCAACTTAGTGCTGGCTGAGTGGAGTAAATGTCCGCCAGAGACCTGAGTGTATGGGGTGGAATTCATGGGAGGAGGAGATGCTGTAGGTAACTCGGACCCAAACAATGTAGGGCTTTAAAGGTAATAACCAACACTTTATATCTTCCCTGGAAACTAATTGGCAGCCAGTGGAGTGATTTTAAGATTGGTTAATATATTTATTCCTTGATGTCCCAGTAATCAATCTGGCTGCCATGTTTTGAACTAATTGAAGTTTCTGAACTTGGTAAAGAGTTAGCCCAGTGTAGAGTGCATTGCAGAAGTCCAGCCTTGACATTACCAGCACATTCACCACCATCTTTAGGTCCTCCAGCTTTAGGAAGGGGTTCAGCTGGCATATCAGCCAAAGCAGATAGTAAACACCCCTCGCTGTCGCATCTATCTCAGCTGTCATTTGGAGCAACACTCCTAGACTGCGAACACAGTCTTTCAGGGGGAATATGACCCCATCCAGGACTGGTTGAAAAAGCTCCAAGCCCTGGTTAGGACCTTTGACAGTGAGCACCTCTGTCTTGTCTGGATTCAGCTTCAGTTTGTTTTTCCTCATCCAGTGCATTACCTCCTCCAGGCAAAGACACATTATCCTTAATTCTATATTTGAAAAAAAAAAATGGTTTTTACCTGCGAGAGTATCTTTCTAGGTATCTCCAGGTCCTCCAGTGCAGCTCTGTGTTCAACATTTGCCAGACATTGACCGTAGAGTTGCGCTGGAGGAGCTACAAAGGCCTAGTGGGAGGTTATTAGACAAGGGAAATTGGAAGTATAATCCAATGGCAATCCGAATGCAATCATGGGGTTTCATGTTATTTCAGGCAATGGGAAGTCAGTCCGAACGCAATCATGGGGTTTCGCGTTATTGCGTGATAGATACCACACACAATTTCAGTCAATGGAAAGCTATTTTCGGGCAATGGGAAGTCAGTTTGAATGCAAACTCCCAGAATTCCTGCTTGCCATTGCCTGAAATTGCATGTGGTAGTCTATCACGCAATAACGTGAAACCCCATGATTGCATTCGGATTGCCATTGGATTATACTTCCAATTTCCCTTGTCTAATAAACTCCCGCTAGGCATAGCTCCTCCAGTGCAACTCTACGGTCAATGTCTGGCAAATGTTGTGTGAGCTGAAGAGTTGAGATATATATAATGTTGACAGGCCACTGAGGAAGACTGTAGTCAAAATGTGTCTGGCCTTGAGTTTTTATCATTACTATATCATTTTATTTTCTGCATTTGCATAATTTTCAGTGGGGTATTTTTACCCATTTAGATACTTTACTGGCTTTTTCCAGGGTTCAGTTACTCTGGCCTTGAATTTTGAAATTTTTATTATCATTATATATTTACTCTTTGCATTTGCATACTTTTCAGTGGGGTATTTATACCCTTTTAGAAATGATACTGGCTTTTCTGCTCCAGGGTTTAGTTATTCTCTTATTTCTTTATACAATTGCCTTTTTGTAATTGGAGGTGGGATACAAATGATCACATTTTTTTGTTAGAACCCTTCGGTTTGGTTTGTCACTAGAGTTGGTGTCACCTGGTGCGGTAACTCATGGTGTCACCCCACCCCCTGTTGACCTCCTCTCATTTCAAACCATATAGAACCCTTAGTAATGCTTTTTTGTACTAATGTTACTCATAAATTGTAATTCCCATATAGCCCTGAATGTATTGCTAATAGTTCTGATATAAACAAATAGCAAAATTAAAATTATACCTTCAAATTATAATGTCACACACAAACTAATAGTATTTACTTATACACAGTGAAGATTTGGATAAAATGTGATGTTGTTAAAGAAAATTTAAAAAGCATAAAAATTTCAAAAAATAAAAAAATCTTTTTTTAAAAAAATTAAAATTTGAAAATTTGAAATTTTAATTTTTAAAAATTCTGAGGCTACTCCTTTCTCTTCCCATTGAGACCCCCCACTCCCACTATCTAAGAATTTCAAAGGGAAGTAGATGAAGGACACACTCTGTTTCTGCCAAAATGTAGGTAGTGCTGTCACCCCCCCTTTAGGGTGTCACTTGGTGCCGTCCGAATCCCCTGCACCTGTCTAGAGACACCACTGGTGTGACACCAACCCTAAGGATGCCACTGGTCCAGTGTTTGTTGTTGTTAACTGCTCTTGAGTCGATCTCGACTCATGACAACCCTATGGATGAGACATCTCCAAGACCCCCTGTCCTCCACTGCCCTGCTTAATTCATGCAAATCCATCCAACTCATGACCTCCATCGATCTGGCATGTGGCCTTCCTCTCTTCCCTCCAACTTTCCTAGCATTACTGCCTTTTCTAATGAGTCCTCCCTTCTTATGATGTGTCCGAAGCATGACAGTCTCAGTTTGGTCACCTAGACTTCCAGGGAGGTAGAATCACAGAATCATAGAGTTGGAAGAGACCGCAAGGGCCATCCAGTCCAAGCTCATTCTGCCATGCAGGAACTCACAATCAAACCATCCCTGACAGATGGCCATCCAGCCTCTGCTTAAAGACCTCGAAGGAAGGAGACTCCACTACACTCAGAGGGAGTTTGTTCCACTGTCAAACAGCCCTTACTGTCAGGAAGTGCCTCCTAATGTTGAGGTGGAATCTGTTTTCCTGGAGCTTGCATCCATTGCTCTGGGTCCTAGTCTCTGGAGCAGCAGAAAAAAACTTGCTCCATCCTCAATGTGACACCCTTCAAATATTTAAACAGGGCTATCATATCACCTCTTAACCGTCTCTTCTCCAGGCTAAACATTCCCAGCTCCCTTAGTTGTTGCTCATAGGGCATGGTTTCTAGACCTTTCACCATTTTAGTTGCTCTCCCTTGGACACGCTCCAGTTTCTCAATGTCCTTTTTGAATTGTGGTGCCCAGAACTGGACACAATATTCCAGGTGGGGCCTGACCAGAGCAGAATAGATTGGGACTATTACTTCCCTTGATCTAGACACTATACTTCTATTGATGCAGCCTAAAATTGTATTGGCCTTTTTAGCTGCCACGTCGCACTGTTGACTCATGTTCAACTTGTGGTCTACTTGGACTCCCAGATCCCTTTCACATGTACTGTTGTTAGGCAGTTGTCCCTCATCTTATATCTATGCATTACATTTTTTCTCCCTAAATGCAGTACCTTACATTTCTCCCTGTTGAAGTTCATTTTGTTAATTTTGGCCCAGCTTTCAAGTCTATTCAGGTCATCTTGAATTTTGATCCTTTCCTCTGGGGTGTTAGCTACTCCTCCTAATTTGGTGTCATCTGCAAATTTAATAAGCATTTCCCCTGTTCTTTCATCCCAGTCATTGATAAAAATGTTGAATAGCCAACTGGGCTGAGGACAGAACCCTGTGGGACCCCATTGGTCACTTCTCTCCAGAATGAAGAAGAGGAGCCATTGCTGACCCCCCTTTGGGTTCGGCCAGTCAACCAATTACAAATCCACCTAACGTTAACCTTGTCTCGCCCACACTTTGCCAGCTTGCCTGCAAGAATGTTCTGTGCTCAGTTGTACATCTTTGCATCTTGGCTACTTCTTTCATAGCCACCCCCCCCCCCTTCTTAGTCTTCTTCTGGCTGCCTGGCTGGAGCAGTCCTTCTGTCTACCTATGTTGGATGCCAGGGATGGGGATGCTTTGGCTACTCTTCCTAGTTCTCTTCCCCAAAAGAAGGGCTGCCCAAGGGCTGCCCTGAGCAGCGAGGGAGAGGGGAGGGAGGGAGCGAGGGGGCGGTGCTGAGGGTGCGCATGCGCCCTGGCCCCCCTACGCGCCCCCCTCTTTCCCTGCCAGTCCCTGAGGCGAGGCGAGGCGGGCGAGGCAGCGGCTGGGCGGGCAGTCCGAGCTGCAGCACCTCCGAGGCCGGACAGCTCCCAGGCCCCCTCCCTCCCAGGTGAGCAGGCGGCGACGCCTGGGACTCTGCCCCCGCAGCCCCTTCCCTCCCGGCGCTTCCAGCCCTCCTTCTCCTTCTCCTTCTCCTTCTCCTTCTCTCTCTTGCAGCCGCCGGGCGCCTTCCCGGCCGGAGAAGCCCCCCTCTGCCCCCGCCAGGAAGTCGCTGAGGCTGGAGCAGAGAGGAAAAGGAAGAGGAGGAAGAGCCCCAACCAGCTCCGCTCCCAAAGTTGGCCCCAACTTCCCGGCGCCGCCATGGAAGGCAAAGGTAGGAAGGAGGAAGAGGGCTGCAGAGGAGGGAGGGAGGGGGGCCCGGCTAAGGGCCCCTGCCCTCCAGGGAAAAGGAGAGGAGTGGGGCTCCCTCTGCGGCACTGAAGGGGAGGAGGAGGGGGGCCTCGGGAAGCCGGGAAGGGACGCTTCTGGGGGGACTGCGGGGCTGGCGGCGGAAGGGGCCGGGGAGGGAAGCGTTTCGGAAGCGGCTGCAAGGAGGAGGAGGAGGAGGAGGAGGAGGAAGGCTGGGGGGCCCCCCGGGGGGGGGGGGGGGTGGTTTTTGGGGGGGGGGGGGGGGGGTCGCAGGCAGGAGGTCATGATGTTGCTGCTCGTGGAAGGCATCCTTGCAAGGCAGGATTTCAGAAGCGGCTGAGGCTGCTAACCAGGGCCTCCAAGGTGGAGGAGGAAGAGGAAGAGGAAGAGGAGGAAGGCAGTCGAGGAAGGCAGGAGGGGGAAGTCATTGTTATTTTTTTAGGGGGGCATTGAGTTGCTGGGAGTGAAAGGCATCCTTGTAGGAACCATTTCAGAAGCGGCGGCAGGAGGTTGCGGGTGTGTGGCTGCTGTTGCTGCTGCTGCTGCTGCTGCTGTTGTTGTTGTTTTGTTGTTGTTGTTGTTGTGGTGGTGTGTGTGGCCTTCTCTGTGTGCCTTTGGGTTTCGGGGTCTTCTTGGTGGGGGCGAGGGTGGGGTGGGGAGTGAGAGCGGCTGGAATTCGGCTCTGGCTCCGATCCTCGGGCTCCCCATCGCGCGATCGGCGCGGCTTCTCCTCCGCTGCGGACGGGAACCGAGGGGGATGTCTTTTGCAAAGGGGGAGTCTGAACCCCTTCTCTGGGGAAAGCAAGGGAAGGTTGCAGTGAACTCGGATCGAAGCCCCTTCCCTGGCCTGCCTTGTGTTTTGCTTCGCAACACACACGACACACATGCGGCTGGGGTTTGCCGGAGCCTGGCGCCTGTACACGTGTCTGCGTATCCTGACGTGTCTCCAGCTCACCGGCTATGAGGCGGCGGCGGCGCGGGGGCGTTGCTCCTTGCCTCCCAAGCAGGTGAACTCTGGGGCTGGGATACATCCACACTGGGACCCACAACAAACTCCAACTCCCAGAATTCCATAGCCTTGAGCCATAAAGGAGTGAAAGCTGTACCAAACCGGGTTATTTCTCCAGTGTGGATACATCCCAGAGGCGAGAGAGAGAGAGGCCTCCCTTATTTAACAGCATATCTGCCCCCCTTATTACACATCCACACTCCTCCCTCCCCCCTGAACTGGGATGCTCTCTTGCTCCCCCCTTTTATTACACAACCCTGAAAAGTATTGCTGGGGGGAAGAATTGGATGCAGCCTCTTCCCAAAGGGTGATCAGGTTGCATTTTCTAAAGGACTATTGTTTCTGGTCAAAGGTTGCTTGCAATACATTGGGGAGGGCAGGTGGATCTCTCTCTCTGTTCCTCTAAGAAGGCCCTCCCAGTTGTCAGAAATGGGGCAGGAGGGGAGGCATACCTTGGCGCGAGGAAGGAGCTCCAGCTTCAAGCAGCAGCTGCAGAGTAGACCTCCCTCCCTTCACACCTTGCCCTGCGTTGGCTGTGTGTGCATGTGTGTGGTGTCCTCCTCTGCACAGTGGTTGGCGTCTCTTCCTTGCTCTGCATGCTTAGTGCCAGGGAAATGTTGGGGTGGCGGTGGTGAAAAAAAGGAGAAAGAGGCCGCAGCAGTGTGTCTGGTGAATAACAAACCATGATATGCATAGTCATGCATTCCTGAAACAGATGGATGCCTCGCTCTCCTCCATCCTGGCAGAACTGGGGACAGGAAAAAAGCAGGAAAAGAGGAGGGAGGGAAGGAGGGAAAGAGCTGGCAGGCTGGCAGTTCAGGTCTCGGTGTCTTGGCAGCAACCAAAAACAGCAAGGTTGGGACCCCAGAGGTTCTGCCAGCGTGGCATGCTGAGGCACCCAGAGGCCTCCTCCTTTTGGACCACCTTCTCAATGTGGAAAAATGGGGGAGTGGACCCTTTGGACCCAGATTTCTGGCTTTGGGGGCTCTGGGCACTGGAAGGGGAGCATTGCTGCAGTCAATTTCCTTGGGGAGAAGAGGCAGTAAACACTTTCATGGCAGCCAGGTTTTGGGTCGTGCTATATATATATATATATATATATATATATATATCACCTTTTGAGGTGCAGGTGGTGCCAGCAGCAGCATTGCCAGAATCAGTGTTGCCAATACATTTCCAAAATTGCCAGCAATCTGTGAAATGAAGCCTTTCAGAAGGGGAAGGTCTGTGAGAGCCACTGGTGAAGAAGGCCATCCAAAAAGCAAAGGGATCTAGGGGCACCTTGTGGATTTCAAAGAAAGGGATTGCAATCCATGAAAGCTCAGGGTAAAATAAATCAGTTGGTCTTAAGCGTGCCACTACATTCCCCCATCCCACCCCAGTTCTGTTTAGACTGAAACAGACAAACATGGTGATCCTTTTGGACAAGAGGGAAGAGTGGATCC
Source organism: Sceloporus undulatus (assembly GCF_019175285.1). Taxonomy (NCBI): domain Eukaryota; kingdom Metazoa; phylum Chordata; class Lepidosauria; order Squamata; family Phrynosomatidae; genus Sceloporus; species Sceloporus undulatus. The sequence continues at coordinate 267,192,741 of NC_056524.1, forward strand.
TTCGGCAAGGACAGATTGGGAGTGACTGGCCCCTGGTCAAAGAAGGCTCCTTTCGCTCAGTGGCCTTGGCCAGCATGTCTCTCTGGCAACTCACAAAGCATCCTTGGCTTCAGAGGAGAAGGGCTGAATGAAGACATGGAAAGTGCAGGGAGGCATGAAAAAATCTGGAGGGTGTGAAATTGGAGAGGAGGCTGCATTTATTGATCATCATTATTGCTGTCATTATTATATTTACTTCTATCCTCGCTTTGCCCCCAAACCAAGATTTCAGACAGCCTATAATTAAAGCAAGTGCTATATAGTTAAAACATTTAACATACAGTTAATGTTTTTGCAGTTATTAATAATAGTATTATATGCCCTACATTTCCCCCACACCCAGGGACCACTAGGTTTCCCTGACTAGTGATGCTAATTTTTAAAAAAGGATCAGTTACTACAGTTGACTCTTTTTTCTTTCTTTTTGCTATTACATATCATTGATGATCTCTAGGGCCATAAGGACTAGTGACCTGAAAGATCAAGCTGCAAAGACAGAGATTCTGCATGAAATGGCACCTGGGTCTGTTGTAGCTTGTGACTTGTGCAGTGGCCACATCTGACCTAATCTGGACCCCAAATCTTGTGGGATGCCTGCCTCTGTCCTTTTAAAATGTCCAAGCATGCCCATGCATAGAGACTCTGTGGGGTTTACTTCCCTCAAAAGTATTATTGAACACTGAAATGGGATTGGAAGGGGCTCCCAGAGCTATCTGCTCCAACTCTCTTGTTGCCAGTGCAATCTCTGCTTAAAGACCACCAAATGCAGGAGAGACTTTTCTTCTCTGAGGGAGCCTGTTTTTCTGCTGAATAATCCTTACTGTGAGGAAGTCACTCTTAATTTTTAATTAGGATTTCATCTAATTTCCTGCAGAAGACCCTTTACATGCATAGGATTTTGTCTCCTCCTTCTCATTACAGACTGTAACTCCTCTTCCTGGAGTTACCCTGTCTGTACTCTGTAGACTTGTTTGTGGATATGCTGCTTTTATCTTATTCTTAGTTTGGAAGCACTTTGCTTTTATGTATATATTAATACTCCAAAGCTAGTACATTTTGCCTGACCCTCTTGTGTGGGATAGATTTGACCATCTCCTAGTTTGGAACAACAGCTGCCAGGGGGGTTGTTGGGGCTTGAAGAGAGTCCCTCCGCACCACTGTAGTGTGAGAAAGGATGCCTTCTTTCACAAGTGGTCCCTTTTGCTAGCGTGATCCTGCCTCTGCAGTTTGTTTTGTGCATGCAGACCGTACCATTGCAGGCCACAGGTGGATGGCATGCATAGATGTAGAAAGAAGAATGGGTTAGGCAGTCTTTATTTCCTAAATTTCCATGGTCATGGAGCTGTTATTTTTTAACACACTGGGAACATTCTGTCAAATTTTTAGGAGCCATATAGAATACTGAGCTTCCAAAATGTTCCTCCTTCCCCAAATCCTGAAATGGTACAGTCTCAGGAGCAGCAATGTACCTGAATGTGTGGATGAGGTGTACCCCGGCTACATTGACACCCCTGGATTTTTAAGGAGAGCATCTTCTGTCCAGAGGACTTATTGCCAGATATATAGCTTGTCTAAAAAGTCCAGAAGGCAGCACAAAAAGAACCAAAGGAGAAGATTCTTAGTGTTTGCTCTGTTCCTGGGAGCAAGCCCACAAAACACATAAAAATGAATACCTGGTTCATCCCCATTTTCTTTGGAGCCTAAAGGAGAGAGGGGGCTGTAGGGATTTGAAGCCTACCCACCCCATCCCACCCCATAATAATCCTACACCTCCCAGAATTCTTTAGGGCAATAGGAGCATGTGGCTTCCAATCAATAGGTTGGCAGGTCTGCTACAAATTCTAGTTTTCCAGGGACTTTGAACCTATTTTGGGCCCGGAGTGGCACACCTTGGATGCTTCCAGTGTTGGGCCTGTGACTCCCATGTGATAGGGGCATGGAATCCCTCTTACATTTTTGGCTAGCTTTAGAAGAGTTCTCTGGGGTGCTGAACCTAATTGGGAATAGGATTCAAGACCTTTCAACACTGGATTAAAGTCAGGATTTTCTGTGCCACTGACATAGGAACAACCAGTGGTCAGTGGTTAACCCCTTTCAAGTTTGGGCTAAAATCTGGAGTGGTTTCACCATCCCATTGACATGGAACCCACTGGCTGCTACTACTTTAGGGGAAGGCATGGCACATGAACAGAAGAGGCATCTGGAGTCTCCTCCTTTGGAGATTTTTAAACAGAGGTTGGATGGCCATCCGTCGGCAGTGCTTTGATACTCTGTTCCTGCATAGCAGGGGGTTGGACTGAATGGCCCTTGAGGTCTCTTCCAACTCTATGACTCTATGAAGATCTGCTTAGGTCTGGCAATTCAGATTGGCCATGGTTTTCATGATGGAGTCCATCCATCGCAGTGCAGTCTTCCTCTTTTTCTGCTGCCTTTTACCTTACCAAGCATCGTGGTCTTTTCTAGTCCTGTCTTCTCATGATATGGCCAAAGTATGAGAGTGTCATTGTAGTCATCTTGGCTTCTATGGAGAGTTTAGGCTTAATTTGCTCTTGGGCTCATTTATTTGCTTTTTCAGCAGTCCACGGTATCTGCAGAATTCTTTTCTGGCACCACATTTCCAATGAGTTTATTTCCCCCCCTATCAGTTTTCTTGACTGTCCAGCTTTCACAGCCAGCCCCATAGATAGAAATGGGAAATACGATGGCATTGACCATCCTTTGATATTCAATTATATATCTTTGCACTTTAGGATCTTGTCTAGTTCTTTCACAGTTGCCCTTCCCATTGCTAGACATCTTCTGATTTTTTCACTACAGTCTCCACTCTGAATAATGACTGAGCCAAGATGTGGAAAATCTTGAACAATTTAAATGTTTGAGCATAGCTTCAACTTAAAAAACAAAATTTGCTTTTAAGTCTGAGCATTGCTCAAACCTAAAAATTCAGCTGCACATTTAGAAATACAGATAATCAGTCATCAGAGAAAAGAGGCAGGTGAAGTGATGAAAGGAATGTTAATACAGCAAATAGGTATCTCAAAGTATATCTCTCTCTAAAAGTTTGGGGACTGAGGAGAAATTTTATTATGGGGCAGAATTCTTATTTGAGGGGGACAGTGCTCTCAATTTGTCCCCTATAGATACACTCCTGGAGGGGTCTACCATTGAATAACAGGAAGGGTTACCCCTCAGGTTCATGCAGCCTGTCTTAACTGCAGTAGAGCAGTCCCAAGAGGCACCAGATCCAACTGATCTTGGAAGTTCAGCAGGGTTAGCTCTGGTAAGTACTTGGGTGGGAGATTGTCAAAGAATACTAGGTGCTGTAAGCTCTGTTTCAGAGGAAGGAACTGGAAAAACTACCTCTGAGGATTCTTTGCCCATGAAAACCTTAAGAAATTCAGTGGGTTGCTAAAAGTCAACCAGCGACTTGAAGACACATACATATATAATGGAGCACAGGGCCTAAATACCCTAAAGATATCAGACCCCTTCTGATCTTTGAAGCTAAACAAGCTCAGTCCTGGTTAGTACTTGGATGGGAGACCACCAATGAGTAACAGGTGCTGTAAGTGACTTTTCAGAGTAAGGAACTGGCAAAGCCACCTCTGAGAATTCCTGGCCTAAGAAAACCCTGTGAAATGCATGAGGTTACCACAACTTGACAGACAACTTGAAGGCACACACACATACAAGGAAGCAGACTCCATCTGATTTTGGAAGCTAAGCAGGGTCAGCCCTGGTTAGTATTGGGTGGGAGATCACTAGTGAAAACCAGACACAGTAGGTTCGATTTCTGATGATAGAACTGGCAAAAATCTCTCTGAGGATTCCTGGTCTAAGGAAAAAAAAAACCCTATGAGAAATTCAAGGGGTTACCATAAGTCTACAGGTGACTTGAAGGCCTGTATATATACATACCAGATTCAAAGCACCAGATTCCAACTGATCATGGAAGGTAAGCAGGGTCAGTCCTGGTTAGGACCTGGATGGGAGACCACCAACAAATACCAGCTGCTGTTGGCTCTATTTCAGAGGAAGAAAAGAACACATACACACACACTGAGGGCATCGTATATGATCAGGTCACCAAGGGGCATGGATGAGTGTAGTGCATACCATGTAAGCATTTCATGTGGTTGCTGATTTGTTTGTTTTCTCCTGGCTTCCCCCGTACCCCACCTATCCTTTTGCCTTCTTTCTTGCCTTCTTTCCCCGCACCCCATCTCTGCTGCAAACCTTGTGGGCAGGATGATTTCTTTAAAATGATTGTGCCGTGCCTGCTCTTGCTGCTGATGATGTTCAATGGTGAGACAACAATCCTCCTACTTACTTAACATTTATCTGGTATCTGTATGCCTGCGTGTGCTGTACAAAATCCTCAAGTCTGGCAATGCCACCCGAGGGCCTGAGCACCTATCCATTGTGTGGCAGCTCTACAAATGTGTGTTTGCATGCAGGATTGGGGCTGTGAGACATAGGAACAGGAGGGCATAGCCCTTTCATCTCCTGCAGAAGGAGAATAGAAAGACATGGAAGCCTTGGAGAAACATGACAGTGTAGGCTAAAGATTTCTAAACACTGAGGTCTAAAAACTTGAAAATTCTCATGAGGAATTAGAGACGGGTTGAACAGAAAATTCTCTTGCCCTGCCATATTAAATTCCCTTCCTCATGATGGTCATAGCTCCTGCTAGACATTCTTCTGTTGTACCCAAGCTTTGGTCCTATAGGGGTTTTTTGGACTTTATCTCCTAGAGAATCTTCAGACAGCTTGGCCAGCAGGAATTCTGGGAGTTGAAGTCCAAAATATCTGGAAGAGCAAAGTTTTTGAATCACTGTTCTTTGCACTGTTCTTGCCAACAGTACATGTGGAAGGGATTTAGGAGTTTCAGTAGACCACAAGTCGAATATGAGTCAACAGTGTGATGCAGCAGCAAAAAAAGCCAATGTGATTTTAAGCTGCATCAATGGAAGTATAGTGTCTACATCGAAGGAAGCCATAGTCCAGTTGGCCTTCCATATCCATAGATTCTTCATCCACAGAGTCAGTCATCCATGTCTGAAACTATTTTTTAAAATACAGTATATAAATTCCAAAATGCAACCTCTGATTTTACTATTTTGTATAAGGGACACTATTTTGCTACACGATTGTATTCCATGAGACTTGAGCATCCACAGAGTTTGGTATTTATGGGGGATCCTGGAACCAAGCCACAGTGGATACCAAGGGCCCACTGTACCACTCTCTTTGGTCAGGCCTCTCTTGAACTACTGTGTCCAGTTCTGAGCACCACAATTCAAAAAAGGGTGTTGACAAGTTGGAGTGAGTCCAGAGGAAGCAACCAAAATGGTGAAAGCTCTGGAACACCCCAAGCCCTATTAGGAGTAGCTTAGGGAGCTGGGTATGTTTAGCCTGGGCAAGAGAAGATTAAGAGGTGATATGAAAGCAATGCTTAAATATAAGAAGTAATGTCAAACTGAGGATGCAGCAAGTTTGTTTTCTGCTGCTCCATAGACTGGGACTGGGTCCAAGCTACAGGAAAAGAGATTCCACCCAAACATTAGGAAGAACCTCCCAACAGTAAGAGCTATATGGCAGTGGAATACACTACTTCAGAGGGTGGTGAAATTTCCTTCGGTGGTTTTTAAACAGAGGCTGGATGTTACAATGGGAGCAGAGATAGTGTCTTCCTGCATGGCTGAATGGGGTTGAACTGGATGGCTATGGGGAGGGGGTCCCTTCCAAGTCTATGATTTTATGATTCTATGCATGTTTTTGGAGTTCTAACTTGTGAAGACTAGAAACTAGAATTTCATACGGAGAATTAACATTTGTTGCAAAGTGGAAATGTCTGTTACCTGGAGCTCTGACACCTCCTGTTAGATATTTGTTTCAATAGTGAACGCTAGAAACTTGAAGTTTGTATGTGGAATCGGCAATCTGGGCAGAAGGTCAATTCTTTTCCTTGCTAGACCCTGCTAGACATTTGGCTTGGATGCATTTGAGTGCTTAATCTGTATAAATATTTTTATTGTTTGTTTGATCTGTTTAAATAATTTTTATTGTTTTAAATCTGGAGTTCTTTTACATTGCCTATAGTGGGGTTTTTTTGTATGCCACCCAGAGATTTCATGTGAGGTGCAGGATATAATAAAACCTACTAGGTGACCTTGGGCAAATCACATGCTCTCAGCCTCAGGAGAAGGCAATGGCATCTGAACAAATATTGCCAAGAAAAACCTTAGGGTCGCCATAAGTCAGGAATGACTTGAAGGCACACAACAACAACAACAACAAAGTATATGAATTAAAGACAGAAAGGCATCCCTTAAAGCTGATGTAGTTGTAGAGGGAAAGATGTCATAGTATTTGGAAATAATAATAATAATAATCAGAATTTCCTCTGTATCCCTGATATATCTATTTGAAGGAGTCTTGCTGTCTCACTTTCCTTGTTTTAGCCTCCAAAATGTTCACAAGCAAAATTTCCATTACAAGGAATGAGTTGGTACAGGTAAAGGTGAAAAGTGGAGGGCTTTCAGAGCCAGTGTGGGTCAGTAATCGGAGTGTCGAAACTAGAAAGACCTGAGTTTGAATCTTCTCTGAGCTGTTCAGCTCCCTGTGTAGCCTTGAGGAAGTGAGGGCTTTTCAGAATGCACTGTAGTGTTTACCTGTTGTTTTCATCTGAATGGTCAGGCTTTTAACTATTTTTAATTCAATTAATAGTTTAATTACTTTTTAAAATATTGATGTGATGTGATTTTCAGCTGTAGCTCTATGACCTTTGTCATCTGCCTTGAATCAGAATTACAGAGTAGGAAGAAACCACAAAATCCAGCTCAACTGGAGTATTCCTGACAGGTGACCATCTAACCTTTGCTGTAAAAACCTCCAAAGAAGGAAACTCCACCACTCTCTGAGATAGCAATGCCTTCCACTGTGGAACAGCTTTTACTGTCAGGAAGGTCTTCCTAATGTTTAGATGGAGTCTCTTTTCCTGTAACTTGAATACTTTGTTGTGTTTCCTAAACTCTGGAACCAAAGTAGAATAGAGTGGCACTATACTTCCCTTGATCTAGACACTATACTTCTATTGGTGGTACCAGAACTGGACACAGTAATCCAGGTCAGGTCCCAGACATGAATCCAGGAATATCTTCAGGAATGTCTAGGAAGGAGCTGAAAATAATAGAATCATAGAGTTGAAAGGGACCTCAAGGGCCATGAAGTCCAACCCCCTTCTGCCATGCAGGAAGACAGTCAAATTACTCCTGGCAGATGGCCATCCAGCCTCTGTTTAAAGACCTCCAAAGAAGGAGATTCCACCACTCTCCGAGGGAGTATGTTCCACTGTCAAACAGCTGTTACTGTCAGTTCTTCCTAATTTTTAGGTGGAATCTCTTTTCTTGTGGTTTGAATCTCTTGCTCCATGTCCTAGGGGCTATTCAGACTACCTTTTGAACCGAATTGTAATTCGGATTAAAAGTCGGAAGTTCCCATTGGCACCGGTTTAAACACATCAAAATTAGGGTCTTTCACACTCAATCCAGGGCAAATCCCCCTTAGAGCGTTTTTTCCGAAAGTGGATTATTTCCTGTGTCTTTTAGGAAAACCCTGCCGGCAAACGTGAACTCAGACCCAGACACGATCGGATCAAGTTCAGGGGAGGCATTTAGGTCAGAGGGAGGGCAGAGGGGGAACATGCCTCCCTCTCGCAGGCAGCTCTCTCTCTCTCTCTCTCTCTTTTGTGATTTTATTTTTGACAGATTATGCAAATGCTTGTTCTACAGGTTGATAGATATTGATAGAATGTGTCTGCTTGAGCTACATTTCCCTTTCGTTTGCTTGCTGCTGGCACGGAAGGTCACTTTGCAAGGGGCATTTTAAAAAAATTATTATTTTTGTGTGTGTGACAGAATATGCGAATGCTTGTGTTTCCTTTTAAATTTGGCAAATTGATACAATGTGTGAATGCTTTTGCTACATATGTGTATGTGTATGTAAGGCAGTCTGGGGTGGGAATCGGAGGGAAAGCAAAGAAAGAGGATGCAGAGATGGCATTCTGAGGTGAGGTATTATTATTATTATTATAATATTATTATTATTGTGATGGGAAGAGGCTGGCATGGGGGGGAAGGCAAGGGCTTCGGAGGTGGCGTTGGGCTTCAAGGGAAGGGAAGGGAAGAGGTTCCAAAGAGGAGGAAATGCTGGGCTGGAATCAAAGGGGAAGCTAGAGGCTGGCATTCAGAGGGAAGGCTGTAGAAGCCCATGACTTTGGGGGAGTCACACTCTCTCAGCCTCAGGGGAAAGGCAATGGCAAATCTCCTCGGAAACAATCTTGCCAAGAAAACCCCAGGATGGGGTCATTTTAGGGTTGCCATAATCTGTAATGACCCAAATACACACAACACACACACACACCTGGAGGTTTTTAAATTTGACAAGTTGACAAAATATGCGCACACTGCCGCCAGTTTTTTTTTAAAAAAGTAGGGGGGAAAGCACCTATTCCATTGGCCAATGGCTGTAGTAAATGTCAGCTTTGTCGAAAGCAAAAATGAATTTGATTGACAACAAAGTAGGCTCCATTTTAAAGTGGTACTGCAAATGTGAACTTAGAATCATAGAATCATAGAATCATAGAATCATAGAGTTGGAAGAGACCACAAGGGCCATCCAGTCCAACCCCCTGCAATGCAGGAAATCCAAATCAAAGCATCCCCAACAGATGGCCATCTAGCCTCTGATTAAAGACCTCCAAGGAAGGAGACTCCACTACACTCCGAGGGAGTGTGTTCCACTGTTGAACAGCCCTTACTGTCAGGAAGTTCCTCCTAATGTTGAGGTGGAATCTCTTTTCCTGTAGCTTGCATCCATTGTTCCGGGTCCTGTTCTCTGGAGCAGCAGAAAACAAGCTTGCTCCCTCCTCAATATGACATCCTTTCAAATACTTAAACAGGGCTATCATATCACCTCTTAACCTTCTCTTCTCCAGGCTAAACATCCCCAGCTCCCTGAGTCGTTCCTCATAGGGCAAGGTTTCCAGACCTTTCGCCATTTTTGTCGCCCTCCTCTGGACACGCCCCAGTTTCTCAATGTCCTTTTTGAATTGTGGTGCCCAGAAATGGACACAATATTCCAGGTGGGGCCTGACTTCAGAGGAGCAAATTGCATTGATCAAGGTAAAGGGTAGTACAAACTTCTTTCCGGGCAGATTCGGGATGGGAGCAACCGGATCTGCCCAGTTCTATCCAGAGCAAATGCGCAAGGGGGAATGGGACCCTATTCTCTGGAGCTGCAGAAAACAAACTTGCTTCATCTTGAGCTATCCAAGGGGTCCCTCTGGCATCAGGGCTGGACATCTCTGCCGGGAAATGCCTTAGTCACCTAAGTGCATATCATCTCATGGTGTCCATTCTCCAAGCTTGGTCCTCAGCAATTTAGCCTCTCGGAGTGGTGGGACACCCAAAGATGGCCTCAGCTGAGAATATCAAATTTCATCATGTCACTTCTCAATCTTCTTTTTTTTATGTCGGACATGCCAGCTCCCTCAGACCTTCATCATAAAACTTGTGCTTTCCAGACTTTTGGTAATCTTGGCCCCAGATTAGGAAGAAAGGTAGGATAAGAATAAAGGTCCTTCTCCTTGTCAGTCATCCAGTCATTCCTCTTCCCTGAATCTACCCCACAGGGTTGTTGCCAAGAGATGAAATGGAGCACCTGACACCATGGCCCTTCAGCTCCTGATGGGAAGGTCATAAATGCAATTAATCATTCATTTTTGAGACTGGTGAGTTACATTTCCAATGTGAGATGTATTCACAGCCCATACAACTGTTCCAGAAGGGCAGGATCATGTTGCAAGGCAAAGATCCTTGGACTGGTGGAAGCAGCAGCTGGAAGCTAGTCATTGAATACCCACATTTAGCAGCAAATGTCTTCATCACTTTAATTTCTTCTTTTCTGTTGAGAAATGCCATTTCCCTCAAAGCCATAAGTTTAGCAAGAGATACGGGATGGGCAAGTAGGGAGGGGGAAATGAATGGACATTGATCGGAAGATGTAGCTCAGCAATTCAGTTTGCATGGTATTTTATAAACCAAAAAAAGCAAGCAAGCAAGTACAACTCTGCAAAATCAGGGGATATTGACGGATTCAATCCAGCACTGCAGAGGCCAAGATCTCTTCATTTTAGTTCAGCATTTGCAGGATGCGGTCAATTGGATTTATTTATTTATTACAATATTTTTTTTCTCTTCCTCTCTATATGGTGAGATCACAGGGTGGCATGCAATGAAAACAATTTAAACAGTTCCAATAAAAGCAGTAAAATAAGTTGAACTGGGTGAAAACATTAAACATACCATCAATTGGGCCAGTATTACACTAGACTCTTATAGCGCTATTCTTCTACTTTTATTGTTGTGGCTGCCTCCTGTGGAATTCTGGGACTTGTAGTTTAGAGAGTCCCAAGAGCTCCCTGGCTGAGAATTCTAAATATCCTTCCCTAAATGACAAATCCCAGAATTCCACAGGAGGCTGCCACAGTAGTTAAAGTGGAATGATAGTGCCGTAACAATATGGTGGAATGTTCAGCTCTAGCTGAAACTGCCAAAAAATCTTTCTCTTCCTAGCACCAACTTCACAGGAATTTTGGTGAGGATACAGGAGATGGATACAGGAGATGGCGGCCCCCAAACTGTGGAAGTACCTTTCATAGGAGGACTGGTTGGACCCCTTCACTTGCAAATGAAGACCTTTTTATTCAGGCAGGCCTTAGAGATTCAAATTATGGAGCAGCAGTGTGAAGTGTGTGCTATATATAATTTTAAAAATCTTTATGTTTTAAATGTGTGACATATAAAATTATTCAAAGACCTAGCCATGTTAGTCTGGAAAATCAGTATGCAAAGGAATCTTGCAGCACATTTGAGACTAATTGACAGAAAGAAGTTCTAGCACAAGTAGTAGCATGTATCTGTTGAAGTAGATCAAGTCTCAAAGGTGCTACAAGATGCCTTTGCATTCCATACCCACACATTTTGCATTTCTATGTCTATTCACACAGTCTGATTATAAAGATCCTTCCTGGGAACCAGTTCACTCCATGCACCTGAGGAAGTAGACCAAGTCTCAACAAGCGCATGCTGCAACTTATTTTGCACAGTTTGAGCCAGAACAGACAGGCCAAAATAAAGCTGCTTTGGGTCACTTTGAAAGTATGCTGTTTAAATAATAATAGTTTATTTATAGACCGCTTTTCTAAAATAGATCAAAGCGGTATACAACAAAACAAAACAAATCAATTCAAAATAAAACATAACATATTACAATCATAATCACATGATAAAACTACTAAAATTACAATTAAAAACTGTCTGTTTGGGTCCTAAGTGTCAAAGGTTCTACAAGATCCTTTGTTCTCCCCTGATTTGCTTGCCTCCCACCCAACCCCCAACCTTGTGTCTGGTCTACCTCTTCTTTAAGGCATCCTCTCACCCCTGCTGAACCCCAAACCATCCTCCCTCTTCTTGACCTGCCCTCTGGGGAGTCCTCGCTCTCAGCTCCTTCTTCCTTTCTTGGTTTTGGCTAGGGCTGGGTAAACTTGCTGACAGGAGATGAGCAATGGCTGAGGCTGTGCATTTGCTGTCAGCTGAGGTTGCAGGAAGAATTTTCTCTTCTGGCAAAAGACGAGAGGGAGAGAAAGGGGCGGATGCTCTGTTTGCTCAGCACACTTGGGAGACAAAGGAAGGGCAAAGGAACTAAGGCCTTTGCAGGCTTTCAGGGCCTTCCCTCCCATCGGATTTTTTTTTTTTTATCTGGGGCACAACTGTCCCAAAAGCACCCACCCAGAGCCCCCAGAATTGTTTTTTAAAGGTATGTTTATGTTAGGAACCCTCAAGACCAGCAGGCAGGTTTAAATTGTGATATTGCATTGCATACTTGCATGGATGGTTTTATAATGCATATAATATGGTGTATAAACTGGGCCCTGGGTATCCACTGGGGTTTGGTTCCAGGACTCTCCATGGATACCAAAATCCATGGATGCTCAAGTCTCATTATATACAATGGGTAGTCAAATTCTCATACAGACAGAGCTCTAGTGCCTCCTCAAACTACAAATCCCAGCATACTGCAGGATGCAGAAATGGCAGTTGAAGTGGAACCATAACTCTATAGGTATAGCCTGAAAGGGTTCCTGGCCCTGCTCCAGCTTCTTCCACTGTGTGCCAGTTTTGGCTTTCTGGACTTATTGAGTCCGTGACGCCTTGTTTTCCACTAAACCAGGGATTCCCACACTTTGGTCCTCCTTATGTTTTGGACTTAGCTCCAAGAAATTCAGCTCCCCAGACTGTTGACCAAGCTGGCTGAGGCTTCTGGGAATTGAAATCCAAGACATTTGAAGGACCAAAGTTTGGGAACTGAGGGTCCCATACAGACAGGCCAAAATAAAGCTGCTTCTGGTCACTTTGGAGGTAAGCTGTTTAAATGATGCATGTGTCCTAAGAGTCCGGAAGCCGCACCAAAGCCACACTCCATTCCTTAGGACTGGAGCGTGGCTTTGGCATGGCTTCCGGACTCTTAGGACACATGTATCATTTAAACAGCATACCTCCAAAGTGACCAGAAGCAGCTTTATTTTGGTCTGTCTGTATGAGGCCTAAAACCCAGGCCTAAAACCCAGAAAAGGCATATTTTCCCTTTCATTAGTATGCACCCTCCAACTGTCCTGATTTGGCAGGGACAGTCCTGATTAATCCTTTGCTATTTCCCCTTTTCAGCTGCTTTTGAAATATCCCTGTTTTACCCTCTCCTCATTCCACTTTCCCCTTTTGTCCTCAGCTTATTTTTATTGCTTCAAACTGAGCTCATGGTACAAAAGTACTCATTGGAGAAAGAGAGAGAGAGAGAGAGAGAGAGATTGCTCTTCCCATTTAGCTCTAACCAAAGCAAACAGCTGCATCCTCTCTTTCCTTGCCTGTTGTTCCTCATTAATACCTTTCACCATCTTGATCACACATTGGTGTTGCTTTGCCACATGTGGCCTTGTTTGGATCTGTGAAATGTTGGAGGGCATGCAGTAGGTTATCAAGCACTTAAAAGATTGCTTTGCAGCTGCAGGCTGTGTGTACCATGCATGCATGGGCGCTTCTGTCCTCCTGTGCATGCCTTGTCACGAGAAGAGAAGATGCGCCTGAGCAGAGGGACCTTGACGGAATGACAGCCCAGGCTGAGCACACTTAAAAAATTAACAAGGCATCCCAAAAGGCAGAACAGGGACATTAAGGCTGGAATCCTATTACAGGAACATCTCAGTTAGCAAAGTCAGTGTGTTCCTGGGCGTGACGACTTCAACAGAAAATTTGGTACCAGAAGGACACAGTTGGCTGGTTGGTGTTGGTTTAAACCAGGTTGGTTTAAACCATGGTTTAAAGCTGTGCTTCCCCAAGTTTGGTCTTCGACGGGTTTCCCAACCAGCTTGGCTAGCAGTCAGGAAGTCTGGGAGCTGAACTCCAAAATATCTGTAGGACCAGAGTTTAGGAATCACTGGTTTAATCCTTGCTGAAAACCACCTGGACCTTAAAATCTCCTGTTTTTTAAAAATAGATTATGTATATATATATATATATATATATATATATATATATATACACACACACACACACACACACACACACACACACACACACACACACACATATATATATATATATATTTAAAAGTCTGGCTATTATTGCTATTTTCCAGTTTTCTTACTGGAGCAACAATGAATGTTTGGATTAAAACATTTTAAAGTTAATGGTTGATTGGCAGTTGTTCTTTATTAGACCAGTAACCAAGGTCAGTTGCTTCTTTTTAATCACTTTATTTTATAGTGCAAGAAATGCCATTCAGAAACAAAGATTTCTATTAACATTGGAGTTTATCAGACAGGGGAAATTGGAAGTATAATCCAATGGCAATCCAAACGCAATCATGGGGTTTAACGTTATTGCGTGATAGACTACCACATGCAATTTCGGGGAATGGGAAGTCAGTCCGAACGCAATCATGGGGTTTCACGTTATTGCGTGAGAGGTGATCACACACAGTTTCAGGGAATGGTAAGCTATTTTGGGGCAGTGGAAGGTCAGTTTGAATGCAATTTGAATTTACGTAAATTCACTGAACTAGCAAATTCACATGAATGAGTTCTGGCCCCACTTTCTTTTCATTAGAAATTAAGAGAAATTCTTCCCATGTGATAAACTCCATAGGTTCAACCAAAACAATCTAAAAGAGCATTATTATTTAAGGAAGTGGCATAACATCTAAACTACATTTTACTACTTAATGTTCTGATTTAGTCCAAAATTGGTGTTGCCCTACACATTAGTGCAAAAAACTGGTTTATATATCCGCCTGAAACCACCTGCTTTTTTTTGGGGGGGGGGCATTTCAGATCTGTGGCAGAGATAATAGGGAAAGAAGGGGGGCAGGTTCTTACACCATAATAATGAAGAGCAGTTTAACATGCTTCAGCAAACTTTTTAAAATTCAGAACTAGCAACATGTGAAATAAAACAGACAGTCCAAGTAAAGTTGCATAATTAAATAAAAATATTTTGAACCTTCTCAGAACTGCTTGAGAGCCAGTAGTGGTTTGAGCATTAGACTACGACACTGGAGACCAGAGTTTGAATTCCACCTTAGCCATGGAAACCTATATGACTTGGGCCCGAGTTACTTGAGGGAACACCTCTCCCCATACAGTCCACCCCACACTCTCAGAACATCAGGGGAAAATCTACTAGTACACCCTAAGGTGAGACTGGCAGCAACTCACCAGAGAGCATTTACATCGACTGCACCAATGTACTGGAATAAACTTCCAGAAGAGCTTCGTCTGACCTCTACATTGGATGCTTTTAAAAAGGCTCTAAAGACCCACCTCTTCCGATTAGCATTTCCTTTGGACTTTTTATATAGAGAATGTCTCCTCTGATAAAAAAGGTTAACTGCGATCGATAGATTCCATGTTTGTTTTATACGCTGTTTGGTTTTATTAGTTTTACTGATAGATATTTTATGATGTGCATTTTTATGATGTATAATTTTTAAAGATTCTGTGAACCGCTTTGATCGTTCTGGAAGAGCGGTATATAAATAAAGTATTATATTATTATTATTATTATTATTATTATTATTATTATTATTATTATTATTATTATTATTATTGGTGTAACCTTGAGCAAGTCACACTCTGTCAGCCCTAGAGGTCAAGGCATACCCTCCCTGAACAAATCTTGCCAAGGAAATCCTATGATAGGTTCACGCTAGGTCACCATAAATTGGAAACAACTTGAAAGCACACAACAAGAAGAGACCATTTCAAGGCTTCTTTCAAAATTCATTCAGATTTTCCCCTTTTCTTTTACCAGCTTCCACTTTTCTTATGATTTCCATTTCAGTGGCCAAACCAATAGGTCTATGCTTCTTAAATATTCCAGGAGTTGCTGGTGAGACAGGTTTATCTTCTCTTTGTCTTGTGCTGAATCATAGAATCATAGAGTTGGAAGAAACCCCAGGGGCCATCCAGTCCCATTTGGCCAAACAAGAATACACAATGAAAGCACCCCTGAGAGATGGCCATCCAGCCTCTGTTTTAAAACCTCCAAAAAGGAGACTCCACCACCGTCTGAGACAGCAGCATCTTCCATGGTTAAAATGCTCTTATCATCAGGAAGTTCTTCCTAATTTTGTGGTGGTATATTTTTCCTGCAGTTTGCATCCACAGTCTCTGGAGAAGCAGAAAACAAATTTGCTTCATCCTCCATATGACATCCCTTCAAATACTTAGTAGCTCTGTTTCACCTCTTAACCTTCTCTTCTCCAAGCTAAACATACTCAGCTCCCTATCTTGTTCCTCATAGGACACGGTGGTTTCCAGACCTTTCACCATTTTGGTCATCTTTCTCTGAACATGCTCCAGCGTTTCAACAATCCTTTTGAATTGTGGTGTCCAGAACTGAACACAGTATTCCAGGTGATGTCTGACTAAAGCAGAAGAGAGTGGGACTGTGACTTCCCTCGATCTACACACTTGAGTACTTTCCCCCCTCTGCTTTAGTGTCCATGCATACTCACTAAGAGAGTCTGGAAGGAGCTGCTGTTAACCTTGCCTGTTGCAGGCAGGAACACACAACCACAGCAGGATTATGTGAGGTATATCCCATACTTTCCCAGCGCAAGCTTTATTGTACTGTCTCCATGTAGGTGTGCTGCTGCAATCTGGTACCCAAAGTCTGTTTTTATCCAGCCATCCACCATCCTCTTGGTTTCTTGATGCTGCTAAGAAATCTTCCAGCTAAAACAGAGGGTGAGAAATTGTAAAAAGGAGATTCTTTGTCAGAAGCTTTGTTAACTGAGCCGTGTCTGTAGCCATTCTTCACTAGAGAGACTCACTGAATCAACTGTTGGCTGATGAATCAATTATATAGCAAAATCCCATTGTGGGTCCTATGTGGAAATAGCAATGAGGATAAACCAAAAGTTTTGGATTCAAATGTTGCTCAGCCAAGAATTTTGTAGGTGAGTTCAGTGAGTCATCTACATTTGTAGCTTCAGCCTTTGCAAGGTAAGGACAGCTGTAGTAAAGACCTTCCTAATTCAGGGTGCATCTACACTGTAGAAATACAGTCTGATGCCACTTTAAGTGCCTTGGCTCCATCCTACAGAATCCTGGGATTTGCCATTTGTACCTTCAGCCTTTACAAGGTGAGAAGCGACACCTATATAACTCAGACTTTTACAGTAGGGGATGTAGAAGCATGAAAAGTGGGGGGTTTTGAATGTGTAGAAAGCAGGGTTCTCATGCAATATTATTCCTATCTGTAGCTGTTCTATGGCCCAGATTCACAGCGCTGATCTCTCTATAAATGTGACTTCCAGTGGTTTTGTCCTGTACTAGGACTAGTTCTTTTGTAAAGCTAATGGCTCTTGCACAGTGAAGACTACCCCACCTCAGTCATTAAGATTTTGGATTGCAAAAAAGATAGCTCATAAAAATTTATTTTTTGCTGGGAAGATCCCGTGGGGTGTATTGCTTTCCAAATGAAATACTTATTCAATGACATGTTTTCAGGTGAGGCTTGAACAGTGAGGATTATCCATAAGCAATGATGGCACACAATGGGGACTGGGAAAAGGGGAATCCAAATCCTATAAAGGCCTACATGACAAAGGTCTTGGTAATCTAAAGTGCCAAATCTTCCTATCTGGGCCTGTCTGTGCTCTCAAATGCAGCTAGCCCTCTGTATCCACTATTTGTTTATTTTTAATCCATGGAGTCAACCATCTATAGCTTGAAAATATTCAAAAACAATATACTGTAATTCCAAAAAGCAAACCTTGATTTTTCCATTTTATATATGGGACACCATTTTACTATGCCATTGTATTTAATGGGACTTGAGCATACACAGATTTTGGTATCCATCAATGGTCCTGGAACCAAACCTCAGTGGATCTCAAGGGTCCACTGTACTTGAAGGAAGACCTTGTCTTGTTCCCATCACCTTTACAGGCACATCTGCAGGGAATATGGAAGACAGGGCCTTCTTGGTGGCTGCTCCCTATATCTGGAACTCCCTCCAAAGGATGGGTAGGATAGTCCTTTCCTTGGTAGGATAGTCCTTTCCTTGCTGTCTTCTATCAGCAAAGGAAAACTTTTCTCTACTGACAGACTTTTTGGAAGTGAATATGAGGGCTTTTGGCAGTCTGCTGTTCTGTTAATCTTTTTTTTTTTAATTGCAATTGAATAGTTTTGTTTTAAATGGTTTCAAAATGATGGACAATTTAGCTGCATTTTGACAAAAAGGTTTTGCATGGTTTTGCTCATGTTTTGCATTTTTTTTCCTGAATTTGTTTAAAAAATTTTTGGAAGCCATCTGGTTTCTGGTTTTGCAGATAAGGGAGATGCTGATGATGCTGATGCTGGTAATGAAATGATGATGGTGATTGTGGTGATGATGATGATTTCATGGTATGTGTACATGAAGAGAGCCAGTATTGTGTTGTGGTTTGAGCATTGGTCTATTGGTCAGGGTTCGACTCCCTGCTAGGCCATGGAAACCCATTGGGCGACCTTGGGCGAGTCACACACACTAAGCCCTTGAAAACTCTGTGATAGGGACACCATAAGCTGGAAATGACTTGAATGCACTCAACAGTAGTGCATGAATGAAGGAGTGGCGTGTGACCTCAAAGTCACTGCCCATGGAAAGGTCCCAGGGATTTGGTCCTGTCAGCTCTAGTTCCTGGGATTAATGGCCATGCTGATCCTGTTGGGTTTTTAAAAAATATTTAATATTTAATCCAGGGATCTCAGCAGAGCCACAGCATCTGCACAGCTGGAAACCTGTTGGTGTCAAACACCTGAATAAGTCTCCTGGCACACATAAAGGAGCTCCGAAATGGAGCTCCTTCCTGCTCTGCGCTAAGGGCGCACTAAGCTCCCTGGCG
The DNA here is from genome assembly GCF_019175285.1 of Sceloporus undulatus. Classification (NCBI taxonomy): domain Eukaryota; kingdom Metazoa; phylum Chordata; class Lepidosauria; order Squamata; family Phrynosomatidae; genus Sceloporus; species Sceloporus undulatus. The sequence goes on from NC_056524.1 coordinate 267,211,290, forward strand.
CGGAGCGATGACATCACATCCGCACCGCCCCATATAGAGGCGCCGCGGTTGTGACGTCGTCATGGCGGCGGCTGTGTGGAACGGCTGTTGCCTTTTTGTGCGCGCGGAGCGCGCACTAGGGATAAGGGGGTGCAGAAGCACCCCCCCTTCCTAACCCTAGTACACGCTCTGCGCGTACTATATGGCCCGTCTGTAACGGGCCATAGTTGTGCATTATTTGCCATTATGTAACAGATGGTTGAGTAAGCAGAGCTCCACAATTTGAGCTATTTTTCATGGGCACAAATCCTATTGTTACTCCAAGCTAGCATAGAATCATTGAAATGATGAGATTTACCTGTGTGTGTTGACTCACCTTCCAATAATTGATTGGGACCAATGCACAGGATTCCAGTCATGCAGTTGCTCATTCTTGGATGGTGCATCCTTGTTCATCAATGCCAACCATGTGCCATAGAATCCTAGAATCTTAGAGTTGGAAGAGACCCCAGCACTCCTCAAAAATGCTAATCCCACCTCTATTTAAAGACCCCCAAAGAAGAAGAGTCTGCAACCCTCTGGGACAGTCCAACAATCACTTAACTGCCGCCGCCCTGGTTTGCTGCGCAAGGGAGCCACAGCAGACAAACCACATGACTCCCTCACACAGCAAAAAGAACCTGCAAAAAGTGGGTTCTTTCTGCAATGCCGTTATGACGCCGCAAGGTGCCAAGGGTGCACTTGCAGCATCACAAAGCCACCGGGACGTGTAGACACTATGCGTCTGTCACGTCAAAATGGCAGCATCCATATGTACAGGGTGCCACCATTTTGACGCCCTCGTCAAGTGCGAGAGGTGAGTCGCATTTGGAAGCGCCACCCCTTGCACGTCACGACGGCACCCCATAGGGCCCATCTAGCCAGCGCCTATGTGAGAGTAGATCTTTTCTCTAAGGAAACACAGTGGAGGCTCCTAGCCCATGTATGAAGGTGTACATCCAGCCATGTGTCCTGTTCCTCTTTCTGTGGAAAGTAATTCCTTGTGAATAAATGAACATAAGTATGCTCCCCATTCTTTCAGTGTGAGGACAGATGGAGGCCTTGTGGGTGGTAGATTTCTGGGCATGTATTGGGATCCCTGGCTTTCTTTTGTATTTGGTAATTCTTACACGGTGGGCCTTTTAAATGCCATTGTCATACAGATCCATTGCATAATTTGGATAGACAACTTCCAACTGTCCCAGTTTGGCAGGGGCAGCTGTGATTAATCCTCTGCTGTCCCCACTTTTTCAGTGCTTTTAAAATGCCCCAAAATGCTCTTCCTTCTCCCATTTCCCCTTTTGTCCTCAGCTTACATTCATTGCTGCCAACTGAGGGCAAAGTGCAAAAGAAGTTTGCACTCAATTAACTCAGTCAGAAGGAAATGAAGGGCATAAACTCAACCTTCCCAGTCAACTCAGGCAAATGCAAAACAGTGAAGCCCCTCCTAGTTTGTCTGTTCTTCCTCATTCATAATGTTTGCAATTTTGACCACACTCTGATGTTGCTTGGCCACACACATCCCAGTTTTCATCCATGAAATGTTGAAGGGCATGAAAGTGTTGGGTCTGCTGATTTGCAAATGAGACCTTAGAATCATAGAATCGTAGAGTTGGAAGGGATCCCCAAGGGTCATCCATTCCAACCCTCTTCTGCTATGCAGGAAGATACCATCAAAGCCCCTCCTTTATCAGATGGCAATCTGGCCTCTGTTGAAAAACGTTTGAAGACTCCACCACCCCCTGAGGCATCATCTTCCTCTATCAAACAACTCTTACTGTCAGGAAGTTCTTCCTATTCAAAGATATGATTTCTTGTGTGGTTTGAGTAGTAAGAATATACATTGATGGCATACACACATACATCCACACACACGCACAGAGTGGAGGAGAGCAAGAGTGAGGGAAATATAAATTTTTCATTCAAAGGCTTTCACAGTGAATTTGTTATGTTATAAACTGCAATAAGTGGTGTTTTCAAAAACCGGTAGGAAAATAAAATAAAAGAAAGGCTTTCTTTTCTATGTAGATGGATAATGACTGTTTGGACACACTATAAAACAGTAGAGTAGAGCCATAACCACAAAGATGAAAGGGAAAAGCAAATCCAGAGTGCATTAGATGCCTATAATTTTTGTTTCCCTTTATCCTTCCTTTGTGGCTGAGTAGCATTACTCCCCAGGGGGGAATAGATGCTCCCTATTTCCACCCTGTTTTGCATACCACTATTCAAGAAGGATACTGGCAAGCTAGACCTTGTCCTCTCAAGGAGGGTTACTGAGATGGAGAGGGATCTGAAAACAAAGCCCTGTGAGGAATGTTTCAGGGAGTTGGGCATTCTTACCATGGAGAATCATTGACTCATAAAATCATAGAGTTTGAAGAGACCTCCAGGACTAGTCCAACCCCATTCTTCCATGCAGAAATACACAACTAATGCACTTCCAAAAGCTGACCATCCAGCCTCTGTTTAAAAATTTCCAGAGAAGGAAACTCTGCCCCCCCCAACCCACTGAGGCAGCAGCAGCCTTCACTGTTGAGGAGCTCTCTCTGTCAGGAAATTCTTCCTAATGTTTAGGTGGAATCTCCTTTCCTGAATCTATTGCTTGTGTCCTAATCTCTGGAGCTGCAGAAAACAAATTTGCTCCATCCTCAATATGACAACCCCTCAAATATTTAACCAAGGCTGTCATGTCATCTCTTAACCTTCTCTTCACCAGGCTAAACATATCCAGCTCCCTAAGTTGCTCCTTATAGGGCTTGGTGGTTTCCAGACCCTTCACCATTTTGGTAGCATTCCTCTAGACATGCTCCAGCTTCTCCACATCCATTTTGAATTGTGGTGCCCAGAACTGGATGCAGTATTCCAGGTGTGGCCTGACCAAAGCAGAATAGAGTGGTACTATTACTTCCCTCAATCTAGACACTATACTCTTATTGATGCAGCCTAGGTTCACATTGGCTTTTGTGCTGTTGCTGCCACACTGTTGACTGATGTTCAACTTGTGTCTTACTAGGACTCCTAGACCCCTTTTGAATGTACTGTTGTCAAGTCAGCTGTCCCCTCATCCTATACTTGTGCAGTGAAGAAAAGCTGTTTTGTGCTGCCCCAGAGGGGTAGCTTGAAACAACAGATTCAAATTATAAGAAAGAGGATTCTGACTGAACTTTTTAGTGGTAAGGGCAACAGTAGAATGGGTTTCCTCAGATGGTGGAGGGCTCATTGTTCACTGGACTTTTAAAACCCATAATTTGGAGACCCATCTTTCAGGAGTTCTTTATCGCTGGAATCCTGCATGGCAGAGGATTGGACTAAATGATCATTGGGGGGTCTCTTCAAAATCCATGATTCTGTGAATGGCCTGCCCAGGCACTGGATGAAACCTGGCCAGTTGGGTGGTATGACCAGCCCATTCAGGAGATGAGTTAGTTAGTAATAGTAAAGGAGAGGCTTTAGTCTAAGGTAGGAAACTGTGGCAGGTCCAGGAACTAATTTTCTCTCCTGAACCTTCTGGGGGCTAAAAGTTACTATATTTAAAAAAAAAAAATGACACCAGGGCTGAAACATAATGGTGTGGAAAAACATCCAGCAATTAATGTGTTGCATCTTCATAATTAGAATGCAATGTAATAGCCATGATTATAATAATTTGCATAATGTGCATAACTGCAATAATTTGCACAATATGCAAATAAGATGCACAGATTGGAGGTTTGGAATGTGGCAATCCTGTTTCTTTCATTGCCTTTCACTTGAGGGATTAATACCTCCAACCCTCACAAGTTATCGTCCAGTTAGTCTGACATCAATTATCGTCCAGTTAGTCTGACATCAGTACTAGGAAAGATTCTGGAGCAGATCATTAAACAGAGAGTCTGTGAACATCTAGAAGGCAATGCCATAATCACAAAAAGTCAACATGGGTTTCAGAGAAACAAGTCATGCCAGACAAACCTAATCTCTTTCTTTGACAAAATTACCAGCTTGGTAGATGAAGGGAATGCTGTGGATATAGTATATCTTGATTTCACTAAGGCCTTTGACAAGGTTTCCCATGACATACTTGCAAACAAGCTTGTAAAATGTGGGCTAGACAAAGGAACTGTTACATGGATCTGTAATTGGTTGACCGGCCGAACCCAAAGGGTGCTCAACAATGGCTCCTTTTCATCCTGGAGAGAAGTGACCAGTGGGGTCCCACAGGGCTCTGTCCTGGGCCCAGTGCTATTCAACATCTTTATCAATGACCTGGATGACAGACTTGGGAGCATACTTATCAAATTTGCAGATGATACCAAATTAGGGGGAATAGCTAATACTCCAGAGGACAGGATCAACATTCAAAATGACCTGAATAGACTAGAAAGCTGGGCCAAAGCTAACAAAATGAATTTCAACACAGAGAAATTTAACATACTGCACAGGGCGGAAAAATAAAATGCACAGATATAGGATGGGTGACACCTGGCTGAATGAAACTATGTGTGAAAGGGATCTAGGAGTCCAAGTAGACCACAAGTTGAACATGAGTGAACAGTGTGATGCGGCAGCTAAAAAGGCCAATGCTATTTTAGGCTGCATCAATAGAAGTATAGTGTCTAGATCAAGAGAAGTAATAGTGCCACTGTATTCTGCTCTGGTCAGGCCCCACCTAGAATATTGTGTCCAGTTCTGGGCGCCACAATTCAGAAAGGACATTGAGAAACTGGAGCGTGTCCAAAGGAGGGCGACAAAAATGGTGAAGGGTCTGGAAACCATGCCCTATGAGGAACGACTTAGGGAGCTGGGGATGTTTAGCCTGGAGAAAAGAAGGTTAAGAGGTGATATGATAGCCCTGTTTAAATATTTGAAAGGATGTCATATTGAGGAGGGAGCAAGCTTGTTTTCTGCTGCTCCAGAGAACAGGACCCGGAACAATGGATGCAAGCTACAGGAAAAGAGATTCCACCTGAACATTAGGATGAACTTCCTGACAGTAAGAGCTGTTCGACAATGGAATGCACTCCCTCGGAGTGTGATAGAGTCTCCTTCCTTGGAGGTCTTTAAACAGAGGCTGGATGGCCATCTGTCAGGGATGCTTTGATTTGGATTTCCTGCATGGCAGGGGGTTGGACTGGATGGCCCTAGTGGTCTCTTCCAACTCTACGGTTCTATGATTCTAAGTTGTTTTCCAATTGTTCTTGCTGGTATCAGCTTGTTGAACATCTTACTGGTCATTTTAATTTCAGAGCCAGATTTCTGGGGACACATTCAGATTTAGAATAGCCCATTGCCCACACTTTTTCACATGTAGATAACCCACTGTCCTCATGGTTCCAAAATGTTGTTTCTTCTCTGCACAGAAAAGTAGCATGCTGGTGATGTTGCTAAAAGTGGAAATGGAATTGCCTTCAACGTGCCATCGCTACCCAGATCTCTTCAGCCACGTGAAAAGAGTAGATCAAAATTAGATTCTGGCACAACCAGCTCCCTTGAAAGCCCTTTCCAAAAACATGCTTCAAACTCATTTTATATACAGATCTTTTTGCTGCTGGATTTTGTACCAATTATTTACAAAGTGTGAAGGTTTACAGCTTGCCCTTGAAACACACACTAAGATTGCTACATAGAATAATAGAATATTAGAATGGGAAGGGATCCTCAGAGACCAGCAAATCCAACCCTCCAGTAAGTGCAGGCTCTCCAGTTAAAGATTTGGGGGGGGGGGGTAGCCACTGAGAAGGCCCTTGCCTGTGTTCCTACCAAACCATATTGTTCCTTGACATTAGAAGACTTGGGTTTGAATGTGATCTAGGGCATGGATACATTGAGCAGTCCTTGTGAGTATTGCCTGTCTTGATTTTAGCCATGTTAGATCATATGTGGATGGAGTCAAGGATGGGGAAATAATAATAATAATAATAATAATAATAATAATAATAATAATAATAATTTACTTATACCCCACTCTTCAGCCAAGGCTATCAGAGCAGCTTACAAATTGTTAATTAGACATTTCCCTGCCAATAACGTTCATCAAAGAGAAGTAAAGTAACTTTACCCTCACTGAGCTACATCTAGTTTGTGCTATGCTATCTCAGAATGCAATTATGAAGTTGCTCCATGAATTGCACTTAGAAGCATAGAATTGGAAGGGGGCTCATGGGTCATCCAGTCCAACCTCCTGTTCAGTGCTAGAGCAGTGGTTCCAAACCATCCCTAGGAAATGTTTGATTAATGTTGGCAACCCCTATAAAAGTATTGTCATATTTGAAGATGAAGTAGTCTAATTTCTAATTTTTGAACCACAAATTGAACCACATACAATAGTGTGGGTGAACAAATGGAACTTTTAAAAAATAAGCTTTTAACTCAATGCATAAAATGCAGATCTAAATTGAGCAATTAGATTATAATTTATTCAGAAAAAAAATTGAAGGATGACTTGTGATTCATCATTCAAGGACACAAGCCACTCTTTGTCGCACTCCCTGAAATTCCATCTCTGTACCCCCTGGGCACTCCTGACCTAAAGCATCCCCAGAAGGAGGGAGCTGTCCAACCTCCACTGGAAGATGTCCAAAGAAGGAGACCCTACCACTTTGTTCGGCTTTGGTCCCATTGCCAAATTGCTCTTACTTTCAAGAAGTTTCTTCTAATGTTCAATCAAAATCTACCCTCCTGTAGTGTCACACCATTAGACATGGTCCTTTCCTCTGGGGCAGCAGAGAACAAACTGGCCTTCTTCTCTCTGGGACAGCTCTATTTAAAGAGGGCAATAATCTCACCCCTCAGTCTCCTCTTCATCCCAGCTCCTTCAACCTCTCTCCTCTGTTTTTTCCTCTATATGTCTTACTATCCTTGTTGCCCTTCTTGAACCTGCCCCAGTTTGTCTATATCCTTTTGAAAATGAGGTGCCCAGAACTGCACACAGTTCTTCAGGTGATGTCTGACCAACAGAGAATATAGTGGAACTGTGACTTTCCTTTCCTTTGCTGTGAGCTGGAAACTGTCAGGCTTCATCCATGCAGGTCATACATAGCAAATGATGAGCAGATGTTGTTTGTTGTTGTGTTCCTTCAAGTCATTACTTACATGGTGACCCTATCATGGGACTTTCTTGGCAAGATTTGTTAAGAGGAGGTTTGCCAGGTGGAGAGCATGTGATTTGCCCAAGGTCAACAAGTGGATTTCCATGGCCAAGCTGGTCTAACCTTGGTCTCCAGAGTCATAGTCCAACACAGATGATGCATTTATTAATTTCTTTATTTAATATCCCACCTTTCTCCTTGTATCAGATCCAAGGCAAACAGCCAAAACCTTTGAGCAAAGCTAGTAAAGGCTCTGAATTGTGAGGAAGGGAGATGAATAAGAGGAACATGATCCAGGAGTGACCTTTTATGGATACCAGTTTCCATCAATCTCCTGCCAAGGACATGACCCAGTCTCCAAAGTATGTGACCCATCAGTCAGTCCTTAGTTACTTTATTTATAAACCACCTTCTTTTCTCCCAAGACTTGGACCCAAGGCACTTTGATGTTAGAAAGACAAGGTGCACTTTAGGGACCCCATCAGCCAGGGTAACATAGGGTGCAACCCACCCATCTTGCCAGATGCCCCAGTTCAAGTCCAGCTGATGTTTGAACCAATGCATTCTTGCAAACTCTCACTCATTCCACAGTGATAGAATCACAGAATCATAGAGTTGGAAGAGACCACAAGGGCCACCCAGTCCATCCCCCTGCCATGCAGGAAATCTGACTGTTGGAAATATTCCCTGTAGAAGGTGGGTGGCTGTAACTTGCTCCAGCTACAGGGATCGTACAACTGTTGTGCTCCAACAGCTCCACTGAGCAAAATTTAGTCTGAGAAAAATTTAGACTGCTGGTGATGACCTATGAAGCCCTACAGATCTCAGGGCCAGGTGATATGAAGAACTGTAGATTGCCCAAGCTCTACAATCTCCAGGGAAGGTGTTTCTCTCCGTCTCACCACTCTCACAGCCCCATTTAGTGGGAACATGGGTTCAGGATGTATAAGTTTGTGGCATAAATGTGGAGGAAAGGAGAGGGCCTTCTTGATGAATAGTCTCAGACTTTGATACTCTCTGGCTAGGAAGGATAGGCTACCACATTTTTGCTGATCGTTTGTCAGCAGGTGGGGACCTTTTTGCTACACCAGACATTCTGGGAACTGATTGTTTCTGCAGCTTTCCTTTAGTGTTCTGTACTATTTTTAATGCTTTGCTTTTAAACCCATGCATTAAATGGCTTTAATTCTGCTGATGACAGTTTAATGCTCTTTTACTCATAACTTTTTAAATGTTTTTTTTTTACACAAGTGTTTTTGTTTGTAATGCTTTCTATTCTGTAAACTGCTCTGAGTCTTAGCATTTGGGGAAAGGCAGGATGTGAAGGCAATGGCAATCTTCCTTTGAACAAATCTAGCCAAGAAAACCCCACAGTAGGTTTGCTTTAGGGTCACCATAAGTTGGAAACGATTTGAAGGCACACAACACACAAGAGGAGGGAGTGATGGAGGGATGGATGGCACTCAGGTCTAATCTGCACTGCAGAACTAATGCAGTTTGATAACATTTTAGCTGCTATAGCTCAATGCTACGGAACTCTGGAATTTGTAGTTTTGTTAGCCTTCTCTATCAAAGAGGTTTGGAGCCACAACAAACTACAAATCCCAGGATCTGATAGGATGGAGCCATGACATTGTGTAGTTTGGCAGCAGCCTTAGGTCTTTTTGGTTAGAAAAAGGGTCATGTGGGAATCTGTTGGAAGAGTTGAGAGCTGCAAAAACAGTGTGTCCAAGGGTTGCACTTTGCCGACACACTAGCCCACCCACCCTCTGTAGTGGCCCAAATTTTGTAAAATCAGGGGAAGAGAGACATTGAACAAAGGATGTGCAGCAACTCAGGGAACAGAGCAGGGGTGGGTAAGAGGTCTGCTTGTCTGGGACATTGAGGAGAATTAAGTTGTTCAAGACAGCAAATCTAGGTAGACAATAAGATTTAGACAAGAGGGTGACAGGGAGCTGGCTGGTGCAGTAGAGAAAGGGGAGGAGGGGATGGAGGCATGTTGTTGTGTGCCTTTAAGCTGTTTTCATCTTATGGTAACCCTAAGGCAAACCTATCACAGGGGCTTCCGGGGCTGAGAGTTCATGACTTGCCTTAGGTCACCCAGCGCGTTCCATGGCTGAATGGAGAATTGAACCCTGAACTCCAGATTCCTATTCCTAGGCTCAAACCACTACAGTACTTGTTATTTACTGTCCCTTTGTATTTAAGGGGACTTGAACATCCATGGATTTTGATATCTGTGGGGAGTCTTGGAACCAAACTTCAGTGGATCCATCAAACAGTCCTGAGTTGATGGCCACCCAACCTCTGTTTAAAGACCTCCAAGGAAGGAAACTCCACCACTCTGTGCTCCACTGTCAAACAGCTCTTACTGTCAAGAAGGTCCCCCTAATGTTGAGGTGGAATCTCTTTTCCTGGAGCTTGCATCCATTGTTCCATGTTTTAGTCTCTGGAGCAGCAAAAAACAAACAAACAAACAAAAAACCTTGCTCCATCCTCAATGAGACACCCCTTTGGATACTTAAACCGAGCTATCATATCACCCCTTAACCATTTCTTCTCCAGGCTAAACCTACCCAGCCCCCTAAGTCTTTCCTGATAAGGCATGGTTTCCAGCCCTTTCACCATTTTGGTCGCCCTCCTTTGCATACGCTCCAGCTTGTCAACATCCTTTTTGAATTGTGGCGCCCAGAACTGGACACAGTATTCCAGGAGAGGCCTGACCAGAGCAAAATAGAGTGGCACTATTACTTCCCTTGATGCAGCCTAAAATAGCATTTACCTTTTTAGCTCCTGCATCGCACTGTTGACTCATGTTTAATTTGTGGTCTACTAGAACTCCTAGATCCCTTTCACACATAGCCTCCTTAAGCCAGGTATCCTCCATCTTATATCTAAGCATAAATCTGAATAATAATAGAATCTTAGAGTTGGAAGGGACCCCAAGGGCCATCCAGTCTAACTCCATTCTGCCATGCAGGAATACACTGAGTTAAAATAGCAGTGAAAGATGCCCATCCAGCCCCTGTTTAAAAACCTCCAAAGATGGAGAGTCCACCACCCTCCAAGATAGTCCATATTCCACTATCAAAGCACTCTTACAGTTCAGAAGTTCTTATTAATGTTTGGCTGAAATCTTTTGTCATTTGAATCCACTGATCCTCTTTAAGATGAAGGCCTGGGTGCTTTTAAAAGGTTTTGAGTCCCTGGGGGAAAGATGGGATATAAATAAATAATATACTATAATGATGATGCATTCTATGGATAGAATTCTATCGTTCAGCACCTCGGATAGATCTTTGAATTGAATTTTGACATCTTCTGTTTGTATGTCTTTGGACATGCTTTTATTTGCATCTATTTTGATTTGGGTAAACTGCCTTCAACCCCAGCACTAAAGAGGAAGCAGAATATAAAAGAAATGATGATGATGATGATGATGATGATGATGATGATGATGATGATGATGATGATGATGATG